>NC_054534.1:21495251-21836917 GCF_017654505.1 Polyodon spathula | reverse complement strand
TCATATTCATCTTTATAGTGCATTGAACATAATTGACTGAACTTCCAACCTGCAAGTGGTATGTGTTATAAGAAGAACCACTCAAACAAAGCAACCACTGAGCTGACAAAACAGTAAGCACGTTCCAATTCTGCTGATTTATTAGTTAGGTGACCAATAATAGACCAGTATTTTTTAACAGTTACCCATGTTAATATTCTTGGTGTACGAGTAAATCATACAGGGCATTCTTTTTGTTTTCAGTTAAAATTCTTTTCTGTGCAGCACCACCTTGTGGATCGTTTCAGGAATGCTGTGTAATTCACAGGATGTGTGCCTGTTGCTAGTGAGCTTTCGTTCATTCACTAATGCACGGTTGTGTTACTACTGAATTTAGTGGTGTGAGCTTGGTTCATAAAAATTGCCGCCCACCCCCCCGCCCCGCCAACCACACAGTACTTGACTGATGAGGCCAGAAGTTAATACACTTGCCAAGAGTTACTGTGGCTCAAATATAAATTAACGCATGTTGTCAACTCTTGCACACTGAAGCGCTCTAACCTCACATTAAAATATCACACTCAGTTGTATATTGCAAACAGTGCTCTGTGTACCAATAAAATGCCTCTGATTTACAGGATACAGCCATTCTCTGTATGTTGTCAACATTTCAGATCAGGTGAAAACCAAACTTCTTCTTTAACACATTCCTTCATGCAGGTTACCTCACAGAAGCCCACCTTTATAAAGCCCCATATGCCTCCTGCATTGCCACTGTTCTCCATCCCCATCCTGGGATCTTCATGATTATCTGGGAAGGTGATTGGAGATTCAGCTCCAACACCAACAGACACAGCAGGCTGCTGAAC
Organism: Polyodon spathula; assembly: GCF_017654505.1. NCBI lineage: Eukaryota > Metazoa > Chordata > Actinopteri > Acipenseriformes > Polyodontidae > Polyodon > Polyodon spathula. The sequence goes on along the minus strand of NC_054534.1, from coordinate 21,836,069 downwards.
CATGGGGTTTGACATCACTCCTGCAGGCAAGAAGCAACAGTGTGTTTAGAGAAGGGCCCTTCTCTAAACACACTCTACACAATTTAACTCAAGACAGCAAAACTTCAGAGAAATAACATCATGCAAAAACTTAAACTCAAATAGACAATCAATATAATGTTTCTATTCCAAAACTAGAGAAAAAAAAAACATGCTAACCATGTGGCATTATGCTATTACATTTTTTTTTTTAAGATTACCATCCAATAAAAACAGTGAACACAGCAGATATATAAAAAATCACCTTCTCTATGGCAAGTGCAAAACTGCATCATAATCTTATTACCTAGATTTTTCTATTTGCTTTTCATTCAGGCACAATGTGCCCTGTTTTTTAGTAATGGATACTCAAATGTGCATTATCAGTCAATGTATAACACAATTATTTTATAACAAAGCAAGGTGGCATGTGCCTAGTCTCAAAAACTAATTAAAATGCAATTTAAAAAACTAAGCTAATGAAAACATCTACAAGTTACCCATTGCTCCTAAGGTTGCCAGGTATCAACTCTTGACAGCCTACAAAACACATTTCGACCTTTTTACATAGAAGACTGAAGAGAAAAACAAACCATCACCTGTGACAGGCTGTGGGGTGGAGAATGATGGCATAAGAGGTGTCTGTGGAGTTCTCCCTGCGTGACCCCGAGTGATGTCATAGTGAGCGTTCATCGAAAAGCCTGTAGTGGGAGGACCAAAAGGAGGTGCAGACATGACAGGACCCGGAGGAGGAGCGCCAGTGGGAGGGAGGGAGGGAGAGGAGTAGGCAGCCATGGGGCTAGAGAAGGGGACACCTGGGACCGATTCAGCCAGCAGACTCACAAAGGGAATACCAGGGATTGAGGCCCCAGGAGGAGGGAAGGGAGAGGCAGCTGTCATGGAACCCTGAGCGCTGCCCAATGGAGGAGGCGCAGAAGATCTGATAGGAGGGAGAGAGGTGGAGGCAGGAGCCATGGTTGTCGAAAAGCCTTGGGTTGGGAAAGGTGACATGCCGGACGTGTTGGAGAGAGACAAAGGACTGGACATGGCTGAAATAAAAGAGAAAACAAAATATTGATTCAGAAAATGTCAATGTCAGCAATGCATCATCAGTATAAATATAATATGCAAATATAAAAGGAAAGGGTCACCAAGATGTGATGACTGAAACAAATGATATGCAAAGTGAACTCTGATACTTTTGACCCATACAAAGTTGCTCTAAAGTGAATACAGACCCTTTGGAAGTGTCAAAGACAGAAGTTATTCACATTTAAAGGGGCTATGTATACCTTTGGACTCATTAACTTTAACACTGCCATGCAGTGTTTGCATGACAAGATTAAATGGATGAATGGAATGGAGCTACAGGTTCGAAAACATTGTTCCCAATATGTTACAGTTTCTGGTGTCATTCCTTCAAGCATTTTGATGAAGCTCACAGTGAACTGGAGGGAAATGAGTATCCTACATTGAAGAGTAATGCTACAGTTTGAGAAACTTAAATGACACTTTCAGCCTCTTTCTTAAGATACTTTAGTGCAGTTGTCACGCAGCGACATCATGACATTCTCTGGCTTACATTTAATCAGTTTCGAATGCTGTCTGACCTTGAAGTTTACTCGAAAGTGCGCAGGCTACTCAAAAACTTCACAGGGACAGACCCTGTGAAGCAAAGCCACGCTGTTGAAAAAGCACTGGCTGACTTTGATGAATGGGAGAATGTACACGGTGATGAAGAGCTAGAAGGATGATGAAATGCAGCAGTATACAGCACTGAAGGCCACTACTGGAAAGGAATTAAGAACCTAAGAAAGGTTACAAACAAGGAGAGGCCATTTGGCCCATCTTGCTTGTTTGGTTGTTAGTCGCTTATTGATTCCAGAATCTCATCAAGCAGCTTCTTGAAGAATTCCAGGGTGTCAGCTACAACAACATTACTAGGGATTCCAGGCTCCCACAATTCGCTGTGTAAAAAAGTGCCTCCTATTTTCTGTTTTGAATGCCCCTTTATCTAATCTCCATTTGTGACCCCTGGTCCTTGTTTCTTTTCTCAATTTGAAAAAGTCCCCAGGGTCAACATTGTCAATACCTTTTAGAATTTTAAATTCTTGAATCAGATCGCCACATAGTCTTTGTTCAAGACTGAATAAATTCAATTATTTTAGCCTGTCTGCTTATGACATGCCTTTTAAACCAGGAATAATTCTGGTTGCTCTTCTTTGCACTCTTTCTAGAGCAGCAATATCCTTTTTGTAGTGAGGTAACCAGAACTGAACATAATATTCTAGATGAGGTCTTACAAATGCATTGTGAAGTTTTAACATTACTTCCCATGATTTGTTAAACAGGTGGAAGGAGCTTTAACCTGACTGGTAAAGAACCTTGAATGTGATCTTGTTCAAACTATGCTTAATCACTGTTCCAAATCAATCTGCTGGAAAAAAAAATACATAAATACAGTCACCATGTATTTTACCTTTTTTGCTTGTTCTAGTACATGCACTCTAATGTTGTCTGTCATTGTACATCAAGTCTGTTTCCTCGCTGTCCTATACGTTCAATCTATCTATTTAAATTTTCAGCAAATGAATAATTTGAGAATAGTGTTTGCTGTCAGTAGCAATACAGTAACCACAGTAATAACTAGTCTCCGGTTTGAATGTTGAGTTGAAGTGTTTACTTTCAGCAACGTTATTTCAGCCTATCACAGTAACAACACAGGACGGTGCTCTCTTGTCTCTAACAAAGCCAGGAAGGAGGCTTTGAACAAACTTTATCAGCACACTGTGAAGAAGTTACTGAACAAACAGCATGATCAGCAATTACACATGTAGACAAAACCACTAGATATTTTTAAGTACGATCTTTTTTTTGCCAATAATGTTTAGTACCTATAAGGTAATTTAAAAACTGAAACTTACACAAATACACAACCCTGTACTCAAATCCCAATTGAAAAATAAAACAGCTGTAGCTGACGGTAAAGCCCTCTTCTCCTGGTTCTATTGCTTAATTATAGACCTTAGAAAAACTGTCAGTTTCTTCGGCAGACTCATTTAATAATTAAAAAAAGAATTCTGATACCAACAGAATATAGCTCAGCACTGTCGTCTGGTATTTCCCTTTTAATCTAACTCCTCTAGTATCCTCTATTTACTGTGCTAGCCACTGCACACTGGTCTTTGGTGCGAGGTTTGCTGTGCTGTTCGGTGAAGTAGTGAGTCAGGAAAAGCAGCTCCTACATGCCCTGGGCACAGGATTTGTGCAGGACTGCTTTTTGCCAATGCACTTTTTTTTTTTGTTAAAATAGTCCTTTATGGTACCCTACATTTACATTATGCCAATCACTGAAACAAATTCCCTGTTTATGCCTTGGGGAGGATTTAGAGGGAACAATGCAGGTTTACAGATAAAAGACTTCAGCACACATCAGCGTGAAACTGAACTCTGAGATCTGAAGTCCTCTGTCAAACATTTACAAGAACAGAACATGGTCGGAACAAGGATCTGAACTGGAAGGGCCGCTGCACTAGAACAAGACATGGGTTTAACAAATCAAATAATTACAAACAAACTGACATCCATCTTGGTTTCAAATCCTGTTCTAATGCTTACCTAGCGAGACCGGGGCAGGGCTAACTGCTGCTGAGGCACTTGGGGGAGGTGGAGTGCTTGGGGGAGTTGTCTCAATTCCACTTTCTTCCATCATGTTTCTCTGTTGGAACACACTGCAACAAAATAAATAAACATGCAATTGCTTTTATTTTGCATTCTATAAATGTCGCAATGCTGTACAGTTCTCTCAATTATGAAGGAAGCATCTTATCTTTCCTGCTGCATTTACAAAATATAGGCTAGGCACACACCCTATAAAGTTTGCAAATGCAATTGCTTTCAGCCAGCATTGAATACATTTCCCATTCTGCAAATTAGTTTTGGGTAAAGGCACTAAGTTTTATAGTCCCTAAAACAACTTGTGCTGCAATTGATAAATCTTCTGAACCCAAGAAACTATTCCTGCGTTTCACTATCTATTGCAGCTTAAAGACGGTTGTAGCACAAGGCCGAGTTGCACTTTTTGCCACGTCTCCCAGCTTTCTGACCGCTAAAAACAAAATACAGTACAGGTACTACAGGTTGAATATTTATAATATAGATCAATACATGAACCAGCATTACCAATGTTTGTAAAGGTCCATGCATATTGAAATACATACACAAATAAATAAATTAGTGTATTTCGCTGCACAAATCATCGGTCTTTACTCGTGTTGAGACCGACTATTTCTGTAGCGAAATAATAATTCTTCTATCATACCACAGAAAACAATGTATACATGACGATGAATGTACTGCTGCATGAAAATCTGAAAACGTAATACCATACTGTGCTGTGCTACTGCATGCAATTCGTGTTGTTGGTATGGTAACTTGTATTGCTCCCATAATAATAATATGCTTGTATCAGCAGAACAGCTATGAAATTTAATGAAGCTTCACATTTTTGTTGTTGTTTAATTTTGTAAACAAAACAAGGACTGGCGAGTTAATTAATTGCATAGGTTCCTCGCTGTATCCGCTATTATCTCCATGCAAATTGATAATACGTGTCTCTCACCGAATTCCTGACAGCTGTGGAACGAAGGGGAGCGAACCTTTCCCTACCTCTTTCTTGTCGTGATATGCAGCTGAAATACAATGTTTTGTGCAGGGGGGAATCCCGACTCGACTCCTAAACACACATTTGGAGTTTCTGGTCCAAAATGGCCCCGGTTTAGTGACGTCAGCGAATGCCACGTATTACCAGCGTGGAGAGGCTGACAAAAAGCACCATTGTTTTCCTTGCGGAATGCGGATCAATGTTAGTGCGTGACAGTATGCCGTTTGAACATTAGCATTTTGTATTAGTCTATGCATGTATACGTTTTTTAAATTATTTTTTTATATATTGAAAACACGAATTTAAACATACGGAGCGCTGACGAAACTACCCAGTCGCACATGCAGAGTATGGAGTTAGACCATGGGCGTAGTTTGAATGCATTTGGGGTGGGCTGAAGAGTAAGGCAATAGTACTGTACACATACACCTCGAGTCTTACGATTGAGTCGTGACACACGTATTAGGACCTCTCACACGCGCACCTAATAAAATCTCACGCAGTTCCCTCCAATCCCACCTTAGTGGTCTTTATTTTGAATGTTTAAATACATTACTAGAACGTAGACGGTTATATTAGAGGTGACGTCACTTATTCAGATAAAAGTAATGTTTCTTTTATATTTTTCATTGATTATGAAGTAAAATAAAACACAGATAACAAAATCACAGAGTAACACTGGATGTTCTGTGACTGGTTAGTTCGTTTGTTTTGACCCCCTAGTGGTCACTTTTTATAAATTCCTAAGTGTCATGTTCTACTCTTAATTTCTCGATTGGTTGGAGGCATTACATGACTGGAAGTAAAATTCCCCATTGCCTCAGCACATTGTAGTACACTGCCTTGGAAAGCATTGTTCGTAAATATGTGTGTGTGTGTGTGTGTGTGTGTGTGTTAATTGTGATTTTAACATGCTTATTATATTGATGGTGTGCTTTATTGCGCTACTTCCAAGTTCTGTTAGTTTCCAGAGGTTGTGTAAATAAACAGCATTAGAGGATTGATAACCAGCAGTATTTTACGTTTGTTTCAGTGTAAGTATGGTTTAGTGCAGGGCTTCTAAAACTCGGTTCCTGGGGACCCCCTGTGGCTGCTGGTTTTCATTCTCAATTACTTAATTAGACCCTTAATTGAACTGGTAATTTGCTTAATTAGTCCTTTTTACTTGTTTTCAGCTCTTAAACAGTTGCAGTTCAAGTTACTTATCAAATGAAAAGGCTACCTTGAAATATGCAACTGTTCTATAGCTGAAAACAAGTAAAAAGATATAATTCAGCAAATGATCAGTGCAATTAAGAGTCTAGTTAAGTAATTGAGAGCTTGGTTGGAATGAAAACCAGCAGCCACAGGGGGTCCCCAGGAACAAGTTTGAGAAGCCTTGGTTTAGTGTTATACGATACACGAACTTTGACTATTGTGTGTGTATATGCTTAGGTTTATTTTTGTGTTATCGCTATGTCGTTACATGTTTAGTATATATTGTACGTATTCGTTATGTAAGTACTGGGGGTCAAGAAAAGTTACTTCCTTGTAGTGACCCCTGGGCAACGCCTCTGACGGCAAAAAGCTCTTCAAATCGAGCTTACCATGCAATGCTTAATCAAAATTGTGTAGACTGGAAATAGGTATATTTCGTATAGTATTAAAAATATGTCCAATAAGGTTGGTGTTATGTAGTTGTAATGTATGTACGCTTTGTAAGGAACAGCTGCAATTGTGATTAAGTACTGTGTTTCTTAGTTTCACACCATTTTGTACTGCTGCACGAGTGTTTAAACTATAAACATTTGCCTTCAAATGTTCTTCACGTCTCTTCGTGTAGTGAAAGAAGGAGTTTAACTGTCTGTTAAATTGTACAGTGTTACGTGCAAGGAGAACAGAAGGAACACTTGATAGTAAAAATATTCGGCAATAGTCGTAGGTGAAAGTGGAGACCGGAAACTCAATTAACTGAACACAACAATTTCGAGGAAGGGTATATATAGTACATCTGAAGTGATAAACCAACTGAGCACTTGTTAAATCTATTTTCGAAATTCTACCACGCTGTGCCCCATAGTGTGTGTGTGTGTGTTTCAATTAAATTTTCATGTAAGCATGCTAACATTTTTGAAAGAAACATAATGAAAACAATACAACCTTGCATGCAAATAGTCGCCTATAATGGGAGACTGATTTATAAACGACTTTACAAAACCTAGAAGTACAGTTAAATGGGATTGTAACAACACAAATCTGAATTATTGTTAAACTGCTAAAATCAAGAATAAAGCTGGCCAAATATAAGTCCGATAATGCATAAAATATTTAAAACGGATCACAGCTCATGTACAAGTATGCAATGATTTTTCTCTAAGATATCAAGAATGAAATGTAAAGTTCTATAAACAAAATAATGAAATGGTGGATTTGAAATCTAACAAAATACTGTACTACTAGTATGGCTTCCAGCAGGCGCTTGCCATATCATTTTGTAGTTTATTTGATTACATGAGTCTTAATAAAATATTTATGTGTATGTTCAAATATAGTTGTAGCCAAAAGTTTACATACCCCAATGGAAATGTATAATTTCTAGAAATTTCTCGACAGCAAAGAATTTTAGGGAAAATCTTTTGTAGCAAATGTTTTGCTTTTGTGGATGAGGAAAAAAGCTAAAAGAAACAGTTTTCTGCAATTATTTATTTCAGCATTTTTTTTTTATTTATTTTATTTTGCAAAAATGCTCATTCAAAAGTATATCCAAAACTAATGACTATCAATGTGACCAAATAGCTAAATTTTTGTTTCATCACTCCACAAAATCTTTGACCAGAACTCATATCCATCATTCAAATGCAGTTTTGCAAACTTTAAGTTATTGTCCTTGTGACGTTTTCCTAAGAGTGGCTTTTTCCTTGGCCTGCAACCACTGAGACCTTCACTCAACCTATGATTGAAATGGAAATCCCAGTCCCACTTGCAGCCAATTTACTTGAAATGTTTTTGGCAGTCAGTCTCGGATTACAATTAACCTTCCTCACAATTCTTCTATTTGTTCATGGTGAAAGAACCTTCTTTCTTCCAGACCGATGGAGCGTTGTGACAGTACCATGAGTTTTGAACTTCTTGATAATAGAAACAATTGTTGAAATTGGGATACTCAAATGCTTTGAAATCTTATTGTATCCATTTCCAGCTTTATGACAATAAATAATTGTCTGCCTAAGGTCTTCAGATAGAGCTTTACTTTTTCCAATGTTGATTTATTGGTAATGACAGCAGTCATCCTATGCCTAACTTTTATACTCTCTAAGAATGTGCTCATACAATCCAGCATTTTCTAGACTTTTCTAGAATTAGGTTCTGCATTATCATATTGAAATTTCTAGCACCTTGTAGACAATACTATCAAAAGGTATGAATACATTTGAATTAGCATTTTTTGAGTTTTGAAAAAAAATGCTGACATAAATAATTGTAGACATCTATTTCTTGTAACTTTTTTCATCATCCACACAAGCAAGACTTTTGCTACAGAAGATTCTTCCTAAAATTCTTTTTTTTTCAAGAAATTTGTAGAAATTATAAATTTCAATGGGGTATGTAAACTTTTGACTAAAACTGTGTATAGACACACATTTTTTTTTTTTTTTTTAATTGTGCCTCAATCCTAAAATTGTACGTGATGCAAAACTTTTGGTCATTGCTTTACATAACACCTACACAGTGAAACTAGAAAGTTGTCAGTAGAATGTTTCTGTTGTCCGAGTTAGAATGAACAATGGGTTATTGTATTAGAAAAAAAATAGATATTTGAATAAATCTTGTCATGACTAACTTTTTAAATACACAGTTAAACATTTATATGTCTCCTGTAATGTACCATAAGAGACAGTTTCATCAGTTTAATTTCACCTTCATATCATCTTTAGTTATAAATAGTTTTTTAAATTCATATTGGTGATATTAGTAATATTTATACCCTGTTTGTGTTTAGATCTGCCACTGTTTCAGACATGGGCAACTCTAACCCTTCCACTTCACCTTTGATCCAACCATGATCTTACATGTTTAATCAATTAACACTTTGTTCAGGTTCTAAAGCATGTAATTATCTAAACATACCCTTTCAGCCTTATGTAGAACAGCCCTCTAGGAACGGAGATGCTTATCCGATCAACTGAATCGACCCCATTGTCCCACAAAATAAAATAAAACATGTCATAATATAGTTATTCTTTAATATTCTTTTATTGGAAAGCTTGTTGCAAATGATCTACAGAAAACTAAAGCAATTTCATGTTTAACAGTGGCAATAAAAAGGTAATAATAATAATAGTTTTTCTTTTGGAAATTTCAGTGAATAAAATAACAAATTGTAATCTCATTTGATACAGTACATACACATTGAGAAAAGAAATGACAATGAGTGTGCATGTGTGGTTGCTGTTTACAGGTTATACATATTCAGATGTTTGCTTGGTGTCAAGCTCAGATGTGGTAGCTCTCATTTCTGTTCTGTTAGTGCAGTTGTATTGAGTGAGTCTAGCTATTATAGTTCTAAATAAAGCATCAGATCCAAACCTAGTGCTTTAACAGATGAATAAACCTGTTCATCAATGACAACAGAAATTGAAAAATATCAACTTAAACTAAATCTTCATTGTGTAAACTTCTGATAGACACAAATATACTTGCTCATATTATTGCTGATATTAAATCATATCTCATCTGATTTACAACATAGTCAAAGGAATACACACAAGGCCGCCTTCGGGAGGGGGGGGGGGGTCAGCCCTAACAACTGTCCTGGGCCCGAGCTCTATTGCTGGAAATATTTTCAAATGTTTGCATTCAAATCATACAATAAGCTTTAAGTGCCCCCCTTTCCTTGGCTGGGAAATGGTTAGCTTGTAAGCTCGCAACAGACCTGACACATACCGTCATCACCAGGGATCCTAGCTTTCCAGAAGAAAAATAAATAAATACAAATTCTCAGGTTAAAAAAACAACCTATAAAAATCTGTGTTATTCCTCAATTAAAATAAAAGGCTAAAATTGAGCTCCCACCATCACAGAAGTTAAACAAACAGTACTATTGAATAACAGTTAGCACAGGAATCATTTATTTGTACTCTTAAATTCTAAGGAAGTAACAAGCTCACAGGTGGCATCAATCATTAATATAAACAAACTTACCATTTTACTATAAACATTGCAAATACTTGTGTAATAATAATAATAATAAAAAATAGTATTCATACCAGTTTATCTCCGAGTTAGTCTTTGTTAACGGGATGGTATTGCCAAACTCTTTGACCCAATTTTAGGTGTGGGTTTTTTATCATTTTCTGCATTTTTAAGCAACTCGTGAAGTCGTAACAACGCACTGGATACTGAAGTAAACTGCAGCTCCGTTCGTTTCAACATGAATGTGACAGTGAGCCTCATTTAACCTTGACCTCTACCCCAGAAGCAGTTTTACTGAACAAATATGTTCACGCAAATTTAAAGCAAAATTGCCTGTATTGATGATTATATATGATACGTGTATTGATTTGATTATCAAACAAACAAAAAGCCTTGCATGCCTTTTGCCCAGCAAACTTTTTTGGGGAAAATATGCATCTCCATTAGGATCTTTTGCACACTGCCTGTGACTGTTGCTGAGGGAGTGTGGCAGGCTGGCGAGTGGATAGAGGCCCAGAGACAGTCTGTAGTTCAAAAAAATAATTATTTTATTATAAATACACAAAAATAAAAGGGCACAAGGGCCAAAACAAAGTGATTTAAACACAAAAAGAAAGACAAAAAGCAAAACTAACAAAAATAACAATTTCCAGGCTAGGCAGTGCCTTCATTGGATTTATCAAAATTCAAACATCACACTTCAAAAATCACACACCAAAAAACCACCAACCAGCTTCCTCAGCTCCCTCCTCCTAAATGAGAAGCAGAGGCCTCCTTTTATGTCAGGTGGCTGGGTGCTGATTGGTCGTTAATTAACCTAATCAACTAATCAACCCCAGCCACCTGAACATAATAAACCCAGACAGGTAGGGGAAATTAACCCTATCCCTGCCAATTTAAAAAGGGCAGCGCTTTGCTCTGCCACAGGGGGAAAGAGCTTTCAGTTTGATCATCAACGTTTTTCTCAAACATACAGGTAGGATTATTATTATTATTATTATTATTATTATTATTATTATTATTATTATTATTATTAATCATAGGACTTGTCTCGGGCCCCAAAATTCCTGGCTCTCTCTCTCTCTCTCTCTCTCTCTCTCTCTCTCTCTCTCTCTCTCTCTCTCTCTCTCTCTCTCTCTATGTCTATAGAAAGTCTACACCCCCTTTCAAAATTTTCACCTTTTGTTGCCTTATAGCCTGGAGTTAATTTTTTCATTTATCTACACATCCTACCCCACAACTTCCAAGTGAAAAAAATTGTAGAAAATTAATCAAAAATAAAAACTGAAATAGCTTGGTTGGATAAGTGTCCACCCCCTTGTAATAGCAATCCTAAATTAGGTCAGGTGTAACCAATCACCTTCAAAATCACACACCAAGTGGCTTCCACTTATGTTAAATTGTAGTGATTTACATGATTTCAGGATAAATTCAGCAGTTCCTGTAGGTTCCTTCTGCTGGGTGCATTTCAAAGCAAAAACTTAACCATGAGCACCAAGGAGCTTTCAAAAGAACTCTGGGACAAAGTTGTTGAAAGACACAGATTAGGAGATGGATATAAAAAAAATATAAAAGGCCTTGAATATCCCTTGGAGCACAGTTAAGACAATTATTAAGAAGTGGAAGATGTATGGCACCACCAAGACCCTGCCTAGATCAGATCGTCCTTCCAAACTGGATGACCAAGCAAGAAGGAGACTGATCAGAGAGGCTACCAAGAGGCCAATGGCAACTTTACAAGAGTTGCAGGCTTTTATGGCCAAGACTGATCAAAGTGTGCATGTGACAACAATGTCCCAAGCTCTCCACAAATCTGGCCTGTATGTTAGGGCGGCAAGAAGGAAGCCATTACTCAAGAAAGCCCACCTTGAATCCCATTTGAAATATGCAAAAAGTTTTGTAGTCTGACAAAACTAAAATGGAACTTTTTGGCCTAAATGCAAAGCGTTATGTTTGGTGCAAACCCAACACAGTGCATCAACTAAACAACTCCATCCCTACTGTGAAGCATGGTGGTGGCAGCATCATGTTATGGGGATGTTTCTCATCGGCAGGGACTGGGGCACTTGTCATGATAGAAGGCAAAATGAATGGAGCAAAGTACAGAGAAGTCCTTGAGGAAAACCTGCTGCCCTCTGCAAGAAAGCTGAAACTGGAACATAAGTTCACCTTTCAGCATGATAACAACCCAAAGCACACAGCCAAAGCTGCATGGGAGTGGCTAAGGAACAAAAATGTAAATGTCCTTGAGTTGCCCAGACACAGCCCCGACCTAAATCCAGTCGAAAATTTATGGCATGACTTGAAGATTGCTGTCCATCAACTCTCCCCTAGGAACTTGACAGAACTTGAACAGTTTTGTAAAGAAGAATGGTCAAATATTGCCAAATCTAGGTGTGCAAAGTTGGTAGAGACCTACCCCAACAGACTCACAGCTGTAATTGCTGCCAAAGGTGTTTCCACCATGTATTAACTCAGGGGGGTGGAGACTTTCAGTTTTGTATTTTTACTTTTTTTTTTCTCTCATTAAAAACTTTTTTTCCCCCTTAACAGTGTGAAGTATGGTGTGTAGATAAGTGTAAAAAATCATCACTGAAACTCTGAGGCACTGACACAACAAAATGTGAAAAAAGTTCAAGGTGGTGTACACTTTCTATAGGCACTGTGTGTGTGTGTGTGTGTATATATTGTGAGATAGCAGGGAGGGGGTTAAAATCCTTCCCTGCTAAAAACCTTGTGAGAATGCACATTTGGGTGTTATGGGGTTTAATTGGGTAATTGTTTTATTGTTTAGTAATCCCCTGCACCTGGTGGTAATTGTAAATTAGAGCCAGGCGCAGTGTATTCTGTTCCAGGCTGCTGCTGAGAGAAGAGCCTGACTGTGTGAGTGAGCAGTCGTATTGAGGTATTGTGTAAGGGTGTGTTTTTGAATGTTTGTGGCAGGTAAACGGTTTAGCTGTCCTGCGTGATAGTTAGGTTCCTGTTTATGTTTAGTGAGTGCTCCAAATAGGAGCTAGATGTTTGTTTTGTGTTTATTTCATTTTGTGTTTATTAAAAGTGCGCGTGAGCGCTGTTTCAGTACAATCCTGTGTGTTGGGTCGTGATTCAGAAGGCAGAAGAACCCGTGAGAGCCTGTGTGGAGAGCAAAAAGGTGACAAAATATATATATATATATATATATATATATATATATATATATATATATATATATATTCCACAATAAGTTCTTAAAAAAGGTAACAGGGCTTTAATAAACTTTACTATTACCACAGGAAAAACAAAAATACTGGACTGTCTAAGTTTGATTTTATTACACAATGGTATTTCTGTACAGTACAAATTGTCAACAAGCACCACTGCTGAATCATTTCTAAAGTGATTTACAGCTATATACATCATCTTTTATACATCAAACCAAAGCAGTACAGAAAAGCTTATATTAAAAAAGAAAGACATATCACAATACAGACAATTCTAGCATGTATAAAAAACAATATTTTATTTATTTTTATCATTTTTTTTATGTGTTTTTTTTGTTTTTGTTTTGCAATGCAAAAGGCCAGCTTAAGCATATTATAACAATGGGTGCATTTGGAAAAGTTCTCTTTGACAGCAGATAAGCAATGGAGGATTGCAGTGGATTTAACAAAAGTAGCAAAAATGCTGCACTGGGTAAAAGAAAAAAAGAAGGCTGCAGTACAGTACTGGTTACATGTACCTCTTGTTTAATAAAACTGTATCAGCTGCACTCTGCCAGACTTGTATTAAAAGTCTGTTCTGGGTATTCCTCTTATTGCCTAGTATATGTCTGCTTCACCATTACAAAAATAAAATCAAATCTGTGTTTTATTTGCTTGCTGTTGAAAAAACTAATGATATGTATTAATGATCACTGGAATAATTTAAAGTGAATTACCAGTTTATACATTTTTATTAAGACTTCTTAATATCAAATCACCCCTCAAGAGATTCACTGGGTAATTCCTGTCAAATCTTTCATCCTTACAAAAAAAAAAAAAGAACATTAACTAGCCTTTCAAAGGGATGCTTTGACAATCTAATTTGCATTGGTGTTATTCCATTCTGTTTAATTATTTAGTTTTGCCCTCTGGTTAACGACAGTGCAGGAAAGCTCTGATAAGGGTGTCCTTAGTGTGGCATCCTTGGAAATGTATGCTGAATTCGGAAACGTGCGTCAAGTTCTTCTTCAAAATGCAACAGTAATTACAATAAAGATAACAATAATAATAATCTACAGAAGACATAAACTGCCGGTGTGCAGGTCAGTGGATGACAGGTCTTCAGTCGGTCCACTGAGCTATGGGTCACCATGGTGCAACTGCTGTCTCTGACCTCCCCAGTGTTGGCTGGGTTCAATCTTTGCTGAGGTCCTTCCTTGGCAAGGAGGGACTATCCCGCACTGGGAGTAAATCGTAGTGGCATGGAATGTGACTGTTCTTTGGAAGATCATACGGATCCTGGACAAAAGACCCACCGTTGCTGTACTGTCCATGGACGACACTCACTGTAGGTTCTGAAGTGACCAAATATAACAGCTTTATAAGGTGACATGATATCATCCTCACCATCAGCAGCATCTTTATTATTACCTTCATATTGTCTCCTAACTCTTTCTTTAACTCTCACACAATGTATTTTTAATTGGGAAAACAGGAATAGAGAATGTGCAATTAAAAAACAAAACTGCTATAGAAAAAGACTACTCGGATGTGTTAAAATGCCATGAAACGTAATGTAGGACATACTTCTGTAAAATGTTACCATATGCTAGGTTAGTGCTGGATTTCCAGTTTTAACATGCTTTTTTCATGTGGTGCATTGTTAATCAAGCACCCTGTATAATAAACATTATCGTTTACTAGCACTTACCAACTTCGTAGACGTTCTTGTTGGTGGAGGCCGAGTTTCCAATTTCAGCATAGGGGGGATCTCTCTGTGCGGGTGACTTCATCTCCACGTAGCCACACTCTGTGTTCTTTGGCATCAATATCGGGGGGTCCTTTATGGTTGCATATGGGTTCTCTGTGCTGTTCAGTGAGCAGGAGCTGGAGTTATAGGTGGAGCCCTTCACCAGATCTAAGAGAACGGTAAATATAATATACCCAAGCAAGGGCTTATAGACTGTGCCATACCAATTACATTCAGAAAACTGGTGTTCAAAAATCCCAGATTTCTCTATAAACCAAAATAAGTCAAATTGGTTTGGAGCATTGAGGCTAAACAGAAATCTTTAAATCAGACAACTTCATATACTTTGTTATAAAACATTTGGAAAAATTTGAGCCAAACTGGGAGCCAGTGGATCTTGATCCGGTCCTATCCCTGCCACTGCCAGTGGGCAACCCCGTGATTTAATGTGTAACCATGGGAACATGACTTTGGAGTGCCTCAGTCTGTCTCAACTGAAAATGGTGTTGCATCTCTTTCTGTTGAGTAATGCTGGGTAAGTAACGTTACCCCTAAAAATCACACCCAACTGAACTGTACAAGTTAAATGCTGCATTTATGTTCAGGTACATACTTACCTTTAAGAGATTTTCCCAAGTAACTTCTGTCAACACCAAAGGCCCCTAGAAAAGATAGAAACAACATGAACTCTGGTTCGCTGAAGCATTTGAAGGTTACTTTACCTGCCCACTCCCTAGGAATACACTGTTAGCAGTTCCCAAACTAATTTGAAAAAAACTTACCAAGTTCGTTAAAGTAGCCTCCCTGTTTCCAGTCTGCCGGTAGTGTTCCTGTATAATCTGTCATTGGGGGTCTCTTTCTATGGTCCACATTTTTAAGGTTTACAAAAAGCTGGTTGTTTTTTGTCTGTTAAACAAAAAAAGAAAAGAAAAAGAAAAGTAATCATTGGCATATTAACTTACCGTAATCAAATCACTGTCCGTTATTTAAAGTATTAAAAGTGTATTAACTGTGGTTTTAAAGACCACTTTGCTATCCTTAATTATCTTTAGTACCCTTTTCACCATTATCAATGTTTAGCTGCACGGGGCCCCACTGCAAATTAACCGAGAAGAACCGTGGGAGCTTTCAAAATTATTTTTCACAGTACAACCAAGCAGAGCAATAACATCAAAACCTTTGGGACTTCATACCGAATGGAAGCAGAGACCACACGGCATCCATGTCACAGTGAAATCTCCTACCTTGCCACGGGCAACCCTCTCCATGTTGTTGATATGCGGTGGGTGAGTGCACTGGGTCAGTGTGTGATAGCTTGGGTTAGAGAAGTAGTTACTGTTGGGATTGCCACCATTAGCTTGTGGGATGGTGTCTGAAAGCACATACAAATAAAAAAAAGCCAGTCAGTGCCCCGGCTGTCCTGCAGTATAAGAAGAGTAAATAGGTTATTTTCAGTAGTGGTGTGGATTGGATTCCCCAGTGTTAGAAATGACAATTATGCAGACAGGGACGGATATAAGACTCCCATTGCATAGCAGTTTGATAAGACACACCTGAGCTTATTATCTACACATCGTGGCCAATCAAGCTTGTAGTATTGTTGAAAGAATCAGAAATATAATACAGTCATCACATTTTAAATCAACCAGGAACAACAGGAGATTAATTCAACAAAATATGTAGACTAAAAGTCGTCTTTATTGACATACAGCCATTATATAGCCTTATTTTTTTAAATTAAGTAAATGTTAAACTGCTTTTAGATAGAAAGATATCAAATCAATTGCAGTTATGCAGAATAAAATATTGCAGGGGCATTAACAGAGCCAGAGATAGCGACTATAACCAAAGTGTTCAACACTGCAGGGCTGCATTGGAAATGAGATTCTCCGGATTCGTTCTGTTGGTGTACCTGCGACGGTGTAGTCTGTGTTCATCACCCTCACGGCGGGGGTGTAAGTGACTGCAGGCATTGTGTTCTCCTTGCCCTTCTGCTTCTTCCGGTAGATAATGAAGAGGGCCAGGAGGAAGAGGACGATGAACACCAGGGCAATGATCCCTGTGATTGCTCCAATTTGGTGTGCGTCTGCAGGTACTGCTGTGCTCGTCCGACTCAGGCTGTTTAGGTTTCCTACTATTATCACCCCAGCTGGTAGGAGAGAAAAGAGGGTCAGAAACACATTGCAGTTAGACTCAAAACCTTTCTAATGAAAGTAAGAACTGATAATATATGAATTTTATCAACAATAATCATATATAATCGATATACTTGTACTTCATGCAATTTGTTTTAAAGAAATCTCGGTAATGTAGCAACCCAGGGTAAGTAGCACAAACTTGTCATTTGGAATACAGCCACAACAGATATTCAGACAGATGAGGACAGATGAGAAAATGCAAATAAATAAATAAATAAATAAACAATACAAACCAGAAAAAAATAATAACAACACAATACATTTTGACATAATGTCGCAGTGTTTTACCTTGATCACACCTTGGCCCCTTCCAGCCTGGGCTGCAGTAACAGGTTCCAGTGATATGATCGCAAGTGGAGTTGTTGAGACAGTCGCATACCTGTCGACAGCCGTAGCCATACGTGCCTGGGGGGGCATTCTGATAAAAAAAAAAAAAAAATATATATATATATATATATATATATATATATATATATATATATATATATATATATATATATATATATATATATAGTGCCTATAGAAAGTCTATACCCTCCTTTCAAAATGTTCACCTTTTGTTGCCTTATTACCTGGAATTAAAATAACACAACAAAATGTGGAAAAAGTTCAAGGGGATGTAGACTTTCTATAGGCATTGTATACAGTATATATATAATGATTTGTAATGTACTAAACAATGACCACAGTATACCAAGAATTAAGAATTAAAATTACAATTTATTATAATTATCTGTTACTTAGCATAATGTTTTAATGATAATGAAAAAATAATAAAATAAGTATCTAAAATGTAGATTATCAAGATCAAGAAATTGTGGCCCTTTACTGTAGTATTTGCTTAACCATACTACGAAATGATGTTCATAGTACAAAAAGTACAGTATTATGTACAGTGTGCAGTTTTTAAAACAAAAGGAATTTAAAGTTAGCCAACAGGGGGCACCAAAGTTATTGTTAAAATCCCTTGATGGTCAGACCATAATACATTATTGTAAATAATTCTGTCTAACACCACAATATTACTTTATAATTGTGTTCCCATTTTGCAATTGTACATGATAATTCTACTGTTATACTGATCCTATATTATGGTTTTATGTAGCTGGGCTTATTACTTTGTTCACAGTATTTCCCCATGAATCCTGTGCGGCAGGTACATTGTCCTGTTATGTGGTCGCAGTCCGCTCCATTCTGACACTGACATATCAGAGCACAATCTTTCCCGTAATAACCCAGGGGGCAGCCTGTAATGATAGGGACAGGACAGTAATAAAAAAAACAAACAAAAAAAAACATGATGCTATCATCTGCTCAAATAGTACCTCTCACTTTGCCCTCCTGCATTTTCTTATCTCTGCATGATTATATTTTTAAATAGAGGAATTCAGTTGGCATCTGCACAAGTGAAACAGAACAGTGCTTAGTTAAAGAAATACACTGATGCTATGACCTGTGAAAGAACCAAATGATGAGACATGACTAGGTTCAAAGTAAGCTGACTGTTCTGAGGCATTAAAATCACACATGTAGGGATCAGCAGCTTCGCTGCACACAATTCCGTGGAACTACTTGCTGAACAAAGTGGCTTACTGGGTGTTGACCTGACTTACGCTGTGTGCAGTACAGGCCAGTCCAGCCAGGTGTGCATTTGCACTCCCCATCGTAAGCACTGCAGTAGGCTCCGTTGTGACAAGTGCAAGTGTGGATGCAGTTGGGGCCCCACTGTCCTGGTGGACAGGCTGGAAAACAAAGGAAACACTTAATTTGGACACACAGCGAGACTTGGACATAGCACATTATTCACATATGTACATACCTGTCCCTAATCTAAAAACGCATTCACCTTTTTGAAAAAGAAGAAAAAAAAAAACACTTCCTTAAAGGCAACTTTTCTTTAGATTATGTTATGATTTAGTAGAAATATCTATTTACAGTATTTTCACATGTATTTCACATGCTACATTTAAATGTCTGTCTGAGATGAAAGATAAGTAAGGATTGCAGTTGTAACTTTGTCATGTAGAAGTACCGTGCCAAATGGTGTGGTTTTATCTTTCCAACAGGTGGCACTCATGAACCATCTTGATGATCGCATTGTGATTCGATACAAGTGTGTTTCAGGAATGACATTCTCATTTCCTTGTTTGAAAAGGAAATGATGAGTGAAGAATATCAATCTGCTCAAAATGAATATGTTTTAGGTAAAAGGGTGACGTGCCACTCACGCTGCGAGCAGTCACTGCTGATCCAGCCAGGGTAGCACTGACAGGACCCATCCATGGGATTGCACGTTCCATTGTTGGTGCAGGTGCAGATTCCACCGCAGCTCTTTCCAAATCTGCCCCTGGGGCAAACTGCAAAGAAAAATGAGCATTGTTAATCATCACTGGATCACTCTCTGTTTACATACAAGTACTCTGTTATAATTACTTTATTTTTATTGAAATTGACCTCGACCTATTCAAAATTGTCCCCTTAAAGAACCATGAAAAAAATACTGTTGAGAAATGTACATATTTTTTAAACACTCATTTTTAATTTTTTTTTTAATATTTACTGTTGCTATAATCTAAAATGACAGACAATGCCATATACAGTGCTGGCAAAGAAAGTGCATGGCTGGTGAATGTTTGTTGGCCTTCATAGAACAATGTTTTCAGGAGTAGCTTGAAGGACAATTAAAGTGAGTTGAAAGCTCAATAAACCTGTCTTAAGCTCCTGGGAGCAGAAATGATGGAAAAAGAAGAGACAAAGATTTTTTTTTTTTTTTTTTTTTTTTTTAAGAAAAGGCTTGAGTAATTTGAAGGAAAAAAGGGAAACTCAGTGGAACCGTAAATAAGCCATTAAAAAACAACCCTACCAGACAAATTGAAAATTCATAAACCATTCGCTGTTATAATTTGTTTTCATTTATTGGTTACCTGTATGCAAATTACTACTAATAATCTTTTGATTAAATGCAGTGTATTCTTTGCTATGATTTTTCACTAAAACATGTCCACTGCTTACTGAAGAAAGCGATGAAAGATAAAACAAGGACATCCTGGCCTCCCAGATTAAACTGCTTGACCACATTATTTTTATATCACTTTTAAAGCACCACAGTCTGAATCATCAACATGAACACCTGCATCATTGTGTACAGCTTGTTAAATGTGACAGCACAATAAATAGATACGAGAGCTGTTCAATGGAGTGTGCCATCCAAGGCCTTTCTGTTGTCTGATAATTAGTCATCCCCACCTTCATTGCAGAGGGCCCCTTTAAACCCTGGCAGGCAGTCACATTGTCCAGTCATGTGGTGACAGGGTCCATTGCTGTGTACGCACTGCGGGCAGGCCTGACTGCAACGGTGCCCAAAGAAACCAGGGGAACAAACTACAAGCAAAAAAAAAAACAAGAGATTCCTTCTTTAGCATACAATTCCTTAAATCTAAACTGGCCTTCTGGTTTCCAGAAGACATTAAGAGAACCCACAGCAAGCCCGATTATGATAATCATTCAAGTTCATTCATTTGATCATTTTTTCTCCAGGATAAAGCCATTTAGAGATGATCTCCTTTTCAAGAATGTAGACCTATTAAATATATTCCTTCTTACCAATGCCATGAATACCACAGTATAAAACTATTTTTAAAATCTTTGACTATGTACTCTGTATATGATAATAGCTAATCAATTATGCTGTTTTAAATATCGAATGTCTGTAATAACATTTGTAATTTTTGGAGATGACTATTATGTGTCTTCAGTGGCACTGGAACAATTTTTAAAGTGGGGGTGCTGAAAGCCACAAAACAAAACTGTAACCCCTGTATATGATGGAAGCCATGCAATGCCAAGGGGGTGCTGCAGCACCCCTAGTTCCAGCGCCCT
Source organism: Polyodon spathula (assembly GCF_017654505.1). NCBI lineage: Eukaryota > Metazoa > Chordata > Actinopteri > Acipenseriformes > Polyodontidae > Polyodon > Polyodon spathula. The sequence goes on along the minus strand of NC_054534.1, from coordinate 21,815,210 downwards.
TGTGTGTCTTTGTTATTATAAATGTCAATAAAATATTATTCTGAAAAAAAAAAAAGTTTTAAGTGAATATTGCTATGTATAAGCATCCATAATGGTATAATGAGAAACTATCTAGCACAGTTTCAACTGATGGAGGTAGAGGACAGGTATTCAATACACAGTTGCTTAATGATTACTGTATAAAAGAACCTGATTTACAGTGAATACACAGTAAGAACACGGTCCGATCCTTACTCCTTTGGCAGGTGGTGCCTCTGTATCCAGGAGCACATTCACAGGTCCCCTCATCAGGGGAGCAGGAAGCTCCATTTTTGCAGTTGCAGGATAATGAACAGTTTGGCCCCCAGCGTCCCTCTGCACACACGCTGTCACAATGCATACCTGCAAAGATGTTGAAACAACCCTTCAGAATGAAGAAAGGTGCTAACAATTAAGGGTGCACCCTTATCTGAATTTCAGAAACTACAGGACTTTGCCATCAACTTTATACTTTCTACTCAAGCAGGACTCCTACAGACATGGCACCTAGACACCCAACAACCAGAGCATGAACTCACCCTAATCCGCAGTCTATTGGTGCTAACCACGACCAGGCTCACTACTGCTGATACATTTGCAAAACAGCATAGTACATTCCACCCAAACTGAAGTCATGTATTTTTAGACCAGGCTTCTCTATATATAAGCCTATACAGTATGTAAGCCTATACAGAATATAAGCCTATACAATATGTTTTTATCCCCGCACTAGTTATGTGTCTAATCTGAACATGACACTCACTGACTAAAGGAAGCAGCTGCATATCCAGGGGGAAGCACTGCACTATTGACCAAATTACTATAGTTTGATTGTTACTGTAAGTTACAGATAATGACACAGTATGATGTGGTATGTGACTACAGATGTGGTCATTGTGAAACATCCACACTGAACAAAAATATAAACGCAACATTCAATTTCAAAGATTTTACTGAGTTACAGTTTATATAAGGAAATCAGTCAATTAAAATAAATTCATTAGCCCTAATCTATGGATTTTACATGACTAGGAATACAGATATGCATTATGGTCACAGATACCTTAAAAAAAAAAAAAGGTAGGGGCGTGGATCAGAAAACCAGTCAGTATCTGGTGTGACCACCATTTGCCTCATGCAGCACAACACATCTCCTTTGCATAGAGTGGATGTGCGATGTTGCTGCATATTGGCGGGAACTTGAACACGCTGTCGTACACATCGATCCAGAGCATTCCAAACATGCTCAATGGGTGACATGTCTGGTGAGTATGCAGGCCATGGAAGAACTGGGACATTTTCAGCTTCCAGGAATTGTGTATAGATCCTTGCGACATGGGGCCATGCATTACAATGCTGAAACATGAGGTGATGGCGGTGGATGAATGGCACGACAATGGGCCTCAGGATCTCGTTACGGTATCTCTGTGCATTCAAATTGCCATCACTGTCCGTAGCTTATGTCTGCCCATACCATAACCCCACTGCCACCATGGGGCACTCTGTTCACAACGTTGACATCAGGAAACCACTCGCCCACACGACGCCATACACGCTGTCTGCCATCTGCCCGGTACAGTTGAAACCGGGATTCATCCGTGAAGAGCACACTTCTCCAGAGTGCCAGTGGCCATCGAAGGTGAGCATTTGCCCACTGAAGTCGGTTACGACGCCGAAATGCAGTCAGGTCAAGACCCTGGTGAGGACGACGAGCATGCAGATGAGCTTCCCTGAGACGGTTTCTGACAGTTTGTGCAGAAATTCTTCGGTTGTGCAAACCCACAGTTTCTCAACTGTCCGAGTGACTGATCTCAGACGATCCCGCAGGTGAAGAAGCCGGATGTGGAGGTCCTGGGCTGGCATGGTTACACGTGGTCTGCAGTTGTGAGGCCGGTTGGACGTACTGCCAAATTCTCTAAAACGAAGTTGGAGGCGGCTTATGGTAAAGAAATGAACATTCAATTCTCTGGCAACAGCTCAGGTGGACATTCCTGCAGTCAGCATGCCAATTGTACGCTCCCTGAAAACTTGAGATATCTGTGGGATTGTGTTGTGTGACAAAACTGCACATTTTAGAGTGGCCTTTTATTGTCCCCAGCACAAGGTGCACCTGTGTAATGATTATGCTGTTTAATCAGCTTCTTGATATGCCACACCTGTCAGGTGGATGGATTATCTTGGCAAAGGAGAAATGCTCACTAACAGGGATGTAAACAAATTTGTGCACAAAATTTGAGAGAAATAAGCTTTTTGTGTGTATGGAAAATTTCTGGGATCTTTTATTTCAGCTCATGAAACATGGGACCAACACTACATGTTGCGTTTATATTTTTGTTCAGTGTAGTTTATGCAAACCCGCTAATGCATTCTTTATGATGTATGAATATTAATATTAATATTTGTTATTCATGAAATCTTTTTTTATTCATGTTTTTAAAAAGTCATTAAATATACTATGGCAAGCCTTTTGAGGGTGTAGCTTTACTATGATACTGAACACTTTATAAAATGTATGTTATCTCACCATTTAGTTCCGGTCGAAACAATTCCCAATTATAATAACAAGCAATAGGAAATAATTTCAGCACAAAACATGAAAATACTAAATTTGTATACTGCTTTATCCACCATGACCCACAGAAGCACATGACATGTTTTAAAAGGTACATTTCTGCCAGTCTTAACCTTCTGGGCTTCTTTTTATTAACAAACGAACAACTTTAAATTTTATGTTTTATACTCTAACCACTAAATATCTCTTTCAAAAGAAATGCCAGTAAAGATCCATTGTAGCAATTAGACCTTATTGAGTCTGCTGTGTTCTGCTGATGATTCATTTTGTCTGGTGTTGATGAGAAAAAGGACTGAATCAAGGGGTAAGTGCATAGCATTATGTAAGTGTCTAAAAGAACCTGTTTAGTTATAAATGTATTGTTTTGTTTAAAAGAAGAGGGGGAGGGCTCACAAAAACCTATCCATCACTTAAATTGAAACTGTCTCAAAATTATTAGCTGTAATTTAATAAACTATTCTAATTTGTATTCCTCTAAAAGGCAGGAGTGTTGTTTACAGGACTATTTGGTGTTTTGAGGCTGATAAGTAGTAATGTGATGGAATGCTAGGCCAAGGCTAGGGACAAAGAGCGCTTTGATGGCCTCTGCAAGTTGCTAGGCAATAGCTCAGTGGTCATGATAAACTCCAGTTAAGCAGCTCTGGAGAAATGTCTATGCACTTAAGGCCAAGCACATTATGCAAAGGGTACTGCCACTCCAAATCAGCATTCACTCAGCATCCAAACTAAAAATGAATGCGGGAAATATGTTTCTGGATAGGTATTACGCTTTTCTAGTAACTGAGCTGGCCTGGAATTACATTTAATTACGGTGCCACTGCAGCTTTTAAACAGTACCAAAATTTTTTTATATTAAATAACTATAGCACAGTTATAATACCATACTTTTTTTGTCATTTGGTACTTCCTAATTAAAGCATAGCAGTGCCATTATTCAAATGTAAACCTAGAGGTCACTAGAGCTTCTTGAGAAAAAATCTAAAGTTTAATGCATAGTTAAGTCTTAGTGTGTAGTGCCCTATTTGGTTTTCATTTTCTTATATATTTAAATATGGGTATATAATTCCCCTGTTGAAAACAACTCTGTTTTCTGGAAGATATTATCAGTCAACTGTATGGCAGAAATTTCAATTTACGTTAAGCTTCGTGAACTATACCAGAGTTTAACTGAGTCACATATATGTGCTTCGAGTTTAGACATGTTGGTACTGGAAATGAGTTTAGCTTTATTTAAAATTCAGTTTGCCAGCCAACATGTAAAAACAGCTAGAGTAATTTACCTATTTTTTAATCAAAGTACGTACATTTTCTAAAAGCAAAGGGGAGATCACATTTAAATAGAGACATGGCATCAAAGCTTCTCATTCTTGTTTTTCAATTACTTGGAATCACCATTGGTTGTAGGTGGTGGTGGCAGGGGATACCGATTTTCTGGAAAGTATTTTGAATTGGTGATTGTTGGGTCTACTTAATTAAATGTAAAGGAAGATTTGATTACCTGCAGTCTGAAACAATGGATTCATCAATAAATTATGTTGTTCATGTAAACATTGTGGGATCTATTTTAAGCATCTAGACTGCTAATCCAGCCATTGTAAATCTTTCTTCAGACAATCAACTGTAGTTTCACTGTACGCAGTAATGTTATTGCGTGGTCAATATATCAGCCAAGGGCCAAAACTCCTGCAGGTTGAGATCCACTTCTTTTGAGATCATGAAAACATACCCCTGTGTTTTGTATAGTCTAATTACAAAGTTTTCTAAAGAACGCAATCTCTCCCACCATGTTCTGCTACTGCAGAGTGTGATGGGATGCCTGTTTGTATTCTGTGTGTTGTTAAACACTAACAGCATCACTATGAAGTACTAAAGCCTGTGGCCTAGATGGGTTACTGATTTGAAACATATGGACCCAACTAACTATCAGCACACTAAGAAATACAACCACCTGTATCAACCAAAGAGCAAGCTGTGAATTAGAAAGAGTTGATACTCTATTATCCTTGATGTCCCTGTCCTCCCCAGCACAGAAGGGAATCGTTTCCTACTTTTAAAGAAGTCAGCAAGTAAGCCTTGGAACATTTCCCAATATTTAAGACAAAAGAGCACTTAGAATTGCTCAACATTTTACCAGTTCGTTCTTCATATGATATACATAATACTAATCACTTGAGCTGAGCATAACATTAGTCTTTTTTAATTGGACCTTGTACAGCAACATATGAGGGAATCATGTCCCCATCTTTCAAAACATACATTTTGAACTGTTTGAAAGTAAGCTGCATAATTACTTGACACATTTGATTAAAAAAAAAAAAAAAACACAATGATTTTAGGAATGTTACTTTGTATCTGTAACTGAACTGTTTAGAAGAATGCACAGTAGCTGGTATAGGGTTGGGAGGGCTTTAACATGACATTTTAATTTATTGTAAAAAACCTAAAGTACCATATGAAAACTTTCCTTAAGTCGGAAGGTAAAGATTCTGGTGGCTTTACTCCAATTGTTGTACACTCCAACTATTTACTGTAGGGTACTGTGTCTCTTTCTAACCCATTAACACTACCCATAGAACCTACCATTCCTAAAAAATCTCCCAATCAAGAGCTGACCAGACCCAATTCAAGTTATGGTATAAATAATTAAACCAACCAACATCTGGATTCGATAGCTGTCATCGGACTGGAAAGTGGCAGGCTTAAGCTCCACAAGGAGCTAACCAGTTTTGAAATGTAAGAACTATAAGTACCATGGGTAAGCCTTTCTGTGGAGGCACATACCAGTAAATCTAAGTCCCGGGTTAATCAGGGTTGGGGTTAGTTTGCTTGGATGGCAGCCATATACATATATATTTTAAGCCAAAAGCATGGTTTTAGTTTGCTAAATGTTTTCTTGTTGTGCACTTCCGTTCACTATGTAGGTCTGTCTGAAATGTGAAATTAAAAAATAAAAACATACAATAAATGACAGCATTTTGTTTTAAAGCAGGATATCGGGTGTCATACTAATGTGTTTGCAGCTGCTCCCCAATTGATTGACATTCTTTGCAGTCAGTGCTTCATGCTTTAACCTGAAGACACTACTGGGCTGAAACGATCTTCGATTGGGGTGTCCAAAGCTGGCAAGTCCGCACTTGTCTTTGTTCCAGCCCTTTTCTGGATGGTTGAATTGGACCAATTAAAACCCCACCCAGACCTTAAAGTACTTAATCATTTAATTTTGCCGTTAAACCTGGAGAGGAATGGCCCTTCACGACCATGACTGACCCCCCTGATCGAGCACGTGAAACAGTAACAGACACCCAAAGAGTAAAGCACAGAAAGAAATAACTTCCTTTAACCCAGTGTACTGCCTGAGATCTTGCTTTAATATGAAAAGGCATGTTTGCTCTTACATATGTTTCATATGGAACTGCACATTTGAGACCTACTGTACGTAGAGAATTGAAGTGCATGACAGGTAAGATTTATGGAATCATTTTGTTAACATCAACTGCTCACAGTTTCACACTAGCAATTTTCTGGACGTAAGCATCATATAAACCAGGCCAGATTGTTCCAGAAACTGCCCAGTGTCTATAGGCAGTTTCACGTTTTTAGACTATTTAAAGAAAGCACCTTTAGATTCCCATAAAAAAAGCAAAACAATTACTTTTTATAATTGTGTTTAAGGCAAAATAATGAACTTTGTGCCACAGTACTGCAAAATTGAGCCCCAACTGTTCTTTGACAGAGACTGATTAGACTGTGTATGATGAGCAAGCAACCACTTACTTGAACCTTGGTACAGGCTTAAAGAGGACAACAAGACTACGGAGTAGTCACAAGGTACCTTGCTGCTTCACTCATTGCTCTGGTGTTCATTTTAGAACAGATTCTACTAATACTGAATTAAAGAAACCTACATTTTAGCTACATACAAATGCAGAGTCCTTCTGGGAAAATGCCATCCTGAAAAAATGTATGGAGAGTTTCCAATCTTATGTTTATACCTTACTGTCCAATTGTAAATAAATTAAATTAACTATGCACAGCCTTTAATAAATAATACATATATCATATGATGGCTATATTTCTGATTTTTTCCCCAGAAGCACAAGATGATTTTTACACCATGTATTCTTTCATCCCAAATAATATTTAGTCATGAGCTAAATCTTGCTTGTATGCTTTCAATTTCCTCTTGCACAACTTGTTCCTGTGACTAATCTAACAGATGTACCTGTTGAGGTAGCAGTAACTGTAATGCTCACCTGTCCACCCTGCAAGGCAGCGGCAGTGTCCAGTGGCAGGATGACAGCCATCCGCATGACTGCAATCACAGCGTTCAGTGCAGTCCATTCCATAGGTACCGTCCTGGAAGAAAAAACAGACAGGCTTAGGCTGTAAGGTTGAACTGCTCATCCATTTGTACTGTGAATATCTCAAGTTTACTGTTCCCCATTGTTAATGTTTCAAAAAAAGTAGACAAGATTGGAGTTAAATGGCATTGCCAATGGGACTGCTCACACTCCAAAGGGAGAATAATGAATTAACTGGAGATTGTATATAAACAGCAGTCAAATAATAAGTTTGCACTTGGCTGGAATCAAAATGGCAGTCATGCCCACAATGTCACAGTGAGCCTTCTCTCTTACAACACTCATGGTTAGGTCTTTCAACTGGTGATCATTTTCTATGAAACATTTGTTAAACATATTTGTCTGATGATTTTTGACTAATTTGAGCTCTGAATGACCTCCAGAAAAATATGATTTAACAAAGGTCTTTTTTTCTGAACTCTTTTTTTTTTGTAAGAAACCTATGATTTTTACAGTTTATTCCCCAGTTTTTAAGCATAAACTAGTCATTTACTTATTTCATAATCATTTTCACATAATCCAAGCATGTGATCTGTTTATAAAACGTATTGTTTTGAAAGATTTAATGACAGTTTAAATGAAAATTATTGGCAAACATTATTAGTACTGTTTTCCACAACGTTGTAGTAAGCTGTGCATACAGTACTTTCTTAAATCTACAACAAATATAGTTGCAAAGTACTCATTGCTGTACAGTGTACAGACTGCCTTCACAACAAATTAGCATGCTATACATTTGCAGTGCAAGTATATTAATTGTTTATGAATATTGCTCAATATGAATTCCAATACCCGAGTACTATTTCACAATCAATCGTTGTAAGTAGCCTGATTACCTGACAATGAAACTCGCATTTCTCGCCTCTCCACCCAGGTGCACAAGTACAAATCCCAGTCAGAGCATTGCAGGCTCCTCCATTGGCACACATACAGGTTACATTGCAGCCAAGACCCCAGGTACCACTCGGGCAGTTTATTGAGCAGTCAACGCCATGCCAGCCTGCAAATACAGAAAGGGTTTTTTTTAGAAGAGAAGGCTTTAAAAAAGGAGAAGCTGTTTATTGTGCTTGTTTTGAACGTTTTCCAGGATGGGGACCGCCTTGGTGCTTTAGAATTTTTCCATCAGCATAATACCAAAAACATACATATTTATATCTACATTATAAACAAGTGCAGCGTTTCTCAGTTATAATTCCACAACAGAGGCACTGCCTCTCTAAAGACCTAGGCCATCTCTAACTTATCAAAATCATCCTTCCACATCTGCACATTCTTATACCTTGTTTCCATGGGCACGGGTTGACCATCAATCTGAGCTGATCTGGGCTCTCCCACACTCCTCCTGAAACCCTATTGATATACCTGAGTTGATGAAAAAACTCAATTTCCATGCAACGCGGGTTTGATGGATGTTGGCAGTTCTTTCCCAGCAAGCCTTGTGGCTAAGGTTGCATTAATTTGTGTAAACAACCGAAAGGATGGACGTTATTGCTTGCTTCTGAAAATCCTAACAATTCTTTGGAGCTTTTTGTTACTAAGAATAAACTAAACGAGAATATCAAAGCACGGAGAAACCTGCTCACCCCAGATTAGATGCTTACGCCCCCTCGTCACTTAATTGGTCCGTATTATGATGTACTTCCACACATCCCGCTTTGGCCCACTTTGGGAAAGCGTCAGAAAAAAATGAAGGGCAGCTCGGATTGGCAGCCAATGCAGGTCAGTTAAATTACCATGGAAACATAGAACATGACCCTTCTTGACCCGAGTTTCCTACTGCATGTGCAGAAAGTTTAAGCCATTAGAAAAATAAACTTCACCTCATTATGATAGCATCCCTCTAAATAAGGAAGAAGAATACATCATTTATATACTTCTCCATTCATTTATCCCCACAAAAACAACCCTACCTGCTTTACAGGTGCATGAGCCGTCCACTGGAGAGCACACAGCACTGTTCCTGCAGTTACAGGTGGAGGAGCAGTTCATTCCATGAGTCCCCAGTGGACAAGCCATTGAACAGTCTGGGCCCTGGAACATGAGCAAATTTTGTAATTCTTATTATTTTTATAATTGTTTGATTGACACTTTATAATCTCATACTCCATACTCAATCTTATACTTTTCATATAGCCATTAATCTAAAACCACCTCACCAATTACATTTAACAAGGATATGGATATGTACTGTGATACAGTATTTGGAATAATGACATACCATATATAATGTGCATATCCGATATGATTATATAACATGATCTGCATGTTTATGTATGGTATGTTTGAATGCTGTACTTAATAGAGGTCACACTATAAATCAGATCAGGATGATTTACCTTAAATCCAGGGGCACAAATACACTGCCCATTTACACAGTGGCAGTCAGCCCCGTTTTGGCAGTTGCAGATTTGTTGACAGGATTCCCCGTAAAACCCAGGAGCACATGTCTCATTGCAGTAGAGTCCAGACCAACCAGGTTTGCAAGAGCACTCACCAGACATGGGGTGACAGCTGGTGGGACAGGATAAAGGGATTTAAAGTTCGGGCTGGAAAGACACTTGTGTTCCAATGATCACAAATCATCATAACAGGGAAAACTACTATCAGAGAGAAACAGGACATCTATGTCAGATCAGTAAGACTCAATATCTACTTTGAATATGCAGTTGATACTTTTGGAATGAAAGCACATGATCACTTTTGCAGGAAGACTCATTATGAATGACACTTTAAAAACCCATCAATCATCGTTATACTAGTGCAGTAATCTGATTGATAATTCACCGCCTGTCATTAAAAATTCTTAACAAGCACATAAAATGTGTCACGAATTATGTTTATGCTTCATATGAATTCAACATTAATAAATAGCAAATAAAGTAATTTGTCTCTGTATCCGGTTTAACTGCCATTCTGTCACAGTGTAGTGTTCATTTAGATTTCCTAATGTTCTGATTTTAAAAGCTTTTTGCATGTTTACATAAACAACATAACTTCAGCGAGCAAAACACAACATTAAAGTACAAATTTAAATACAACAGCAAACCTGAGTAATACTTTAAACTTGGTAGAAATCAGAACAGTTATTCAAAACCCAGGCCCATAATACCTTATTGTATATTCTTGCAACAAAAACAAGGCCTCTGAGAAGTTGGAATATCAGTATTATTGGTAACTGGGGAAAAGCATAAGGAAACCACAACAAACATGATGTAATCCTCTGATAAACTGCTGGGATAGAATCACAACAGTGTTTTCACAAGTTTGAAGGCAGGGAAAGTAGTCAAAACAGACAGCAACTAAACCGGCCTTTGAAATTGAGCAATGTGTCAATATTACATTACATTATTGTTCCATTGTAAATCAATTTGTAAAAAAACACCTTTCATCTTTCATTGGGCTTTCAGAGGCAGGCCCTGGTGTTAACAGAAATAAAACAGATGCCCTCAAAATCTTATGCTTGTGTCCAGTTCCCATAAGACACATCATTTGGTGTACTCTGACTGTGAGCTCTTTTGGAAAACCCCTTTAGCTGAAATCTCACAAATTATAGTCAACTTAACTACAGTTCAATACATACCTTTTGATATTTAAAAAAAAAAAAATGTTGTTTGATCCCTGTGTACTTCGCATGCCATATACACTGAACAAAAATATAAAGCAACATGTAAAGTGTTGGTCCCATGTTTCATGAGCTGAAATAAAAGATCCCAGAAATTTTCCATACGCACAAAAAGCTTATTTCTCTCAAATTTTGTGCACAAATTTGTTTACATCCCTGTCAGTGAGCATTTCTCCTTTGCCAAGACATCCATCCACCTGACAGGTGTGGCATATCAAGAAGCTGATTAAACAGCATGATCGTTACACAGGTGCACCTTGTGCTGGGGACAATAAAAGGCCACTCTAAAATGTGCAGTTTTGTCACACAACATGCCACAGATGTCTCAAGTTTTGCTTGTTGCCAGAGAATTGAATGTTCATTTCTCTACCATAAGCCGCCTCCAACGTCATTTTAGAGAATTTGGCAGTACATCCAACTGGCATCACATCCCCAGCCCACGTGTAACCACGCCAGCCCAGGACCTCCACATCCGGCTTCTTCACCTGCGGGATCATCTGAGACCAACCACCGGACAGTTGATGAAACTGTGGGATTGCACAACTGAAGAATTTCTGCACAAACTGTCTGAAAACATCTCAGGGAAGCTCATCTGCGTGCTCGTCGTCCTCACCAGGGTCTTGACCTGACTGCATTTCGGCGTCGTAACCAACTTCAGTGGGCAAATGCTCACCTTTGATGGCCTCTGGCATGCTGGAGAAGTGTGCTCTTCACAGATGAATCCCGGTTTCAACTGTACCGGGCAGATGGCAGACAGCATGTATGGCGTCGTGTGGGCGAGCGGTTTCCTGATGTCAACGTTGTGAACAGAGTGCCCCATGGTGGCGGTGGGGTTATGATATCGGCAGGCATAAGCTACGGACAATGAACACAATTGCATTTTATCGATGGCAATTTGAATGCACAGAGATACCGTGACGAGATCCTGAGGCCCATTGTCGTGCCATTCATCCACCGCCATCACCTCATGTTTCAGCATGATAATGCACGGCCCCATGTCGCAAGGATCTGTACACAATTCCTGGAAGCTGAAAATGCCCCAGTTCTTCCATGGCCTGCATACTCACCAGACATGTCACCCATTGAGCATGTTTGGGATGCTCTGGATCAACGTGTATGACAGCGTGTTCCAGTTCCCGCCAATATCCAGCAACTTCACACAGCCATTGAAGAGGAGTGGGACAACATTCCACAGGCTACAATCATCAGCCTGATCATCTCTATGTGAAGGAGATGTGTCGCGCTGCATGAGGCAAATGGTGGTCACACCAGATACTAACTGGTTTTCTGATCCACACTCCTACCTTTTTTTTTTTTTTAAGGTATCTGTGACCAACAGATGCATATCTGTATTCCCAGTCATGTGAAATCCATAGATTAGGGCCTAATGAATTTATTTCAATTGAATGATTTCCTTATATGAACTGTAACTCAGTAAAATCTTTGAAATTGTTGCATGTTGCGTTTACATTTTTGTTCAGTGTAGCTTTATCCCATTATAAACAAGCAAGTCTGTGACATTCATCCCCCAACACAGTGGTATACAAAAGAATTGAGCTATCAATTACATGAAAAAGTAGATCACCACGCCCTTTTCCATTGTATTTATATGTGAATATGTAGGTTTGGTATACAGACATACAGATATGTCTTCATATACCCCCAGTTACTGATACTCACAATAGCTTGTGCTAAAGAAGGTCCTTAGAAAGTTTCATCACAACTTTGCATGTGGTTCTCTAACAATATGTGATTATATTATATCTCTCTCTCTCTCTAGCAGTCAGTCTATCTCTCTCTCTCTCTCCTCTCTCTCTCTCTCTCTCTCTCTCTCTCTCTCTCTCTCTCTATATATATATATATATATATATATATATATATATATATATATATATATACACACACAGTGGCTTGCGAAAACTTGAGCGTGCATAAGTATTCACCCCCCCAAAGTCAATACTTTGTAGAGCCACCTTTTGCAACAATTACAGCTGCAAGTCTCTTGGGGTATGTATGTATAAGCTTGGCACATCTAGCCACTGGGATTTTTGCCCACTCTTCAAGGCAAAACTGCTCCAGCTCCTTCAAGTTGGATGGGTTCCGCTGGTGTACAGCAATCTTTAAGTCATACCACAGGTTCTCAATTGGATTGAGGTCTGGTCTTTGATTAGGCCATTCCAAGACATTTAAATGTTTCCCCTTAAACCACTCGAGTGTTGCTTTAGCAGTATGCTTAGGGTCATTGTCCTGCTGGAAGGTGAACCTCCATCCCAGTCTCAAATCTCTGGAAGACTGAAACAGGTTTCCCACAAGAATTTCCCTGCATTTAGCACCATCCATCATTCCTTCAATTCTAAATAGTTTCCCAATGAAATAGTTTGCCGATGAAAAACATTCCCACAGCATGATGCTGCCACCACCATGCTTCACTGTGGGGATGGTGTTCTCGGGGTGATGAGAGGGGTTGGGTTTGCGCCAGACATAACATTTTCCTTACTGGCCAAAAAGCTCAATTTTAATCTCATCTGACCAGAGTACCTTCTTCCATATGTTTGGGGAGTATCCCACATGCCTTTTGGCAAACACCAAACGTGTTTGCTTATTTTTTTTCTTTAAGCAATGGCTTTTTTCTGGCCACTCTTCCGTAAAGCCCAGCTCTGTGGAGTGTATTGCTTAAAGTGGTCCTATGGACAGATACTCCAATCTCTGCTGTGGAGCTTTGCAGCTCCTTCAGGGTTATCTTTGGTCTCTTTGTTGCCTCTCTGATTAATGCCCTCCTTGCCTGGTCCGTGAGTTTTGGTGGGCGACCCTCTCTTGCCAGGTTTGTTGTGGTGCCATATTCTTTCCATTTTTTAATAATGGCTTGAATGGTGCTCCGTGGGATGTTCAAAGTTTCGGATATTTTTTTATAACCCAACCCTGATCTGTACTTCTCCACAACTTTGTCCCTGACCTGTTTGGAGAGCTCCTTGGTCTTCATGGTGCCGCTTGCTTGGTGGTGCCCCTTGCTTAGTGGTGTTGCAGACTCTGGGGCCTTTCAGAACAGGTGTATATATACTGGGATCATGTGACAGATCATGTGACACTTAGATTGCACACAGGTGGACTTTATTTAACTAATTATGTGACTTCTGAAGGTAATTGGTTGCACCAGATCTTATTTAGAGGCTTAATAGCAAAGGTGGTGAATACATATGCACACACCACTTTGCCGTTATTTATTTTTTAGAATTTTTTTAAACAAGTTATTTTTTTCATTTCACTTCACCAATTTGGACTATCTTGTGTATGTCCATTACATGAAATCCAAATAAAAATCCATTTTAATTCCAGGTTGTAAGGCAACAAAATAGGAAAAATGCCAAGGGGGGGGTCAATACTTTCGCAAGCCACTGTGTATATATATATATACAGAGCCTTTAATTTGAGTTACAACAGAGTTAAGACGACAGTCTGCACCTGAGGTAGCACAAAACTGTTAAATGTCCCAGTCTTAAAAGCACAAATATTGTAGTGGATCAACATGTTAACATATTTTTATGGGCAGCAGAAAAAATCACAATAACAAAGGGGTGGGGGGTATTTACTGTGTAACAATTGCAGGCTCTAATATCTCTACTAATATGTCTCTACCTGAAACAGCAGCTCCATTGAAAGAGTGGCCAGGCAGCTGTTGTGACACATAACAAATGGTCATCATCAACTGTGCCGGACATTTGAGCTTCAAGGACTGACACAATGCAGCGCTTGTGCTTCTCTGGCTCACGCAAGCGGCTGCACTTACTGAGAGAGAACTTAAGCAACAACAAAATCCAGTAGATCAACTACACAGAGGCAGCGTTGAGGCCCTCCCCAGTCAGAACAGGTCACCTCTATGAGAGCCCACGGGACACCTGGGTGAGCTGAAGACTCAACCTTTTACCTCAGAGATTGGTTATCATTTGGCCTGACCATCATAGCTTTGCCAGGCTCGTATTCCGATATATAATAGGTTTTCCAGAGCTGTTTTGAGTAATTGTTTGTTGTTGTTTATTCACATTGTCCCTGGGGTTGGTGTCCCTGTCAGCCGCAGTGCTAGACTAGAGTGATTAAAGCATGTCATGCTTGTGCAGTGGTTTTAAAGCAAAGCTCCTATGGAGATGAGGACTGGGAACCGGGAGGTCACTCACTAAATGAACCCAGCCAGGTCATTTCAGCTCCTCACTTCTGAATACCCAGATCTAGTAAAAACACGAAAAAACTAGAAAAACAATGCTATTTGGTATTGGATTGACCAAAATGGTTAACTACACAAATAAATGGGCTGTGTGGGTTTCTAATTAATGGTTGATTAGATAACTTAGAGGCTAACGTTATTTTGCAATTAACTGCAACAAGACATGTCTGAGTAAATGAAAATTGATAGTAACATAATATAATGTAAAGTAAAGTAACATAATGGCAGCCTCTTTGTAATTAGCATGACAACAAAATCTGAACATCAAAGGATATCCTAAATGAGCATCTACATTTTAGCTTTTAAATCATGGGTTAATGTCAATTACTTATGTGTAACTAGAAAAGAGTATTGAAAGAAGCTTTTTGTTTTAGGTAGATGGGGGGAAAAAAGACAAGATAACTAGATATTTGTTTAAATGTATTCTGATGTTGAGAAAGTGTTCTATTAATGTTATTTCTTACAGAATAGTCCCAATGTTCATATAACAGATCCTCGTGAATGTTTTTATTTTTAAGGTCCTCATTCAAAAAGAATCTATTTCATAAACAGCAGAGCCTTTATACAAACTCACTTATCAGAAATTATACCAGGCCTACTGTAAAAATACTGAATCAATAGTGACCTCTCAATATGCTGAAAAGCAGATCTTACCTCTGGGTGTTGTGAGAATGGCAGGGACACTTTTTGTCGCACTTGATCCCATACACTCCCTCTGGACACAGTCTGACCTCGCAATGCTCACCGTTGTAGCCAGCCTCACAAAGACAGGCACCGCTTATATGGTAGCACTTCCCTCCGTTCACACACTGGCATGTTTGGGCACAGTTTACTCCGTATGTTCCAAACGGGCATTCTTCCTGGCACCTGTAATGGGCATGACAGAATAGAAAGGGTGTAAGCAAACAAACTGCAAACATCAAACAAAGTAAAAGGATTCCTGTGATATTCCACACACAAGCTTGAAAAAACAAACAAACAATCATCTTTGCTATAGAGTTTTTGCCTGCAGCTTTCAAAACCCATGGTGTATTACACAACAACACTCCTTTATTTGTTGTTTTTAAACCAAGCCTAAAAATGATGTTGCTTTAACTGAGATTTACTTGAGAAGCTTCTATAAAAATGTTTTTTAAAAAGTGCATTGAAAAAAAGGAGCAAAGGAAAGCGCAGAAATCACCACTGTGTGCCTCATTTGCTTTCAGAACTCAGTTTTCACTGAAGGTACAACATGGTAAAAATGGTTTAAGTAGAGTCAAAAAGCACATTCCCACAAGATTGTTGCCTTGTAATCTTTATAAGCTTATTTAAAAATTATAAAGGCAGAACAGTCAAACAATGCACACACATCTAACTAACCAGAAATATTGTATAAAATAAAGTTTCAAATCATGTATTAAATAGTCACTGAGGAACTGGACTGCGGTTTGAGAAGAGGGAAAGGGGATATATAGCCATGTGGAGGTGTAAATAGAGCTAAGTTTTGGCAGGGATTGGGTTAAATCTAATTGGGGAAAGGCCATAAGTACAAAGGGGGATAACTCCTTTGTTTGTGGAGAAGGAATTAGGTGTTGAGTCTGACGTGATGCCGGTCCCTGTATTTGTTCCCTAAGTCTGTCCCAAGGGTGTAAAGTTGGAAAGTGGTGAAATGATGTATGGGTTAATCAGTTGAATCACAATAAAAGTTCCAGCTAATCAAAGAGCAAGCTGATATGTAAACACTTTGCTCCAAAGAGTTTATGAACCCAAATAGACTGACTGCAAAAAATTCCAGAAGATTTTTCTGGAGTTCCCACAGGAGCCATACATGTAGAGAACTCAGTGGCAGATTGCAGTATCTCAATATTTCAATAACCTCTTCATCCTTATCAGGACACCATGAGAACCACTTAATAGTGATATCCAATGAAAGCAGCTTCATTTAAGTTTTTGCATTGCAAAAATATCCCATAAAAGAGCTACAGTACAATAAATCAGTTCTTTGTTTTTTACACTACCAGAGACAGCTGTTGCACCGAAGGGGCTCTATTCAGAAAGTGGCGCTCATTTTCTAATAATATCAATTGCTCTGGGGTGATTTCTATAAAACAAATACTGTGCTGCCTTTTGACTGTTTCCTGTTCAACTCAATTTTTCAGAGTCAGTATAAACACTGCTCTCTGACAAATATTAGGACATCATTGACACACAGGCTTACAAGGATGCCAAACCAGGACAGCCATGTCTGCAGTGTTTAACATGCATCACCATCTTTTATACAGTGCCTCTGCACTACCAACTGTAAGCCTTAGACGGTGACTTTCAAGTTATTTTGTCAGAATATGTCTTGGTACTGGACAGATGTGAAGTCACTGGGGCTCGATTCTCAAACTGTTTCTAATGAACTACTTTTGTGCGGTTTAGGTTTTAACAAATATTAGGAGTGTAAATTAGTAAGTCTAATTCTCCAACACCTGTTTTGTGTTCGTAAAGGTAATAGCAAAATGACCAAAGTCTGCATTGTTTTCCAATAAATTTATCAGCATTCACATCAGATTAAAAAAATAATGATGTTTGTTAATACTGCCCTAATCAATCTTATCAATACTTTTATGGTTTCTAGGCTTCATAGATATATCTTCTTATTGTGTTGTTATATATTCTTATACATGTCACAGGGCTACACCAAATCATGCTGTATTGTGCATTATTTTTATATAAGGCCAGTACCAGTGTGTATATTGAAATATCAGAAATCAAAGCATCTATGCCTAGAATTTTACTCAGCAAGTTAAATATTCAGTTGGACGACTGTGTAGAACAGCCCAGTCAGGGTCAAGCAACCCCAGCTGTTTCAAACCAAAAATGATACCAAGGTATCTGACAACCCTCTTTAATTGATCAGACTCAATTTTTCCACATTCTATTTTTTATCTGAAATGTGCTCTTTGGGTTCTTTATCAATACTGCTGAAAGGCAAAGATAATTAAAAAGAAGACCAACACAGACTTGGGACTGGAACTTAACTGTACCCCAACAGATAGGATAACTAGGGCTAAAGACTAATCAAGTTTCAAAACTATAAACTGTATGTACCAGTTAGCAGCCAATGAATTATTTTATACTCTGAAATACATGTTATTTTCAGTAGCAGTTTTGCTATACTCTGCTCGCTGTTTTATGTCAACCCAGTGTACACTTCCACTGTAACTAATGACGATGTTAATGCATGTCTAATTTCCAAGCTTGGGATGATCATTGATTTAAACTAGACTGCATTGAAAAGTCTCTCCAACAGTCCAAACAGTTCATGCACAAATAACAACTCCTATAAATGTATGCATTCACCAATTGATTTGGAAAGCCTGAATTAGGTCATTTTTTACTGCTATTATGTCATACTGCCTCATATATGTTTAGTAATATAGTAAGCCCATTCAGATGCTAACACACAGTAACCTATATATTTTTAAAGGGTGAAAATATAAAATAAAATACTGTACACTTCCTATTTACCCAGCAGAAGAGGCAAATTATTGTAGAAGATAAAGAGACTTAAACCTACCCAGAGCTCTTATATATAATACATAAGCAAAATAAGCTGCTCTTCAAGTGTCTCACTGGTAGTGGACATCATAAAAATGAGTTCAGCATTCACAGTTGTCTTACTGCAAACATTCACCTTGGATAAACCTTCTGTCCCTTTCAGTGAAGTGCTTTCTTACAGTATAGGAACTCATTCTAAATCTGAACAAGGAATAGTCTTCCTCCAAGCTGGTTACACCCTTGCTGATCCGTATGCTTTCCAAACTTTCCATTTGGCAACATATGACATTTTTTTTCTATGCCAAAATACTTTTCTTGACTGTTTTCCAGCCCAAAGGGTGTGGTTAAAAAATAAATCTATGGTTTGTGGGAGTCAGTCATGACATGTGGGTTTGACAAACCCTTATTAAGTCATAAAAAAGCCCTTGTGTTGCTATTCCTGTCAGTTCTTTGGCTTTTTAAATATATGGTTTTGCTTTCTGATACTCTTAATTACCAGCTTAAGGACCTTCGTATGGGCTTGATGATGCACATCCTGATTTGAACCAAGTTTGTCCTCCTGAGGCTTTTACCAGGTTTTTGAAAACTGAGCAGATAAGAAATAAAAGTCATCATTTCATTCTGAGCCATTTTTTTTTAACTGGTACTGTAGCACTTAAAGGTACAATACATTTTGCAAAAGAAATCTAATTTATTGTTGACACAGTATAGTACATGTTTTATTAAAAAAATGACTGATATATACCCATAATGAACTTAGAGTTAAGCATAGCTTTAATTACTGACATTAGTAATGCGTGACAAACTTTATACAAGTTTACTATAGTAAAAGCATAGCAAAGCGTAATAAAGCATAGTGAAAGCATGCTAAAGCATAGGAAAGCAATGTAAAAAACAATGAGGTATGGTAAAACATATTAAAAAACATGGTAGACCAGGGTTAATTATGGTTAATGCATGGTATTAATATGGAAAAAGCATGGTAAAAGTGCAAAAAAATAAATAAATGTGCAAAAATACCATGGTAAACTTGTGTAAGGGAAGCTAAGGCAGTTTCGCTGCACATTTTATTTGAATGTTCTCATTTAATTAGTTAGGCTTTTCAGTCAGGTCATCTGGTAGCATTCCAAGTGCACATTCTGTAATAGGCAATACAGTGAACTGCTTTGTGCACTCCATGCCCTTTGTACATGTATGGCCTGCAGAATGTCTTATTCTATTGTAGACACAAATCAGGGCCTCTTTTGCCAAACTCACAAAGTGATCCACATCTCCCAAAAAAGAGATTTCACCAAATTATGCAGCACCATAAGATATTCTAAGTAACATTTCAGTTAGCAAACATGACAATATCAGCAAAATTTTATGCAATATATCATTATAAGGCTTACTCAAAATGGTCAGAAAATAAATGTATTATCACTGTACTATTATAAATTCCAGTAGTACTACCAATGTATTTATTAAATAAAACATATATAGCTGTATTACGATAACAAATCCTTTGAGTTTATCAAAATTCATATACCACAAACAGATGGCAAGTCAGGGAACAGAAATACACACATCTGTCCATTTGCACAAGCTCCTCTAAATGTTTAAAGATTCCTAAGGGTTTTCATATCATGTGGCTGCAACAGTCATAAAGCCACCAGCCACAAAGAATGCATCCACTTGCAGAGCCGGGAACCCATCCATGGTCTGGTGGTCACAGGAAAATCCTTAAACTTTCTATTCACTCACATCACCCATAATAATTGTATGCGGTGTTTATAGTTACATTTGATGAGTACAGATGGAAATGAAGAGAATAAATCAAGAAAATAAAAAAAAACAAAAAAGGGGGATTAAGAGGATTAAGTAGAGAAGGAGTTTTTCACCATTCAGTCAATCCAGATCATTTCCACATTATAGTTGTTCAATACCCTAAGTAAGGCAATCGTTATGATCACAGGTAGGTCGAGGCAGCTTGCATCATCCACTAACCACACAGTCCTTTTCAAAGTCTTCCTGTTTTTCATCCTACATTGTGTACAATACATAGTCTTTGTTAAGAATAAAACTAATTTGAGTCTTCCCAGTTACAGACCAGATAAGATTATTATGGATTTTCTGAATCCACTGTTAATCCTAGATGTGTGTCATCTGCAGACTTAACAAGCTTGCAGTTTGTGCAGTACAGTATCTTGGTCCAAGAAATTTCAATACATCAGGAAAACAAGGCTGCAGTGTTACTGCCTGTCTCCAGTCTTACTAATTCAATCAATTAAACAAACAGTTCCCTACCAATTAAGCTTTGTATAGAAGTTGCTAGATGATCTCATCTTGACCTAGTGGCATAACACCTGACCCCATGTTTTCCAGAACACTTGCATAAGGTACAGCATAAGAGGAACGTCTTGTAAAAAAAACTCAAACTGTGTTCTGAGAACTTTTTCAAAGGGAAAATAGGAATACAAAATAGACTCCCTGTTTTGTCAGAGGGACAGATTGAGTTTGTTTTCATATAAAATTATATTTTTTATAACATTCTAACATACTGGTCGACAATGCTCCTACTTTACCTTTCCAAGTGTTTCTTTTTTATTGCTTCATGAAACAAGATTATATAGAATAATAATTACGATCGCGCAGCTCATAACTAAAGAAAAAAGAGCACCAGAATACATCTAACATAACTTGCAACAAAGTTTGTGAGAATAAAGGGTCATGTGCTAATTCACAAGGCCATTGTAAATAACATGAATGGTGCAGACTTCGCCATTATAAATCTGATCTGCTTTATCATCGGGGAACCACAGTCAGAGCCATCATCTTTTTAGCTAGTTATAAAATATATTTAAAAAACACCTTGATTTATATTATGTTCTTCTACTTGTACCATGCAATGTCTTTTTCATGTGCGTTTAGTGTTCATTGCTCTTGATACCTATTGGTTTTGGGAGTGATAGCTCCAGGGTTAGGGTTAGGGTTAGGGTTAGGGTCAGGACAGAGTCGTGCCGTACACTTAATGCATTATCAGTTTAAGTTGCAATCGATAGTTAGCACTGTGGTACTGTATGTGAGACGATATGAAGCATGAGAAAAGGACTTGGGGGGTAGCAGTGTATGAAACTCTAAACTCCACTAGACAGTGTGGAGAAGCTATAAAAAAGGCAAATAGAATGTTAGGTTATATAGCCAAGACAGATTAATTAAAATCTACAGAGGAGAGCAACACAATTAATTCCAGGATTAAAAGGCATGTCATATGAAGAAAGATTGAAAGATCTATATAGCCTAGAAAGGAGAGTCATAGGTGACTTAATAGAGGTATTTAAAATGTCAAGGGGCCAAGGGTCTAAGCTGAAGAAGGGCATATTCAGAACCGAGGGGAGGAGCTTTTCACAGAATGGGTGGTGAACCATTGGAACAGACTGCCGGATACAGTTCTTAAAGCAAAGACTCTTGGATCCTTCAAGAATAGACTGGATGCAGTCATGAACAATATTGTATAACCCTCTCTGTGACCACAATAAGACCTTTAGCTAGCTGGAGGAAGGGTGCTTCATCTAGCCACGGATTCCTAGAGGTTTCATTTTCCCTATTTACCTGTTTAGGGGTTTTTGTTTTTCTTCTCCTGAGCAGAGTTGGGGTAACTCTGTAATTAAGTAACGTGTTACTGTAATAATATTGCTTTTGTCAATAACAATGTAATATAACACGCTACATTTTTAATGGGAGTAATATTACAGTTACTTTATGCAAAAATAAAATAAAAGTTTGTCTCGTTACCTATTCTCTGATGTACACCTACATTGGTGGTCTTTAAATTTTAATTCAGTTGTGCCCGTAAATGTGAACTGCTCTTTATTGTATTTTACAGATGCAACCTCAGTCACTGTTTGTAATCTGTGCTTTCTCAGTCAGCAGCAGCAGTACCTCATATGGCACGTGCAGCACAAAGGAATGAAAGTGTCTTGAGGGAATCAGATGATTCTCGGGCATTTGCCATTTACTCCCACCTTTTACTCCCAGAGCTCAGCAACTCTACGAAATCAAGTCAACCTGACCCTAACCCAACCCCAACCCTAGCCTTAAACAACGCCTGCCATAAAACCTAACCTCAAACCCAATACCTAACCCTAAACCTAATGTTCCTCTGTGCTGCGGCAGCACGCCATCAAACCAGAAACAACTTACGCCAGTGCCTTGAATATCAACACAATCCTTATGTTACCCCTTAAGACGTAACTGTTATTTATTTATCCTGGACATAGTAGCTTTCATACAAGCTTTATCAGCAAGATCGGGAGAGCGAGAGGAGAGAGTAATTTAATGAACCAAAAGAATAGGAACAGTGACAGCAATCTGCCCAGCCTGACCTGTTATATTTTGTGTTTGTGATTTATTTTATCTCACACTTTTTCTTTTGTGCTCTGTGAGCAGGTGTTGTTTTGTTAAACCTTTTATTTTATTTTTGTATTATTTAAATAAATGGTGCACAGCGTCTTTTGAACTGCAGTACTGCATCTTTGTTTTCTTCCTGCATCTGGGCTGACATCACCACACACAACATCCTGTCAGTTTTTTTTTTTTTGTTTTTGTTTTCTTTTAACAGTAATCAGATATAGCTTACATGATACACTGAAAATAACTTAATCCAGTAAATCAGACTAAATGGTTTAGTGTGATCCTTTCCCATGCATATAGACATAATGTTGACTTGTCTTCAGTTACTGAACCACTAAACCAATTGTGTAACAATTATTGTTGTGCAAACAGTAGGCTGAATGTCATGAGCAGGGTCTACTGTATGTCATTGTGTTTGGAGTTGCTTATAGTTTCTATTGAAGCATTTATATGAGGATTTCTGATTACAGTTGATCATTTTGTAAACTATTATCCAACACTGTTAGTCACTAAAAAACAAACTGTTTCCACATGAACCACTTAAACCACAGCACAGTTAACATTATCTCTGTTAATATAAAAGGATTACACATATTTGTTAAAGAAATCACAGCATATTGTTTCTCCCAGCTGAAAGAAGAATGACTAGGTCTATACGATAAATTGCAGGGCTATACTATGTTGTGACTGTGTCTATATTTTATTTCTGGAGTCTATCAATGCCAGCGGGTCATTTCTTTGAAATTGTGAGTACTTGATAGAATTGTCTCTGTCACAGGATAATACATTTATATATGCGACCTTTATGCAGGGCTCACATAGTGTTTTTTTTATAAGTTTTCTTGTTTGGATTTTTATTTCTATGAAGGAGTGTGAGGTTTAGAACTTCTGAATGTTTTGTGGATTCATCTTAAAATCTGTATACATTTTCAAAACAGGCACAGGTACTGTTTTTATAGCAAACCGTTCACCCAAAACACTCCAAAACCCACTTGCTGGCTATTAATAGATCTATGAGGATTTATGAAGACTCACTAGTATGCCTCAGTGTATTTCTTCACTAAAAGGCCTCCTAATCCTAACAAAGCAACAGGCCTCTTTGCTTGTATCAGTACATTTATAGTATAGAGAACTCCACTGACACCAGCAGAGAGGTAATCTGTACACTTGACCGAACTCAGCTGTCTGAATTTACAGGTGCTTTCAAATACAGCAGGGATGAACAATTTATCACAAGAAGTTCCCAAACATGTTGAAGCAGGCTTGCCTCACCTCTCTCCGGTGTATCCTGGGCTGCAGTTACACTGACCGGTAGCTGAGACACACATTCCTCCATTATGACACTGACACTCCTGGGAGCAGTTTTTTCCAAACCTCCCTTCTGGACATGGCTGACCACACACTGTGCCCTAAATCCACCACACAGGTCAAAAAGAGAAGAGGGAAGGAGGTGCAGAGATTAGGATTAGCCTCCCTTTCTGATAATTGTACTTTCTTTGATGACAATAAACTGAGCACATTCTGTTTGGTCTGTAGCTCTTGAGGTTCATTGGTAGAAGAGTGACTGTAGATTAGGGTTGCCCAATCCACCACACTCCAGGTTTAATAGGTAAAATAAATAGTTAACTACTTCAGCATCTGGATGGATGTTTATTTGTTTGAATAAAACAATTTAGAACAGGGAGAAAGGCTTGGACGAAAGGGCCAACTTTACCCACCCCTGCTGTGGATCATCTTTTCTTTTCTACAGTATTACTGGCAATGGCACAAAAATAGTAGAGTGGTACTGAAAGGAAATAGTAATACAAGGATTGCAGCATCAGCAGTATAAACCATTGGCAGAATGGTACATCACCGTGGTAACATGTTGAGTGCCAAGAATAGCAAAACTGCAAGTATACGTCAAGGCCAAGTGTTCTACTGTATCAATTTGTCAACAATTCCTTAAGCCAATATATATATATATATATATATATATATATATATATATATATATATATATATATATATATAGTTAAACAGTCAGCATTCGTACCATCCATCCAGCAGGGCAGGAGCATTCCCCAGTGACGTGGTGACACACTCCTCCATTTTGACATGGGCACCTCTCTTCACACTGAGGGCCATGCTTCCCAGGTGGACACAGGTCTTCACAGCTGAACTCCCAAAAGGAAAGAAGTATTTAGAAATACAAAACACCCTTTCAACTTACCAGATTCATGATCAACTTTTCCTTTCTATCTGCAGTTCACTGCAGTGCCTTATCATTTTGAAAATATAAATATACTATATTACATTGTACAACATAAGAAAACTGTTATGCTAACAATTAATGAATAATGTGAAAAAAAGAAAATATCTGGTGTCTGCACACGTTATTATTTTTCTTAATTTTCATGACTGCATCCCTGTTTTACCAATGTGCACTCATCATTTTAACTCCAAATACCCCTACTGCTAAGATAATTGAGGCAAATGAAGCAAGAATGAACTAACTGAAAGAAGACATGGTAATGATTGTGTAGCCTGGTGAAATAATGGCATATCCTTAACTCAAGGTAAAAAAAATAAATAAATAATGCACATGCAAGGTTAAAGATATTTCTTGCGTACAACATGTATTGACTATGTTCTGGCAGGAGTCAAAAATCTTTTCCACAGCGGCTTCTCATAGGAAGATTTAAGCCCGTTGCATAGTGTTATTGCAAGCTAACTGTTTACTAGTAGTGTACAGTAGTACTAACCACCACAGAGTAGTTAAGTGTTTACTCACAAGGCCCCAGTGTACCCAGGGGGGCACTTGCATTCTCCAGTAACATGGTCACAGGTAGCTCCATTTTGGCACAGGCATTTCTGTTGGCATCCGTTCCCATAATTCCCTGGACTGCAGCTGTCCTCGCATCTCCAGCCTTTGAAGCCCGGAGAGCAGATACATGCCCCAGTGATGGGGTTACACAAAGCTCTATTCTTACACTGGCAGCGGTTGCTGCAGTGAGGGCCCCAGTGTTCACTGTCACATGCTGTGATGTAAAAATAAATAAATACATTGATCAGTAAAAATAGAGGTTTTTCAACAACAAGCACAATGAAATAACTTAGCTATTTGCAGAGATTCTGTCTTGCCAACGTTATTGAGCCCACAAGCCTAACTGTACCATCTTTGATTCGGATCTCATCATTTCTGAGAAGCTAGATAACGAGAAATCCACAAAACACCAGATGCTGTAGGAAGTGGCATTGGTGGTTGTGGGCCTGGTGCTGTAAAAACTGAAGATCTCATTTCATTTTTTTCAAACAACAGCAGGGGTGTTAACCCTAGTGTCACTGCTCAATTCAAGAAGCTAAATGACCCCTGCCATTCCAAATTTCATTAAGAAAAATTTGTCTTCATTTTCCCAAATCCCATTGTTAGGAGGCAGGTATCACTTGACATAAGATACTGTATCTCTGAGGATCTAGATGCAATTTTCTTTTATTACCATTTGTAGCATTATCGTAGCTATTTCTTTCCATAAGACCATCAACTTATGTAGGTTACTCTCTTCCAGGACCATTAAACACAGGTATATTTAACATTTAAGTTAGTTATATTGTTGTAGCTGCATGGATATTAAACTAAAACTAAAAATGTATTTTTATGTCTCGTTGGTTTACTTGCTCATCGGTAAACCTTGGAATCTGGACCATTTCCAACTCCAACAACACTGCCTCTATCAGGGCTCTATGGGCCTCATTTACAAAAGAGCACTGAACATTCACAACGTATTTACTAACGGGCGATAATCACAGTGCACACCTTAAAGTGTGCAATAATTAGTTTGTTTGGAAACCAGGCTTTAACTACTGACAGACACACTATTTAAACCTATTGTTCTGGTCTGAAATCTATCTGGCATCGTTGAGGCATGACTTGCATTAACGTTTTCATATAAAGCAGTGAAAATTACCTGCAAATAACATTTTATATTAAGCATGAATAAACAATAATTAATATTATAATTTCTTAGATTTTATTTTATTTTATAGTTCATTACATTGGTACAAATAATTGGTTAAATAAAACACTGGACCAAACAAGGTATTATAATTTAAAATAACCTCCTCCATTAGAATTTCTAACTCCTCTGCGTGCAGTTTTAGTTTGCGTTGCCTCTGCCTGTCCCGTGGAGGGCTGCTTCTGTAGATCGCTCATTTTCGGTCAGTGTAAGCCACCTCCACCTTTCACAATAAGCCATTGACCAAAAGATACGCCTGGACTGCTGGGGCTTTTATTATCATGGTGGTCATGGGTAAGTCATTATCGTGCTCATTAAATTATCACTCACAATACATGTAGTGTGCACGCTATGGTACGTAACTTAGCCAAATAGTGTACGGGTAAATGAATGTGTCCTCTGTTAGTACATGGGACAGTAAATTTAGATTTATGGTGCACGTTACATCTACATTTAGCGCCCTTTCGTAAACGAGGCCCTATGGGTGTTATATTCAAAAGTGGCGTCTGTCTAGTAAAAGCTTAACAGCTGTTGCTTGTAATTCTATTAAAGACCCTGGTCATTAAAAGTTAAGCCTGTAAAAATGTTTAAATATTTTGAGATACCAGTGCACATTTATTAACAAAATTACTCAGTGACAAACATATTTAGCAGCCAACCCTATCTAAAAAAATAGTAAGCACTATAGACATTCACATTCAATTAACTTTATAACTCCAACATAAATACATTTAATAAAGCAGATTACTATATATTAAATATACTGTTGGCATTTTGGTATTTCTATGCTGCTACAGGGTTTCACTGAAACTGTTGGTAGACCAAAAATGTTTTGTGCTTAAAGGGATACATTTATCTTACTACTTGTATCATCCATCAATTCCATACTCAAGCAATGTAAAACCAATCAAAGGCTTAAGATAAGCGGGTGCACCTCAAATAGAGTGTGTCCTATTTACAAAGACTGACAAAGGCAAGGTACTTCAGAGAGTTGATGCTTCTATGCTTAACGGAAAGAGTCAGCTTTGTTTCAGGTTTTGTTAAATTGACCACACTACACTGAGCTGCAGAAAAAGACCCATCATTTCAAACTAAAGTCATTATTATTAATGCAGTATTAAAAGCCAATAGGTTTCTTAATTTAGGTTTACATGGGTTAGATAATGTGATAATCATGTGGTCAGAGCACATGCAATCGCTGCTCTGTGCTCTGTGGAACTTTGATAAGATTTGATAGTGATTCAAGGTTTTTTTGTCTCTCTCCTAAAGACTGACTTTCATTGTTCTTTTATGAACTGTTCCTGCGGCAGAGAAGCCAGACAACGAACACAGACCTACTTTCTTGTCAACTGGTTAAAAGTCCAGTATGCTTCCTTCGGCTGAGCATTATTTGAGGTAACATCCTATGATGCATTGGAGACATGATTTTACCTTTGTAAGATGCGTCCCAGATAACACAAAGGATTCGGCCTTGGGGGAATGGTTTGATGAAAAATCACAACTCCTCCTGATTGCCTTTGTTACCCCTTTTAAATATCCAACTGACCTGTGTTGTACATCACAGCACATACATTTAATGGCATTAGAATTGGTTCTTTCAATAACTGAGTTACATGCTGGGAGGAAAACAGCTGCTCTTCTTCTTGATCTTGTTGTTGTTGTTGTTCTTCTTCTTCTTCTTCTTCTTCTTCTTCTTCTTTGGTTATTATTATTATTAGTAGTAGTATTAGTAGTAGTAGTACTCTACTTGTTCAGTTTCTTTCTATGACTGTGTATAGGATATTAATTACTTAGATGCAAACATGTTAGGACATTGGTTTAATAAAATACACATTTACTTCGTCCTTGGATTTTTTTTCTTCCTTTACAACATCCCCAAGGGAAATAAAATTGCGATAAAAAATATGAAAGTGATTACTGTCATTCAGAACAGGGATGCAGGGCCCTGTGTTTAGTTTAATCTATGTCGTGTCATGTTTTGCAGAAAAGGCACTGCTAGTGTTGACTGGTCACTGATGATGGCCAAAACAAAGAGCAGAAACAGTATCTGTTAATTTTCTAAAATGAACATCCTTAGAGCTATCTGCTACAGACAGCTACAGATTTTCAGCTGCAGTTTGTTGAGGGTAACTAGCTGAATGTACATTAAAACAACTGCTATGTCAGAAAGGGGCTGCAAAAATGGACACACTAATTGACCTCTGGAATAAACCACAGAAGAAAGCAGTGAGTGGGGCAACTCGTCCACTTTAAAAACATCTACTAAACTCAATAAAAATAAATTCAACAACGTCTTAGATTTCAGTAATTTCTACAAGGTCTGTGTCAGAGAGGGGTGGATAATGTGCACAAGTGTCTTTTTGTATTTTTCTTTAGCGTTTACACACCGCTAAAAATACATTACTTGAAGTGACAAAGTCGGGGTGAGTGAGTATAAAGACAGCTTTTTTTGTTTTGTTTTACTATCTTTCAGTTTTTTAATTGTTCTTCATCCAAATCGGCATGTCAACTTACTACTTTGGAATTTTTTGTAGGTAATTGGTCACTCAGTTTCATAGTTACAGCTGTACATCTGTAACTGTAAAAGCAAGATGACTACCAATACTTTAAATTCTGTGAGGCAGCGCAGTGATTTAGACTATGTGGCAAGGCTCCAACTGTCTGTAGCCATCCAATATACAGACAGCTGGAACCTTGCTCAACCAGTCACATTGCTTGTTTCAAGTTCCATTGCCAGCGCTGGATTATAAGTAAGGTATAAACCACAATGGCTGTGCAGCTCCCATGATGTATACCACGCCTTTAACCACCCCAGAAGTGGTACATATCATTGGAGCCGCACGGACCGTAGTGTTTTATATCGCTTGTAGCACAGCTACCTGTCATTTGAGGTAACTAAAATAATTAAAACATATTTTAAATTAAGACAAATCCAGAAACTTATATTGTGTATACATCCACAGTGTAATATAGTCCCAAACTTAATTTAATTTACTGTTCACTTATTTATTAAAATAAATTGCACGTTTACTAATGATGGTCTGGGTGGAGTTTCAAATAACACTGAGGAAGGCAGGACAGCAGTTGGATTTTGAGGTGAGTTTGTGACCTTGTTATATGTGAGGCACACATATTCAAGTCCGTTTTCATCCTTTTGGATCTCAAAAGATGTTTTTGTTAGCTGTCGAACGCCCTCATGTTCACTTCATGCCAGATTAAGTTTAAGATCGAACCAGACTTTACGCATCAATCCGACCACGGTGTCAGGGGATAGTGCCTCAGTTTCACGCAGACGCTTCAAATCCAGGCTGGTAATTTGGGGGGTGGTATCTGGCCTTGTCTACCTGCTTTTCTAAATATTTTCATGACTGACAGAAATACATTATTGCTGGTTTTAAACTCACTCTCAGCAGAGATGTTAACACTTCAACTATTAAAATATCTATTTAGTCCAGCTCTCAGCGTTATAAAAGACTGAATACTGGTCGCCAGTTGAACTTCTTGCACTGGCATAACATTTTTGGACTTATTTCCTTAAAATAGAATTTCATTGGAGGCTGTGTGGTCCAGTGGTTAAAGAAAGGGGTTTGTAATAAAAAGGTCCCCAGTTCAAATCCCAATTCAGCCTCTGACTCGTTGTGTGACTCTGAGCAAGTCACTTAACCTTTTTGTGCGCCATCTTTCAAATGAGATGTTGTTGTATGTAACTCTGCAACTGATGCATAGTTCACACACCCTAGTCTTGTAAAGTGCTTTGCAATCCACTATGAAAGGCTCCATATAAAGATTAATATTAAAATGAACGTCCATATTTTTTTCTTTAAGTACATTAACAGCCCATGCTGTCATTTCTCTTAGTGTTCTTTTTCAATCTCAATCTTTCTTCTATTTCATTTAACTGTTCCTCATCTACTCTTATGTGTCTACTCTTGACAGTTGCTGGAACACTTATTTTATTTGTCTTTTTTTTCAGGTGAACTGCTGTCTTCACTCAGCAAGTTGGTGTTGTACCAGTTATCTGTTTTCATCCCCAAATATATCAAAGGAAATAGGTGTAATGTCACTCATTTTTGGCAGTAGTTTTGTAACTAATATCAAATAAAATGGCAGTTTGTCAAGGAATTTAGAATGTAGTGGTGAGTAGTGATTTACTCAGTGTGAAGCTGCTCATTAGTATGCAAGCCGTGCTATACGTTTTATATACGCACGGTCATGTGATGCTGTTTTACCAATCAGCCGTGTTATAATACACACGTATAATGTATTGCTTAATGGGTTTCAATAGTAGTAGATCCAGCATCAGGTTGTCAGGGATATCACATACTGTACAATGTTTGTACCGTATGTTTATTTCCAAAAACGTGTAACACTATATTAACGTATCTAGCGCAGAGAACATATTAACACCAACATTTAGGCAGGAAGTACCTGTATAACTGAGGGTTTTTCTTACAAAGTACAAGTCAAAGTAGTTAATGTACCTCTTAAGCACTGCTTGTGAAGAAATGCCATGTGCTATACAAGCTTAATGAGCAGCCTGTGTGAGATGTCTACCTCTCACACTGAAAGACATTGACACTGTAGCAGAGTGGAATACTAAACTGAAAGAACAAAAAAAATACAAAACAGCAACTCGTTTTTGCCCTGTAAAACAGCTTTGAAAGGGCAGACAACAATACAGTTCAGTGCAATATTATTGAACTATTTGACAGTATGCTACAATATTAATTTGGCCATTGTAAATCATTTCGGTAACAAAAATGCCAACATTCGTTATAAGGCGAAACACAAATAACGCGGTCTCCAATTATTAACCATGTTATAACTGGGTAGCGCTGGACAGAGAGATAGATAGATAGATAAATAGATAGATAGATAGACAGATAGACAGATAGATAGATAGATAGATAGATAGATAGATAGATAGATAGATAGATAGATAGATAGATAGATAGATAGATTTCATTATTGTTTACAAATACAGTATGACTGGGTGGGAAATGTTTTCTTCATTTAGTTTCTGAAGTGGTGACACCCAAGACTGGTACCACTGCACAGCACTGTAAATGTTTAACTCAACTTTCTTTGCTGAAAATTAAGACTGTAACTTTTTTTTTAAGTGTTCTTCGGTTGTTTTGCTCTATTGACCAATAACACCATTGTTGTATAGGAAAATAAAAGTTTAACTTGTATAGTACAGTAATCCATCGCGTATCTGCCCGTC
The DNA here is from genome assembly GCF_017654505.1 of Polyodon spathula. NCBI lineage: Eukaryota > Metazoa > Chordata > Actinopteri > Acipenseriformes > Polyodontidae > Polyodon > Polyodon spathula. The sequence goes on along the minus strand of NC_054534.1, from coordinate 21,783,285 downwards.
ACATATCTGTCCTAACCGTTTATCCACCACTGTTAGTTTACTATTGAACACAGAAGATTAGTTAAGATATTATACCAAAGTTTGTATGTGATCTGTGCGCTGCCACTGCTGGTAGTGTCACGTGAGCGCTTCAGTGTGATAGGTAACTAAATCCTATTTGCCTGCAGGGCGTATCAACCTCAACCTCCATCTCGATCTCCTGCCTGTCACTCAGCAGCGAATGCACACACCCATGCGGCAGACGGCTACTCTGTCACAAGCATTAATAACCTGTATCTTTCTAAACAAGGGATTTAGGGGAGCTCTCTAATAAAATCTGAATCACAATAATTGTTAGAATATAGTAATTGTTACAGCTGTGTATAAATGGTATTTAAAACTGGATTCATTCATCTGATATATTTACATATATCCGCCCTTACTCTCCACAGTCAGATATGCAACAGACTACTGTAGTAATAATAATAATAATAATAATAATAATAATAATAATAATAATAATAATAATAATCTGGAAATCAGAAAAAGTATGTCTGAAAAGGGTTATATTACCATACATAAACGATTAAACTAGTGAATCCTACACTTATAAATAGTGGCGGCTTGTCAGCCGAGGCAAGTGAGGCATGGTCTCACCAATAATTCCCAAAGGCTAAAAAAACATTTTGCATATTCTTTTTAATTGATTGAGAAAAACATTTAAGCACAGTTAAGCATATTAAATATATTAAAGTCTACAGAAGCGCTAGTGACATTATTTAAAAGTTACAACTCGCTTTCACCAGCAGCGAAAGTGCAACGCCAGAAAGCTGGAACAATGTAGTGCTGCCTCACTGCTGAGGGAGACACATACCTTGAGTGTCTCACAAAGATGCTTGTTACCATGGCAACTCACCATCTGGGGAGTCCCTGTCTGAAGGCACTGCTATGGTAACCATAGCTTGGTGAGGCACCTACTGGATTTGGAGCAGTTATAATTGGTGTGATTTAATTTTTTTAAAAGAATGTCTTCAGTTGAATCTGATATTATATGCGACCTGAGGTAAATAAGTTTTACAGTAAACTCCCAAGAAGAGATACGTTCAATTGTTAAGGACGTCAGAATAACACTAGCACTGAAGATTGTGAAGAAAGACGGTAAACGAACGTGGCAAGGAGTGCATAAAATGTCAGGAGGCGCTGTGAAAAAACTATTGTTGGGCATGTTTCCTTCTTTCAACTAAATAAGTCAAAGTTTCATCTTTTTTAATAGTATAATTGTCAATTTCTTTCCACGACATGACAAGATGCCTTTTTTTTTTTTTTTTTTTTAAATCAATGATTTTGTAATATTGTATTTGTGTCTTTATAGTGAATGTTCCACGCTGGTGTCACATAATGACTTGTAGAACAAAATACTACGTGGTTTTAAGTTTCTGATTTGCAAATTGGTTACATATACAGTTCTGTAAGTTGTGCATTGTTTACAGTGCTAATGTTGCTTTTTTAATTGATGGGGGTATATTTTACATAGCGACTGCAGTCTGTTATTTGAATGCATTAAAATGCTCTCAGAGGAGGCATATATGAAATTAGCTGAACAAAGTACATTTACTTTTAGTACATTAGCCATTGAGTGGGGGGGGGGGGGGGGGGGGTATGGGGGGGGGGGGGGGGGGGGGTAATAACTATTTTGTGATTTGTGCCTCACCTGTGAAAAAAGTCACATGCTGCCACTGCTTATACACAATTCCCATTACAAATAAGTTAAAAACTAATTGCAGGCATGCAAGAAAATTAACAGTTATTTCATAAATTATAAAAAAACATGTTCCCTGGTAATTTAATCTGCCAGCTGTTCAGAGAGGGCTAGCCTGGCAGATCTAAACCAGAGGAGGGAATGTTGTTTTCCATACATTTCATATCACCCTTCCAAAGCAGCACTCTACAGAAACCAAGCACATGGGAACCAGACACATCTCTGTAATCATAATCTAGAGAGGAGGGATGGCGTGCAGTTTCAAGCAAAACAGCATACTAACACCCTGTTAGATTTCCACTCATTGTGCTTGCCCAGTATCTGCAGTGTCTGGTGGTATGCATAGCAGTGCTTATATAATTAAGAAACAGATTGGTTAGACTGGTAGACTCTGTGTCTCTCCATCTTCTGAAAATGCATATGAAAATAACAACACCTAAAGGAAAGCTCAGTGAAAGCTAATTTTTGGTTACAGTAATTAAGACGTGAAATGTATATAGGAAGCAAACATTTCTGTGTGGCTGCTCTTAAACTAATAGTTTAAGCAGTCTACTGTTTTATTAATGTTAATGGATTTGATGAAAAGCATTTAACAGCATAGCTAAAATCTGATTCGTCTCAATAAAAAAGCATGGTAATAATGTTTCAGGGTGATTCACAGGAAATCTTGTGTGTGTGTTTTTTTTTTTTTTTTTGCTGACAGCATTTTCTTCATTATTTGCAATACTTTGAGCACAGTGTCCCTTGAGTACAGCAAGTGTACAGCAAATCTCATTCACAAATGTACACAGATTTAAAATCTTTGCATCTTTGCCTGGAGTTTATTCTCTATTATATTTCTTAAGTATTATTCACATTGCATAACACTGCCTGTATCTGATGCAGCACAAAAGGCAAAACAGTAAAAAATAAATAAAATGCTGTACATTTATCTAGAAAGTTCCAGAACAGAAGGTCGCAGCTTCCCACTGTGGGTTCGTACTTTACACTCCAATGGCCCTGCATAGCTGAGCTGGGGGAGGAGACCTTTGTTCTCACGGGCCGTTTTTCTTTTGAGCCCAGGGGACCCCACTCACCCTAGCCCAAATCCCACCCAGAATCTGCATTACCATGGGTTGACAATCATGGGTTGAGTAATCATGCTAAGATAGTCCTTAGCAGTCTAAATGCAAGAACAACACTAAATGCAGAACATTAAAAAAAAAAAAAGATCAATATTCATCCATCGTAAATGGTTAAGCCATATTTTATCCTTAACCTATATAAAGCTTACCATGTTTTTTCGATACCTATTGTATACAAAGCATCTACTATAATTGACCATGCTTTACAATGCTTCCCTGCTTGTAAACATGCATGCCTATAAAGTTCCATGCTATTACTATACAGTATAGTAAATCTACTCAACTTTTACTGTGACTATAAGGTTATATTAAGCCACTGGATAATCATGTTACTCCTGATGTACAGGATCTTATTGTAATTTTAAAAAAAAAAACTGGATATTATTGTTTTTCGTCAGAAACAATACACTATACTTAGCCAAGCGTTGTATATCACATGATAAATACAGGAATAACTTTTGAGTTTAAAATGTAACCTTAATGTACTTAATAAACTATAAAAGTCAAATAAACATATTTAATATTTTATCCGTTTGCACTGGAGGAAGTTTTTAAATGATTTGGTTTTCAATTTCATTTTAGAAACTGTAAAGATCATCAAATGCCAATGCTTCATGTGGAGCAAGACGAATTAGCAGCAGCTGGCAATGGTAATAGTTTCAAAATATGCACCTGAATGTATAGCCTTTCCTTTGACTGAAATCCAAGCTGTGTCTAATGTTACTACTCTAAGCATTTTCAATCAACAGGTCATTAAGAACTAAATAAACAGCTTAATAATCTTGTACTTTAGACACCCAATGGTGTATGTAGAACCAATACAAACTGTACATTTCAGCTGGCAATTTGGAATGCCTCAAAACTCAGTCTTAAGAAGAGCCCAGCCTGTGGAAATTCGATTTCCTTTTGAGGATCTAGTTCTCTTTTTAAAGCCTGTTTGCATTCTAAATCACGACAAAGTCTGTAGCCTGCAGCGTTTTTCTTCATTTCTTTTCTTTTCAGACTGGGCACAGAATAAAAGATTTTTTTTTTCTTTTTACTCCAAACAATAAGCTATCTTTTTGTTAAGATTTCCTGGCCAATGAACTGACAACATCAATGAATCTGGGTTTTCTGTGCTTTGAAGGAATCAAAGTCATATTGCATTTCACATTCTACATTAATCCACTAGGCCTCTTTCTAAGATTGGCTTTTAGCTAGCATAATACTGCCCAGTATGGACACGGTTTTACATTTAGTTAAAAGAAAACACATCTGTTCAAATGGACTGGGTACTAGACTTTTGGTCTCTTTTGCAATTAAAAAAAAAACACTGCCAATATTAAAAAGGTTCAAAAGATACTCTTTGTTAATGGACATGGCAATGTAGAAAGGATTCACGGTATGCTGACCTCAAACGGGGCTTTGTGTACAAAAATACTATAAAAAAATATATAAACAGCCCTGTCCCTGTCTGTTTTCACCAATGCAATCTGCAGTCTGTGCCAGTCCACAGCAAAGGCTGAGGTAAAACTAGAATAAACAATTGTAAGTTATAGCCAAAACATTTGTCAACTCAATTCAGAGGCCTGTACGTGTAGTTGTTTAGCATAGACTGTCAAAAAATAGAGTGATTGAGAATGGTTAGTTTGCTCCAAAAAGTGCATGCAAAACTAATAGAATAGGAAAAAGTAGAAATTAAATCCACAAAATACGATTTGAATTTTTAAAACCCTTGAGGAGAAGGGACTTTTATGGTGGCAACATTTTAGAAGAACTCCTAGGGCTCTGTTCTGATAAAGTGAGTGCAATCGTAAACGCATCGGTTAAAGTCAATCGCGTCTGCCCCGCAGGGAGTGGCTTCTCCAAAAGAGTGATTCTGATGAAATTTAAAAAAAACAGTGCAAGCACATTTCTCGCTCTCTCTTTTTTTTTTTTACTTTATTTGCTACACTAAATTTAAATAGACAGATACGACAGCGAGGAGGCAGAATATTTTATGTTGACAGACAACATTCAGAGGGCGAGTGCGCTAGAAGAACAGAGACTTTCTTTCAACAAGCAGGCAAAAGGTAAAATACATGAATACTGTATTTACGGTCGGATTGATTTGGAACAGTGATTAAACATAGTTTGAAAGATAAACTTCGAGTTCCTTTATCAGAGATTTAAGCCATCCTATTGACCAATCAGGTTAAAGGAAATCTCCAATCCATTTTTTAATTCGTTATAATGTTTCAAACTAGTTAGGCTTGTAAATTATAAGGCAACCAAACCGATACCTTGTTTCAGGTCAGCTGATAGTAGTGACTTACTTCAATCACAGAGACAAAGCAAATACATTATGTTTACACAGCAGTTAACTCATTTACAGTTGCACATGAATACACGCACACACACAACACTAGCAACAAGCAGGGAAAGGACAGACAGACATACACACACAGATACAGAAGTGGCATTCCTGTTTTGCTGCTCTATACTGTATGTAAATATTTCCACTTGTAATAATTGCTATGAAAATAAATTGCTACAGTCCTCGTGAAAATAAACGTAGCAGTCCATTGTATCTGCAAAATTAGATTTTTTCATTCATATATTTATTATTAATTTACGAAAAATATTCTTACGTTTTGTCATTTTTTTCATCTCAGGCTTTTTTTTTCTTTCTTTGATTTGATGCAGAGAGTTGCTACTTAGGACTACTTTACTTTTCATAGTGTGTTTGTGCTGTCATTAGAATCGCTTCGGTGAATATGTTAATGATAACGCGTCCCGAAATGTTTGCCGACCCATGGCGATAGAGCAACAGCTCTATAACATGGAAGGCCATCCGGGTCAAAAATGTATTATTTAGTACGCGTTCAAATATTTAGTACATGTATTTATTTGGACTAATCAGAATACATAAAAAACGATGTGATCTGAATAAATGTAAATTAACTATGCATTTTCTACGTAGGGGCTGGGCATTTTACAGACATGCAGCGGAATTACAAGACTAGCCAATCACTTTAGGGATAACATTTTTTCAATTTCAGACATGAAATGCGCTTAAAAAAAAATCAAGAATAAGGAAAATTGCAAATCGTTGCGGCGAGAGATTTAATTCTACAGTGCAAATATAGATTTGCTGAGTGCTGCCGACTTCTTGAAAATGCTGACCATTCAGTTTGTATAAATGTACACCATTGTTTTGTTATTTTCTAATTGTATTTATTTCAGTTCTACACTAAAATATTGAGTTACCATAGCTAATATTAGAGTCAATGTCAGATCTTAGTTACAGTGGGGTTACCACTGAATTAAAGCAATTTCTAAGGCTCCTGAGGCTGATTTTTAACTGGATAATTTATTACACAGTTAATAATTTATTTCATTTTCAGCAATATGGCTGGCCAAATTAGTATGCATAACAATTAGAATTACAACACATACTAATTTTCCCTATTAAGTGGGGTTGAACTGAGAAGAAAAAGGCGTGCTTCAGTGCAAAAACTGCTTACTCTTTTACTTGGTGCACAGTAATTCACACACTTCCCTTTAATAAAGACCACCTGTTCATAACTACATTGGTTTTTAGAATCAAACATTCACATTTGAATGTAAAACATTATAGGTATATATAACACCTGCCTTTGAGTGTCTTTTGTGTCTAAGATAATGTGTCAGCAGAATAAATATGACCTGATATTGACACACTGTAAACTACCCAACCCAAGATTCTGCCATATTCATTGAAGTAACTATTGGTTGTCCACATACCACATGTACAACAGCTCTGTAGAAACAGGATGTTAGGATTGTTTTTAGTTTTTTTTTTAGTTTTTTTTTTTTTTTTTTCTGAGGCTGAACTAATACCAGTTATATATGGCACTTACTTTACCTTCAGTTTCCACTCCTCATCAAAAGAAAAGTTCTTTGTGATCTTGAAGGTTTATACACTAGGTACATGTTCAGCTGATCCTAAAAAAACCTTGTTTTAATCTTTAAAATCATGTTTCTAAATGATGGAAAAATATGTTTTTTTTTTTTTATTTTACTGCTGTGCATGTTTTGAACAAAAAATACAAGGTTTTGTTTGTGGGTTTTTTTCGCTTCTTGAGGGTGGGGGGGGCTTGGGGTTAAACATGGTCATAACTGTCCCATCCCAGGTTTTTATCACATGACCTTAAAACTGCCTTCTAGATATCTTTGTCACAGGGTTGCACATAATTTACACTGGTTTCCATTGTGTACAGCTTCACAGACAATCAGACAGAGTGATAGTGACGGGTTCTGACAGACGTTTCAGTTCAGTAGCTTTAGGGGATGTCCTAAAGCATGTTAGTGGACAGCTCTTATTGATCTGTGTATTGTGTTAGGTCAATATATCTTCATTACAATAATCAAACCAGGCCCTGTATGTGCCTACGCTACTCTTTATTGGGTTATGTCTACATTCTCAATTGTGATATGAATAAAGTATGCCTGTGACTTTATTAGGGCTATCCTCTACTGCAAACATACTTTAAAATGCTAGTTGAGTTGACTGTCATTGAGATGCGCAGCTAAAAAATAAAACACTTTTGTGAAAGCAAGGTCCAGCTTAGACTAGCATAGTAAAGAAAGAGGTATGGTTCAGCATATCAAAACACATCGTAAATAGTAAATACAATGGTGCAGCCATACGAAACTCATGTGAAATCGGCACGTTTACCATGCAAAACTGCAGTAAGTTAATGAAATGATTTCAACATTTATTTACTTACAGCACAGGGTCATTATTCTGACTTACATTTTCTACACCATACTTTTAAAATGCTTGGGTTTGCTGATGTTTGGTGAATTGACTGGAGATTTTTTGTTCTTTTAAAAAGCAAATAAAGTACATTAATATGTGCTGAAATGCAATATGCGAGTGTTTGGGGGAGGGTGTTAATATTTGATATACAATTCCTGTTCCAAAACCTCTTTCAAGTAATATACAAATGTGATGTAATCATACCAGGCACAATAAAGGCAATTAGGGTAATTTTCACTGCCTAACATTGTTTTAATTCAACATAAGCTATCCTTCAATTCCCATAGCTAAAGAGGCCTAGTATGTTGTGATGGTGTGATTGTTTTCTTTGAGTGTATAGTTCCTCATCTTGAAGTTGAATGGGATCTTTAACCACCAAGAAGCAGACCTCAATTACCGCAGCTTTGAAGAGGTGGCTCCTCCAGCAGCCCAGGAACCCAAACACCAGGCTCCAGTGTTGGCAGATGGGGCAAAGCAGGTCAAAAGCAGACTAGGCCCAGATCTGTTTTTTTGGAACATCTTGAACACTGCTTTTTATTCTATGAGACATCACATCTGAAAACTCTGAAATAAACACCCTGTGTTACGTACAATGCTGCAGAATCTGGTTGAGATCTGGGGGAGCGAGGCACTGTCTAAAAAAGGGCCATCATAACCTTGTGATTACAATAGAACAAATTACAAGTTGTTTTGTGTTGCTTGATTGTCTTTAAAGGTTATGGAAACCAGCTTTGCCAGCTGAAAAGATTTCCAGATTGATTCTAAGAATTCTAAGATATATATTAATCCAGCAGCTTACAGTAGCTTTCAGCAGTACAAGAATCCACGGAATGGGATTTTATTTAAGGCTGGTGGCGATCGAGGTATACTTTAGCTTGGAAACAAATGAAAACATAAATACAATTTATAACAGAAAACAAATGTTTCTGCAAAACTTTCTTCCTCAGTTTTTATGCACTTTTATGCATATTTATTCAACCCTGCTTAACAAATATTTCAAGAAGTCTCTCTTGCAAATTTCCTGCGCTCCTGCATTAATTGAGTATATGTCAATAAGATTATAAATCACTTTTGAGAAATCAACCAATTGAATCAAAATTCCAGTTGCTATCTTAGGCACAGATGTCATCCTTTGGCATAGCTCTAAAGAACACTTTCTGTGTTTGATAGAAGTTCATGAGTATAATACTTTTTTTTTTTTTTTTTTTGGTGTTATTTATAATAAATAAAACATTTGGTTATGCTGTCTCTTATTATAAAATACTAAAAATAAAATATTTGAACAGCCATGAGAAACACACTTCACACAAAGTATTAACTTAATAGTATTAAATGAAAAGTTCTCAATTTTAGTGGAACAGCTCAAAGAAACTCCAGAGCAGGCCAGTACTGGTGATCTCTGTACTCTGATATCTCCATTTCATCTCCCAGGCATACTGCAAGATGGACATGATTACTTTTAATTGTGGTTGAAACATAAACAGAGCACAATGTGAGCAAGCACCTGCGCACAATAACTTTGAACAATGGTAACAATGTCTTAAATACAAACAAGTGGATTAATCTTGCCGATTCATGCCCTCACTCTGAACCTAGGACACCCTTGTTGTTCAAAGGGAATGGTATCACAATACACTCTCTATTTTGGTCTCTAATGTCTTGAAGACTGCTGTAATTGTAATCAAGGATCTTGCATTGGCAAGTGCAAACACAAACAAAATCAGTGGGAAAAGTCTAAAATCCTTTCCTTTTACTCTAACAAAACAAAGTGGTGGTGTAATTTAGTTACTTTATTTCCTTTAGTGAAACAGCCAGAACAATAGGATCAATTGGCTGCAAAATTAAACGTGTCCTCTTCCCTATTTTATGCCGGTCAGGTTAATGGACAAGTTCCAAAAGTCAGTGTCTGAAATACATGTGAACAGAAATCCTCATTCCTTCCAAATTCCAGCCAGGAGAACAATACCAGAGTGTAACCATTCTTTCCAGGTCAAATTTGCTACTCAGTCCTACTAAGACAACACAGGCTTTTAGTTAATCCCTAGAGACCTTACAGTTTCAGACATAACAAAGACCCTTTTATTAGATTTTGCAACTGTTGTTTAGACGAGAATTAAACAGCTGCGTTCAGAGAATCACTTTCCTTAAATCAAGCTTTGCAATTGTTTAGCAAAATCATTCTATTTTGGAACAGTGTGGCTTGGCTATTTATCTTTTTTATTATTATTATTAAAATATGATGAGGATGAAAAAAGGCTGAATGCACATAGATCCACAGTTTACAATGATGTTCAGCGTCTGCCCCCGCTGCACAGATGGAAAAGCAGGCAAGACTGACACGAGCAGGTGAGGACTTACCACTGGAGCAGTTGGGTCCACCCCAGCCAGGCTCACACTGACAGGTGTTGGGGGCACTACAACGGCCGTGGACACATTTTTCAGTGCAGTGAGCTGCAACAGGGAAGAGAGAGCGAGGGAGAGAGAACAAGGGAAAGTGAGGTCAAATTACATTTCTTCACACACACACACAAACACATCTCTAGTCACCCGATAACGTCTCAGGAACACGAGTTGACAGTGTAGATAAATGGAAAAAAAAAAAAAAAAAAAAAAAGCATTTTAATTCCAAGCTGTAAGGCAACAAAAGTTGAACATTTTGAAATGGGGTGTAGACTTTCTATAGGCACTGTATATATATATATATATATATATATATATATATATATATATATATATATATATATATATATATATATATAGATATAATAATAATAATATTATATATAATAAATTTTTTGTAATGCCACCCAATTAACACCATTGGCTTTAGATTGCAGTGGGCAACTTGTCTATTTCACTTCACTAGAATTATTATATATATTGAACAGAAAACCTGTTTGAAAAAAATACAGTGTAGCAAAGCATGTATAATAACTAATGATGGCATTTATTATTATTATTATTTCTGAGTGAAATTAAGCTTTTCAGGCATAGTTTATATCTGTATACAGGTTTAGTGGAACCAAGTAATGCTATTATTTGAATCAATGGTTGGCTGTTCCCGTGTAGTTTGTACAGTTTTTATAACTTTAAGATCAATAAAAGACAGTCCATGTGAAGAAAAAAAAAGTTGGGGCATGGTTTAAATAAAACAACTCTATAAGTTTATATAAGTTAGGTAAGCCTTTCTATACACTGTAGATATACTGTATGCAAAAAGTGTGACATATGTATGTACAGCATCACTACCAGAACATAATTAGATATTTTTGCCTTCTCTTGGTCCTCAAGAAACCCAATTAGAATTGCTCTTATAAATTTGAGCTACTTGGCTAATTTAACCCATATTTAATTCAATGCGTTTATACCCATATATTCAAAGTCTGCCAAATAAATAAATAATAATAATATTTAATTCAACGTGCTTATATAAATTCAAAGGCAATGTTGTGAATGCTTTAAGGATTGAAACTAGTTCTACCTTTTTTCTGTCTTCTTGCATACTGGGCATCTATTAATTGTAATTTAGAGGTAATATCATTTGCCAGGTAACAAAGATTGACATTTGGCCTCATTATAATTCTATCTGTCTAACTAGATTATACCACGTCTATTAACTAATTCCTTTCTTTTTTGTTTAACTGGGTGTTGACAGCGAGGCACTAGCGCTGCATTCATATCGATTTCTTTGTTGTTTTTCTGTAGCCCTCGGGGCAACAAGCAATGGCAATGTGCAACTTATATTGATTTAATATAAGCTTCAAATTAGATGTTGATTTGCATTGCAGATCTATTATATGACTTTTAAGAATTTCCCCCTCACTGTCTAGCAGCCTCTGGTGCACCAAGTTTGGGGTATGTTGCTGTTTTAAAAGAACTCCTAAGGACAAAATTAGATGGTAAAGTGCACTTTACTTTTCAATACATTTTGGAATGAATTGCCTACTTGCAGTGATTGAAGGATTAAGGCATTCCTATCATAGGAAATACGTAGCAGCAGGATAGTTAAGGGATAATGATCTTCACTTTACTTTCCTCTTTAAGAGTAAATGATACTTACGAACACACATCTCTCTGCTTTCATAAAATCCAGGGCAGCACTGTGATTTCCGCCTGTACATTGTTTTCTCGCCTCGCCTATAGGCTGTTCTATAGCTGACTCTATCAACAGAAAAAAAAGATACGTTAAAGCAAAGGGCATTACCCAGTCCTGTTCAAGAGAATGCAATAATATCATGCAATCCAAACCCAGGATAATATCGTCATTAAAATAAGACCTCCCAAGGTTAGAGGTTGAAGATGTTTAATGGACCTGACAAGGCTATTACTTAAATGATCATGGTTCTATTGCAGCATACTAAATTTAGGCCACTCGATGTGTCTAACTAGTGGATTGAGCAGGTTTAGTCCACTTGACTGGACTAAAGTTAGTACACCTTCTAATCCCGACAGCAGAGTACCAGAGGTTAATCACCACAGGTAGCTCATCTGCTAAATGAGACTAAACAAGATCCTGATTGCGGCGGCGGCATCATACCAAATCAGATTCGTGATGATCCTGTTCAAGTGGATTAACAGTACTGTGAAGGATAAGACTAAATTAGTATGCTTGCTTGTCCTAAGCATTTATTGCTTAAATTTGTTTGCAGAGGCAGCTGCATTTTACCTCTAAAATGACAAGTACATTTGAAAACTTTACTCTGTACATTTCTTATGTCCGTCACATTCGGGCAGTCAGATCTGTGAGAATAAAGTCTTGAGAAATATACATAGGCCCTACATTTTAAATACACTTTTTAATCATGTGCCTTTGCTACCGTTTTCAGTTTAATGCAATACAATTTCAGTTAATATGATTTACCTACAAACAACTAATGGTCCACTATCATGCAAATAAACTTCTCTATGCCTATGCAGCAGTGTCGACAACTTAAATGCAAGTACAGTCAGATCCACCAGTTTGAAATGTGCACGAAAAAGACATGACATTTATTTTTACTTAAATATGTTTGATGTAATAAAAATGCATTATTTACTTTATGAAGAATAATTAATTCTATAGGGTGATGCAAAACTTTTGGCTGTAGCTGCAGGTTTGTTCCCACGATCAGTTAAACCAATTACCGGGATCATCTGCTTGCTACACTGCAATCAGAATTAAGTTAGTAGAGATATGCAGGATTTTCTAGTCCGTATTTCAGTCCACTTGACATGGACTAAATCGCTGGTACGCTGCAATTGACGCCTTGTTTTTTAATCTCATCCTCATAAGCCTCAAATTAGACCCCAATTTGGTAACATTTTGCTAACATTTTGCCTATACAGCATTTGTTCTGGCAATTGGGGTCCCTTATAAAGCTTTACCATGCAAACAGTCAAAAACATTGCCCAGCACAGTAACAAAATTGTAAAGCATTAACAAGAACTCTGAACTGGAAAGAATTATGGTAAAGCACAGGAAAGTCCTAAATACATATGGGGAAAAACGGTGAACTCATTAGTTAGAATTCATGAGTTAGAATATAACACAGCTTACAAAAAAGCAGTGATGTTCTTTCTTTGATATCCTTTCTTTGTAGGCAAACATTATTATAAAAACAGCATGCACTATTTTGAGGTTTTGTTGGTTTTTAAATATACTATATTAGACTATTAGACTTTGGCTTTTCTGTGACAATGAATACAAAAAGTAAGTGTGCGTCCTTAAACGTGAAACTTTTCAATTTCTCACCTGTGTCTCGTGCATTTGAACCAGTTCAGGATGTCAGTACAGCTGGTATAGTAAATCTGATCAAACGGATGTGCGTAGGACTCTTGCACACTAACAGAATAACTACAAGAAAATAGCATAATAAGTTACTAGAATGTATTGATACCAAGTGCGTGATACAAACTCAAGACTTTTTAAGGACAAGGCCTCTTAATGATGTCATAAGCCTTTGGGGCAGCTGAAGGGATGGGGTATCACATGCTCTATGGAATGCTTAATATAAGTCATACTGCAAACTATGTAACAATTACAATTTGTATAAGGATGACTTATTATGATAAAGGGCACAAAACACAAAATACATCATTATACAATACACAAATGTCTTACACATTAAAGCACAGACACTCATATTCAATTTGAACGTACTTTAAAAAAAGCCCAAGTATAAAACTAAACTGCATACTTATTATAAACAAAAAATCTGTATCACTATAAGTGCTAAACATGACTTACCTTTCCCAATGGCTGCATACATTTGGATCCTCAAGATTCAGTGAAGATGTTGCTCGGACTAAGTAACATACCAAGGCAATTAAGAGGGATCCACAATGATGTGGAAAAGGGACCATCTTTCAAGATGCAAAATCTATAATAAAAACAACACATACTAGTTAAGCCTGAAAGATACTTTTATGTATAGAAGAATCTAAAATATAAAAAATGCGTCCCATCAGGACACATGTTTGGCAAACACTGTTGCAGCAGCAAAGGTCATTCAAAATGATCTAGACAAGATTCAGAACTGGGCAGACACATGGCAAATGACATTTAATAGAGAAAAGTGTAAGGTACTGCACGCAGGAAATAAAAATGTACATTATAAATATCATATGGGAGATATTGAAATTGGAGAAGGAATCTATGAAAAAGACCTAGGAGTTTTTGTTGACTCAGAAATGTCTTCATCTAGACAATGTGGGGAAGCTATAAAAAAGGCTAACAAGATGCTCGGATACATTGTGAAAAGTGTTGAATTTAAATCAAGGGAAGTAATGTTAAAACTGTACAATGCACTAGTAAGACCTCATCTTGAATATTGTGTTCAGTTCTGGTCACCTCGCTATAAAAAATATATTGCTGCTCTAGCGACCAGAATTATTCCGGGCTTAAAAGGCATGTCATATGCAGACAGGCTAAAAGAATTGAATCTGTTCAGTCTTGAACAAAGAAGACTACGTGGCGACCTAATTCAAGCATTCAAAATTCTAAAAGGTATTGACAGTGTCGACCCAAGGGACTTTTTCAGCCTGAAAAAAGAAACAAGGACCAGGGGTCACAAATGGAGTTTAGAAAAAGGGGCATTCAGAACAGAAAATAGGAGACACTTTTTTACACAGAGAATTGTGAGGGTCTGGAATCAACTCCCCAGTAATGTTGTTGAAGCTGACACCCTGGGATCCTTCAAGAAGCTGCTTGATGAGATTTTGGGATCAATAAGCTACTAATAACCAAACGAGCAAGATGGGCCGAATGGCCTCCTCTCGTTTGTAAACTTTCTTATGTTCTTATGTTCTTATGTTCTTATGTTCTTATGTTCTTATCCACAGATGGATGGTTTGGTGGAGCGCTTTAATCAGACCTTGAAGCAGATGCTGAGACGTTTTGTAACTCAAGAGCAAAAACACTGGGCATCACTTCTTCCTCCATACCTCCTTTTTACAGTGAGAGGTTCCGCAGAGTTCGATAGGGTTCTGCTGCTGCTTCCCTCATCAGAATCAAAATTATGTGCTAAATGGCAGGGGCCATATGAAGTGATTCAGGCTATAGGAAAGGTGAATTCTGAAATTAGACAGCCTGGGAGCTACGTAAGCTTATTGAGCAGTTCAGCCATGTTTTTTTTTCTGACTTGCCCAGCAGAACTAACTTTGTTGAATATGACATTATCTATCCCAAAGGTGTCACAGTACGAGAGAGACCTTACTGGAGCCTGGAAATTCGACAAAGTGGTGTTCGCAAAGAGGTTTGGGACATGGCTCTAACTTGGGGTGATTTGGCCTTCCAGGAGTGAGTGCTGCAGTCCAGTTGTCATAGTGGCCAAGAAAGACGGCATCAACCGCTTCTGTGTGGACTTCTGGAAGGTAAATGCTATTGCCAAGTTCTTTGTGTACCCTATGCCTCAGGTCGATGAACTTCTAGATAGACTGGAAAAGGAGAAGTTTATCGCTACTCTAGACCTGACAAAGGGATACTGGCAGATCCTCTTAACCTGCAGTTCTAGAGAGAAAACCACATTTTCAACCCCTGAATATGCAGCAGCATGTATTGATGACGTAGTTATTTACAGCTCCACCTGGCGAAAGCATTTGGCTAGGGTTATTGCCATCCTTCAGTCTCTAAGGGTAGCCTGGCTGATAGCTAACTTGGGAAAATGTGCGTTTGCCAAAACAGAGACTCAATATTTGGGATCTTTAATGGGGAATGAATGGATGGGTGAAACCCGTTGTCACCAAAATCCTGACTTTGGTAGATGCGGCAATCCGCAAAACCAAGACTCAGATGAGGTCACTATTGAGATTAGCTGGTTATTACCGCCGCTTTATGCTGGTTAACCCTTTAGTCGACCTCACCAAAAAGAGTGCACCAAATTGAATTAAGTGGTCAGTGGAGTGTCAGGGGGTGTTTGATACTATTAAGCAAAGACTGCCAGGCCCCCACTCTCATTACACCTGGTTTCACCAAGAGATTCAACCTTTGTTAAGACAATTATAAAAATGAACAGAAGTCAGTAGTGTCACTTCTTGATGAACTGTTGAAAATGAAATCAGTTTTTGAGCATCATATGCACACTGTCACAACCAGCTTGAATCATCAGGGTATTACAACCTGCAGGATCCGTTGCTTTGATCACCAAGTTAAAGAAGCAAACCAGTCCCATAACTATCCAGACATCCAAATACAGGTTGTGAAGAGTTTCCAGTCTAGCATATGTAACATACAGGCTCATTTAAAGTGGGAAAACTCCTTGGTTCCTTGATGAACTTTCCTTGATGATATCATTTGCAGCTAGTTTTAGCGAGTTTCTAAACAGAAGAGAAAAGCACAAACTCTTATACCAACCCGATCTGTAATAGAAAGCTACAGAAATAATATACTGGTACCACAAGAAGCATTCCACAAGTTCAAGTCATAGGATGCTTATAATTATTAACATAAGAAATCTATTAAAAAACATATGTCGTTTTTAGCCAAATTCTCATCTATATTGTCACTGTCAGTACTGCCTGTCAGATATCATAGCCAAACTGAATGCCAAGGATGACCTGGTACGTCTGCTTTTGATTTCCATCATTGTTTCTGGCACATGATTTGCCTAGTGATGATTAATGTAATCTTGTTTAAGGCAATATTCACTGGTCCAAGCTGAGAGATAAATACATATGCCCATACACACTGTCCAATTACATAATGTCTGTGAATGTTTTCCATGTGCTGTTTTCTCATGACACTCTGCAAGGACACCCTGTTCTACATCAGTGCACCTCAATGCATCCTGGCCTTAAGGCCCATCCCTGTTTTTCAGACGGGTGTCTGATGAGCTATTTCAGTCAAACTGAGCTGAATTGTGATTAAATAAGGTCTACAGCTATGGCCAAAAGTTTTGAATCACCTACAACTTTAGGATTGAGAATCATTTATTTGACTTTATTTAATCAAAGAAACTACAGAATTATACTGCACAAGTCTACCGTAATAGCAGTACAGTATTTCATGTTAGATTTCGAAATGTCAGTTTTCAATTTTGTCAGTTTTCTTGTTAAGTATATGGAAAACTATGAAGCGGTATGTAATTCAATATGTTAACGTAACATTATTCAGCAGATTTCATTCGATTTTATGAAGCAAAATTAGTTAATTCTATAGGGTGATGCAAAACTTTTGGCTATACTGGAGCTGTAGATTCAGATGATCAACATTAAAAGTGTTTGAATCACATAGAACTTTTCAAAACTGTAGCTTCTAATTTTGAAAGCAATCCATCACTACCTTCCATAGTTCCATTGGCATTTTTTGTTTTTTATCAAATAAAAATAAATATACTACAATAGTAAAAACTAAATGTCTCATTTCAAATAAGACATGGGGATGTGCAGAAAGTTCAAGCTTGATTGCTCTTTTAGAAAAAAAAAAAAAAAATCTTAACATTTATTTAAACATAAAACCATTAAAAATCAAAGCTAAACTTCATCTTAAAGGGAAAGTGATACAAAATGAGGAAAATGTTTTAAACTTGCTAGATGCACTACCATATAAAAAACTATATAATTGCATTACTACATATAATCTACAAATACACAATCCACATTTGGAATGACTTATTTACAGTGTTCTCAAATGCAATCCATTCTCTGAGGAATTACTGGGGTGTTGCTGATACTTGTGTATTATATACAGTTGTGGTTTTTTGGATCTTCTTTCAACTGCTTATGAAAAGGAATGCCTCTAATAATTACTAGTGTCCATTCTCTCCCATTCTACAGATGTGTGAAAGGCAGCATTCTGCTGAAGTGGCAACAAGCCTGTGAAATCTAATTTTAAACAGAAAAACAAATACCCTGCATATAATAGGAAATGCGTTTTGAGACAGTATGAATAATGGCCTTAGTGGCAGCCATGCAGCAAGGCCATGTGATAGGCAATACAATACTCATCAAAAGCAGCAGAGCGGGTACTCCTTACCATAAGGAGTCAGTAGCTTTATACTGATATTTTGTACATTGCATGTTGTTCCATTGCTTTTTTTCTATAATGTTTGTGATCATTCAGAGCTTCCCCTACTGCAGTTATAAAACACAGTGTTTCTTCTTTGTTCAGAAGTCTGAGTTTAAGGTTCTTCAGTTCTAGTTGCCAGTGACAAACATAGACTGCATTACATAGATCAGCTGGAGTGCCTTCAAAAAAATAACCAAATAAATAACCAATAGCGCTGTAATACAAATGCAATGTGCATTAGCCCATGACCCTGAATTTACCACATCTGTAATGTTTGACCTCTACAGGAAACGGGGTAAAAACATGAGAAACCCTTCTATGTACTGAATGGTTTACTAATATTTTTATTTCTGATGAAACAAGTCAGAATCGACAGATGGGAAGCAGGATTTTCAATGAATTGCGTTATGTATGTATTATGTATTTACTATAAATTTTAATGTAATGCACGTATTATGTATTTAAATAAACCATTTTTAACAAAAGAAAATCCTGTAAGAGCCATATTTTAAAATGTATTTTTTTTTTTTTTTTTTTTTTCACGTGTCTGGTTGTCACAGAGACTGCCGAAGTGGGAGGCATCAGAACCAGGAAAGAATGAAATACACAACAGACAGGATGAAATGAAATGATGAAGACGCCTGCTGGCGCCAATTTATTACAAAATAAAAGTTTTTAACAAACAGAAAACAACAGGACACGGCACTTTACGCCAAAATAAATAGACAAACAAAAACCGACTATACTTAACAAAACACGGTGCACAGACAGATACACTAACAAACACGGTGAGCAGATAAATAAACAAGTATCGTGCTGGTCCCACCAGCACGCAATAGCAATTGATATTTTAACTCTCTCTCTCTCTCTCTCTCTCTCTCCCTCTATATATACTGTTGTGCTGGGATTCAATTACTAATTAATTATTCACTTGAATCCCAGCACGTGAATTAATTATGTGCAACCTCAGATATTTATTATGTGCTCAGATATTAACTACTTTAAATGTACGTGAAGTGATGTACAATCCGGTGCCTAAATACAAATATACATTTTAAACACTCGTGTTACAAACCCGTTTATATCCCGTGTACCAATGACTACACCAACATTTAACAAACCACACGCAACATAACAGATAATATACACAGGGGCAGGCACTTTGTCACACTGGTCCAGTACGACTGATGTTGGATTGACCTGAAAATTAGTTTATGGTTTCACGTTTGGAGGGATGAAACAGGTATGGTTACAAATTTTTACAACAAACCGTTCCCCAACAATGCTTCAAAAACCCACTCCCTGGCTATTAATAAAGCTGTGAGAATAATTACTTGCGATCGCACATTGCTGTGATTTGCTGTGTTAGACAAACACCCTTCTAGTTTATGTATACAAATAGCCAATGGGTAGTAAAACAACAATGTTCCAATTTGTTTAAACATCAGGATATATGAACAGCCTTGATACTGTTATTCCATGTTTGCCAATACAAGAATAGGTAGTGCTTCAAAATAATTCAAGTTTGATATAAAATTCACAAAATAAGTGCCTCGTGAAGAACACCCTCTACCTTCCCCCATTTCCCCCATATAGGCTGACTGGACAGAATAGATGCATCAAAATCTTTGCCACAGTGGCTCGATTGTAATGACTGGGTTCTGATGTCATCCAGACCCTGACAATGTTTTGTCTGGGAAAAGTAGAACCCGGTTTGTAACTTCCCTGTTACAACTGGATTTTCTGCAGTTAAATACACTCTTCTTGTTTTACTGGGAGGAGAGTCACAAAGCATTCCAGCAATTGGCAGTGCCGTCACAGCTCAAATTCTATGCTTCTCCTGTTGGAAGCAGCTCTTCAATGGAAAGCTGCTTTAAGAGCACTTTTTCAATATTCTTTGCCTCATTATAGTGGAACCGTGCTGTTCCCATGTCTCTGATCAGTCTTACTCGATGACACACAGGCTTTTTTGTGATTTATTTTCAGTCAACGATACATAACTTTCTAGTCAGACTTAAAGGAGTTTTCCTTTATAAGGGTGTGTGTGATGTAAACAATGGTCCAATGTTTTGTTGTGGTGTTCAGTGTATAGCTATGGCTGCTGTTAACTGTCTATTATGCCAGTGGAATATATTGAGCTTAGTTTTTTGTCAACTTTTTCAGCAAATGGTTTATACATTTTTTAACAGTAACATTTTTAACATTTTTCTCAAATGTAGTCTAGTGTGACCCCACATTAATCTTTGATGTACTGTATCTATGTATGAAAAATATGTTTTCAATTTTTTTTTTTTTTTATGAAAACTTTTTTCAATATGCCCTAATAGGCTTCATGTTATGTTTTTAATATATGTATGTTGACTTGACAAGTCAGGCATGTTCTTATTTTTTTTCTTTAAAGGTTGACAACGTAAAAATATTACTGAATCAATATTTCCACCTGTCAGTGTTTTTTTTGTTTGTTTGTTTTTTTATGTGATTTACAAATGTGAGTGAAAACATTTGTCTGAATGAGAAAATAATGTATTCCTTTCCTTCTATCGCATTAATATGAGCAACATCCTAATACCTTTAGAAGCACCTGAGCCATATGGCAACTGGCCAGTTTTGTGTTCTAACTCAAGATACATTTTAAAAATCAGCATCTACCTAATAGTCTGAAGCATTCAACATGGCAGTGTAAGCCTACTTCACTGGGAGGCAGGGGGAAAAGACCCAGCCACCATTCCACACCGGTGTGGAGAGTGAAGCAGACACATAACTATCTCAGTCTTTACGTCAGTGCAGTAGCGGCTGAAGAGTTGTCTTATCGTATGGGGAGGCTGAAGAGTCTTATTATTGTATAGGGAGGCTGAAGAGTCTTATTATTGTATAGGGAGGCTGAAGAGTCTTATTATTGTATAGGGAGGCTGAAGAGTCTTATTATTGTATTCTGACTGACACTTTTCATATCTTTTTAAAGTTTTACCCCAATTTGGTTGTTAAACGCATTTTCTCCACAAGCCAGCAGAGGAAAGAAAACAGGAGTCTATTCATAGTTTATTCTAATAGATTTCAAGACCACATCACTTTAATATACTTTGCATACAATATTTTCTAAACAAAGCTGTTAAAGCAGGAGAAAGGCAGACAAAAGCATCAAGCACATCCTATCGACTTAATTTGCTAAACTTAAATAAATGATCAACAAAATAATAATATACCATTCTGTACAGCACATATGAAACACATTCATTTAATAAGAAGGAAGCAAGGTACATAACATTTTTAAGAAACAAACAGAAACAGTACTCTTAATTACATACAGTGCTGTGCATTTTTTTACTCTGATGCATTATGAGCATCAACAATTTACTGAAAGCCTCCACTAGTGTTTTCTACTATTATAACAACCTTGACTTGCATAAAGAAGGAAAAACATTGAGTGAAATAGCTCGCATCACTATATTTTCAAGGTGTAGAAGACAAGCGTGTTGCAGTAATAATATCTCTGTTAAGAAAGGGGAACAAGACTAAAAGGCTAAAATATGCACAAGAACACAGACATTGGACTATGGAACAATGGTCAAAGGTACTCTGGACTGTTAATGGGTGGACAACAACACCTAAGCTAATAAAATAAAAATGTGATACAAAATAAAAGTACACTGTCGGTTTACAAAAATAAAGATAGCAGTGCTTCTCTAAGAGCAGGACCCTCTTCATATCGCTGTTGTGCAATTCTTGCTGGCAGCTGAGGTAGCTGTTCCTCTGCTTCGCTGTCAGCAGCCACCTGAACACCTTGTTAGGGTCCTGGCACAGATTGTGCAGGATACAGCAGGAAGTAATAACTTGGAGAGTAAACTCGTTGTTCACTTCAGTACACTTCAGTAGTATCCGCCACCTCCCTTTCAATAGCCCAGACGCCTGTTCAACCACCACTTGGATTTAGCCCAGTATATTATTAATAAAGATATAACCCCCCCCCCCACTGTGGGCGGCAACACTAA
The DNA here is from genome assembly GCF_017654505.1 of Polyodon spathula. Classification (NCBI taxonomy): domain Eukaryota; kingdom Metazoa; phylum Chordata; class Actinopteri; order Acipenseriformes; family Polyodontidae; genus Polyodon; species Polyodon spathula. The sequence continues at coordinate 21,761,189 of NC_054534.1, read as the reverse complement.
AACAAAGTATTAAAAAAGCCAGCATGATCCATTAGCAAATCAGAAATTTATAACCATTTATATCAAACACGATGTCATGGTGATTTCCCCTGGAGATTCTCTCGTGTAACCTTGTTGTTTCCTGCTAAACAGCAGAGACTCCAACTGGGCCTTAAGCATGGCTAATTTAAATATCAACCCTCCACCATCTCCATTAATTTGCATAACGTTGGGGAGAAAGTGGGCGTTGCCAGTAAATTGAAAGGCTTCACATGGAAACAGAAAAAATGTACCAAGTCCATGTTATTTCATGAGACAAAAATGTCTTGAGTAAGAATAAACACACAACTAAGCCAATCTGGGAGGACACACGTGTGGTGATTGGCTAAAACAGGCTAAAGGGGAGAGCTGCATACCCCTTTTGGCCCTTTTTGAGATGGCTTTACTCAGTGTTCCATGCAAGCCAGCTGAAGAAATGGAAGAGTATGATTGGCTAATAGATGTGCTTATCATAACTAATGAGGGGACAAGAGCGCATCTGCCTCCTCCTCCTACTAGTCTCTGGTTAAGAGAACACCCCTTCTCTAAGCCGGATTTAGCCACCAGACAATATGAATTAATAAATAAATATGTATTACTTGTCATGACACACGTGCAACAGCATATGAAATGAACTCAGTTAAGTAAAAGAAAAGCAACAGGCAAGCGCATGTTAATAAACTATAACACACAAACTAATGTCAATACACTATCAAACTGAATTGCCACAGCACCCCTACACATGTTAAAAAATGCAGCAGCAATATATAAGACATGCATATGATTTAGCAGAATGATGAAGCAACTCACCAGAACACCAAATTGCAACCAACTTGTGCCTGATTCAGGTTTTTTTTCGAGAGCTTGAACCATTTCCAACTTTTTGTAGCAAGAAAAAGAGAGGTGCAAGTGTTCTCTTAGGAGACCTTCCTATAAGCAGAGGCTACTATAGTACATATAAATAAATACATACATTTTTTTATTTATTTCAATTTTGTGAGAAGGCAATGCCTCCTCTGCCTCCTCTGACAAGCCACAACTGCTCCAGCGATACCTTTGCACCAACAAATTGGTTATGCAAGAAACTATAGTTGTTTGTCACATTGGTTAAAAAGTGAATCTTAGCCATGGAGTATTGATGATTCAGTAATCCTGGAAAGAAATGCTTGATAAATGCTTGGTAAGTAATATGTAGACAGTCTTAACTAAATTGAGAAGAGTAGAGTCTTCATTTTAACATATGCCATGGGTTGTCAGGTACAACTAAGAAGCCATTGTTATTGACAGTGTGTGCAAAGCAGGAGGATTTAAATCTCCAATTACCATGGACTCACTTACAGGCCCTGTCACAGCTGCACAACACATTTTCAACAACTGCTCCGTGAGTAGACAAGAAGGCTGCTGTTTTTGCACAAGACTGATACAGAGAGCCGGCCTGTGGGGTAGATTAAACTAACCCTATAGCTCTTTGATGAACTGAGCAGCACACACTGGGTATATTTACAGAAACTCTTCGACACTGGCGGACATTACTTCTGATGTGTTTCCAAACACTTGAAGAAGCTATGGACATGTCTCAGTTTTATTACTGCAGATATAGCTCGATGTCTTCTTGTCACATCATTAACTTAATACTGTTTTGTAAATCAGATGTCTTTCGAAGAGTGTTTTCTAAGTTTCAAAGCCTGTTTGTATTCTGTCTGTCTAACTGTGCACACATCCCTCCAGTACTGGATTCAATACTTATGAAAATACATATTTACAAATAGGAGAAAAATAGGTTGGCAATTAGACCTTGGTTACTATATTAGTGTACACATTTGCATGGCAGATACCTGGTGCACATATAATCAAATTATTATGATTATCAATTAAATGTCATTAGCACTACAGAATGATCTGTGTAGTTTTATTCCCCATCTGACTTACAAAAAAATCAAATCACACCCCTGAGTTTCTTTGTGGTACCTTGTGGTTTGTGTTTATTTTGTAAAGCGGATTTAGAAAAGAATGGGTAATGTTCCTTCTGTCTATCCTTAGAAAACACTTGCATATTTTAAAAGGATGGATTAAACGATAAATGCAGAGGGAGGTTATCCTCGTTCTTTGAATAAGAAAAACTATTAGGCATAGTGTTATCAATATTTGTTTCAAAATCATCTTTATGATTCAAGCCTCAGAAATGTTGACTGCAAACAACTTGTTCTAAAAAGGATGAGACCAAGACTTTATAATAAACTCACCAGAAACACATCATGGAAGTCAACATACAGCATGCATCAACAGATTTAAAAAAATCTTTATATCTTATTAGTTTCTTCCATAAACACAATATAAGCAACTAAATACTAATACATCTTTAGTAACTGTCAGAATAACAGATATAAACAAACTTCTTGGATAGACAAGATGGTGGTTAACCTCCTGGCTTGCTTTTACAAGCAGCTTCCTGCCCTCACCCCAGCTGCAGCACTTTCAGGGGCTTCAGGCATTGTTTAAAATAGTGTTTCAAACAGTGGGAGGCAACAGTCTTTCTGCAAACTGGCACACAGTCCTTATGTAAGGAAGAAACACTGTATGTCACAAGCTGTCCAATCACTGTTCAGTAAAGGTCCTTTTCTTAAGTTTTGTCTCCCACAGAATAAAAACAGCTTGTCTGCTTAAGCCCTGCGCCTGGGAGGCCTGTATTCACCTCACTTAGCTGTGCTCTGCCATGGTAGTCACTCTTCTCGGAAAGTCAAGCTTGAACCTGTAGTGGTGCCCAGGCATTCTGCACTGGCTGGAATCTTCACACTTCCCTAAGCAAGCCTTGTATTCCTTAAAGGGCTTCAGAACACAAGCTTTCAACCCTTTGGGGGCCCACTGTAATTACACAAACATTAAACCAGCTCAAGTCTGAAGTTTGTTTTCAACTACCAGCGAAGCGTACTAGGAGAACATAGCAATTAAAAACTGCTCTTGCTTGGTTCTGAATAGCTTCCCATTTGAAGTCCTCTCACACAGTTTACACTATATTCTGGTTGACATGTTTTACTATGAATTTCAGGAAAATTAAAGTAACCTCATAATGAAAATATATCCCGATTTTCATGTGCCTATGTTTTCAATTTATATAAAAACTAAGAATAAATGTTCATTTTTCTATGTTGCCTATTCACTGTGCTACTGTGATTTAAATCAGTTTGGGGTTTACTGGCTGGTAGGTTCAAGTGACAACTTATACATGGTTTACTGAATTAAAAAATGTTTAAAATATCATAGAGCTATAGTTTTATTCTGTACAGAAGTTACTATATGCTGCCATCATACACAGTATACTACTTGCAGCAAGTAAATTCAGAAGAAAGGATAGTATCCTTTTTTTTAAATGGTATTCTTTTTTAATAAAAGTATGCCTTCCAATCATTTGTTGTTAACATTCATCCTTAACAATTTTGACTTCCCTTTTGAAATTAAACACAAGATTGTAATATCTCTACACATATAACCTGTGACTGATGCATTTGAACAGCTGTTTGCAAGAAGTTGGCAGTGTGGTCCAGCATAGAATGCCAGACACTGCCTCACTGTGTGATCTTTGAACAAGTCCCTTGCCAGCTTTTATGAGATATGGGGTAGTTCATAAAACACATGCCAGTTTTAGTTTTGCTCTTTCTTCTAATGAAAAACAAAAGATCAGGCAATTTACACGGGAAACTCCATGCATTTTTTTTTTAAATGTGTGCACTTATGTACCAAAATATCTATAGAAAACGGCAAATAGTTTTTTAACATGGGGTCCTATTCACAAAGCTTTAACGGACAGTTATTTAAAGAATAATGTATTTAAAGATTGTTTCAAGATGTGTTTTCTTTTTTTAAGCATGTTAACCACAAAGTTTGAGATTAAAGCCATCTCAATTTGGACCAAACCCTAGGAAGACACCCTTAGGAATTTATCATTCATTCACAACATACTGCAAGTTAACATCACAAGCGAAAGAAGAATGTCTGAAATCTATACTTCAGCAACTTGCCTGTCAAGTAATTTGATCCACCTTTCAGAGTGTTTAAATTTTTGGTCTATTCAGTGGAATTATTCAAGCTCAGCGAGGCTTGGAAATGAGTTAAAGAGGTTTAATTGCCTGTTTGACCATGACTGATGAAATCGTAATGCCTTCAATTAGCGCTTTTGGGTTCGTAAGGCTCCATCCAACTTGTAAATACTGTATATAGTGTGTGTAGCTTTAATTCCTTTAAAACATGTTCACTAAATATGAAGTAGTTCTGTTTTTCACTATGGCCTCCTGAGGGCCACATTGGGAAATAAAGATGCTTGTGCCTCTATCAAGAAAAAGGCTGCTGTTATGACCGGGACCCCCCACCCCCCTTCTCGGGGGAAAGAGCAGTTTCCCTGCCATCTTCTAAACTTCCGTAACGGTAGAAGATTTGAAGGCATTTTCTTTGTTGCTTTGGGGAACATTTAAGAGCCACTACGGGATGCCCATATATATATATATATATTATGGAAATATATATATATATATATATATATATATATATATATATATATATATATATATATATATACACACACACACACACACACATTGTGCATTCATATTGTTTAACATATTACATTTACTTCTGGTGCTAATTACTGTTGCCATAAGGGATGTTGTTTGTGTTATTTTCTTGCAGAAAATACATTTTGGTAATAACCTGGGTAACACTACAAGAAACTGATGAAACGTAAGTTAATCTAATCTACTTTCTTGTACATTTTACCTCACAGAATTTGAGTGAATGTCTGAAGTTCTGGTTTAGTAATTTCAGCATATGAGTGGGCAGAACATATTGATTTCACATTAAATAATGTCAAATGCAAATGTCAAGTGAAACTTACTGGACAAAAACATCTGTTACAGTTACACTGCCGCAGTTTCCACAATTCTACTGTTTGTTTAAACAGTCCACGTCTGGTTACAATATACTGCCAAATACAGTATATCTAAAAGGGGAACCTGCTCCTTTTAACCCATTCAATTCTCTCTTTATCATGTGTTGTTTGTTACTTTGTATTTCATTTTATGCTGTGTTTGGTTTTTTTAAAACATTTTTATAAATGACCAAACATGGCACCTGTACAAATGATAAGGTAAAAGTGCACCACTTCCCACCAGCATAAGAAAGGGCAGGGAAGTTAAAAGGTTTTTTCTTTTAATAAAAAAACAAAGTGTATGAATAAATGTTTATACTCCTTTAAGTGAAGCCATCTGCACCAAACCTTATTTTTATCTCCCTAACCCTCATCCTAAACCTTTCTCCTTTGCGAAAGCTTTAATTATAATTAGAAATAATACTGCTTGTATTGCCCACAGCTGGGTGGTTTGCCACTCCCAAATGTAAACAGGAACAAATGAGTGCAATCAGAGGTCCAGAGATTGTAGCTACTAGGGGCATGCTCCCAATGTGTAAACCCTAATGTTAGCTGCTACAACTATCCCATTGCTTGTTTAACAAAGACCTAAACTGTGAATTTAGCTTTGTTTCATAAACGGTACTTAACTCTTTCATCGAATCTGTAGACAGAGCTGCTGTTTTGGGGTATCTCATATTAGTTTGTTGTTTTTTACACTTAACTCTTGTTGTCCCCATTTCAAATAGCAGACACCAGAAATGCGGTCACTTCAATATTTCTCAATATTCTTAACTGTGCTACAGAAACCATCATGCCGATGACCACAAAAATATCTGTGAAGCCATGTGTCAAAATAACAGCACAGAAAACAACATCTGTGGAGCCCAAGTATTATCATAGGAGGCTGTTAATGGGAAAAGCAGGTCAGAACCCCAGACAGGTGGACAACCCTACAAAAATCACCCTGGAGATCTTAAAAAAAAAAAAAAAAAAAAAGTAACCACTATTCCCAGTCCACCCTTTTACCTTGGTAAAAGCATAAAAAAGTTTCCTGTGGTGTTGTTGTTGTTTTGGGTTTTTTTGTTTTTTTTTAATGTTTCACCTGCTTAACATTAAACAACACAGTCTTTTGACTGAGCAGTGATTGAAGTCAACCATGAGTAATGGTTCCTTTGTGAGCATGTCACACCAACTGCAGTAATACAAAGACTGTGACTTCAGGCTAGGACTCAGACCTATACTTTCACACAAACAACCATACTACAGAATGCGGTCACTTTGGCAAGATTTCTATTAATAAAATTGTTAATGCATATGGCATTTATTAACTTGGCTGTTGTTAATGATGCTGTGAGTTCTTTTTTGTTTTTTCAACGTACACCCCCTTCATAACACATGCTGTTAGCAACAACTTAGACCTTCACAGTGATACAAATATACAGACTGGCATTTAAAACGCAAAAGAACAATGATAATTTAAATGAGGAAGAACAAATTGGAACTGTGTACATGCCAGTGCCAATGGTGAAAAATGTAAACAAGCCACAACAAAGTACTGTCAAACGTTTTGGAATATCCTTCATCTACATAGAAAGATACAATTTCTAGGAAATGTTACGTTTGTCTTCACTCACTCACTGAAGCAATAGTGTTATTTTTTTGTTGACAAGTTTTGCATTGCAATACAGTAGCCTACTTCACCTTATATGTATTTCGCAGATTAAATTGGAAACTTTTTTTTAGCGTTTATTGCCTTCTGCTGTACTTTGAACCTCATAGTAATTCGCAAAGGCAAATGTTTCAAACGTATATATTGTTTTTTAAATATCTACTTTGCTACGTTATTATTCTTATTACCAATCACTATCATAACAATCATGCAGAAAAATAAACATAATGCATTGTAATGCGATATTTTAATGCACAACGAAATTCGCTTTACTGCCAAGACAATAATAAAAAGACATTTTCAACCATGCAAAAGTAAATAAAAGTTACCAGGGTCTTTGAAATGCAATTTATTATTTATCTTTTCTACCTGAACAGCAGAACGCTTAAACATCGACACCTTATGAGTGCAGTTGTTATTGCTGTAATGAAACTGGTTAAATAGCTCCTATTCAGATTGTATGCAATTATTTACCGATATATGAACTGGTAGAAACAACAAACTTTACCTTGTTTATAAAACTGTTGGTGTCCGCAGTACGTTCATGAATCCCGTTCGTCAAATTCTCTTTAGAATCCAATCATTTGGAAACTGGGCACTTAGAAAGAAAAACTCCCAAACAGTAAAGTTCTAAACCCATCCATTCATGTGGTATCCTGTAAATGTGAATTATTTAGAGTACAAATAAAAACCCTTAAAATATATACATTGGGGGAAAAAAATACAGTCAGAATGGCACTGTGATGCTCGCCTACTTCTAATGGCTCTAGATGGCAGTACTCCAGTACGAAAAAATCACAACAGTTCAGAATGGTGCAAGTGAACTTGCCCCGCTGCACCAGTCCAACGCTCCTTGTGATCTCATCACTTCAACAACCAATAAGGGACTCCGGACGCTTCAAACTAAAGGCAAATCTTAAAAACACTGGGACACAAACTGTTTTGTGATTTCTAGCAGAACGGTGTTTGAGTGTATTGTTGTTGTACACAGTAACGTGCATAGGCTTGGAGAGTATTTATTAATTTATTTATTTTAATCTGAAAATGTTAAACTGAGGAAACCGGGCGATAAACGTGTCAACGTTTTTTTTTTTTTTCATTTTTAAATGGACAAATGACATATTTAATCCAATGTTTGGGGATGAAAAAGTATCAAGCCTACTTACTGTGTAGGTACTAGGCCTGCAGGTTATGCACAAGCAGCACGATTAAAAGAAAAACTGAAATATACGTTGACATGCTCGCAGTCATTCAAAGTGTTTGCAGCTCTTGTCTATACAGGAGGGTATTTCAGTTTAACGCATGTTCTTCTAAAACAATGTCCAGGTTTAATTTGGAGCAGTTATTTATTAAGATGCAGTTTTGAAATGGCAGAGTGTAGCTTTAATAAAATATGAAAAAAGTGTAATGTTATCTAATTCCTGTAAACGCGTGATGTGGCTTTACAGACCAGCTCAGTATACAGTAAACATGAAGGCCTACATCCATATTTCTGTAATACAAAAAAACGCTCGTGTGCTGCAGGTAAAACGTTACAATCACTTTTTTTTTTTTTTTTTTTTTTTTTTTTTTTTTTTATCATATTATTATTGTGCTCAAAGTGCACAGCAAATTCATGTCTGTGTTAATCTGTCTCCATCTAGCGGTCATATACTTCACTATACTGCTTTTCACAACCTCAGCACCTTGGAGAGGTCTTAATCTTAGAGCCACCGCTCTTCCACAGCGCTGTGGCAGGTTCAAAAGTAGATGTCATCATTAGCACTGTCAACTCTTATTTGCTGGGAAGCTCACGTTTTTTGGACACTTCTCCCGTGACAGATTTTCTCCTGTATTTTTCTCAAAATTCAACCGTTGAAAACCTTTATGTCAACAAACTTTTAATTTCTGCATTCTGCAAAAATCTTATGTAGGTATTCACTTCAATTCAGACTACTAAGACCAGTGTACAAAAGCTCCATTATTTTGAAAACTGTTGACTGCTATGCATTACTTAAAACTGGTGTTATACAGATTTGAATGGAAATGCATGAGTAGACTTGGTGAACTAATTATGTAAAAAAATGTATGCAGTGCCAAGTAAAAATACTGAGCAAAATACTACATTTAGAAACATTATGCAGTCTATTTTAATAATGTAATCAGAGACATGCATTGCACTGTGCTTACTAATAACATAAATGTACTTTAACAGACATTCCATTATTATTATTATTATTATTATTATTATTATTATTATTATTATTATTATTATTAGAAAATGTAGATGTTAGTAAAATGATCACATCAAATTATTTTAATAACCATTTTATGTAACTTTATGAAAGCAGACTCAAAAAGTGGATCAAGACACGTTACTATTTGTTTTTAAAACAATACTAATCAGTACTAATAATAGAGTATTCGAAGAAAGGATCCTCGAGAAGGTGACGACACAGTGAAGATTTAGAAATGTATCTCTTTATATACTTGTCTATCAGACAATTGCATTACAAACATTATCCACTTACTTCATGTCCCTTTCCTTCTAATTTAAACTTTTTGAAAATGTTCCGCAAGGCAGAGATTCCCTTTACAGATATAAGGCTGTGCAAATAAAATGGAAAATGAAAGTGTAAATAGAACTTAAATATGGGCCTAAGACTTTAGTGCATTCAGATGCAATGTTTACAAATAGCAGCCTAGTTCATTTAAAACTTGTCATGCAGCAAATACAGTAAATGTGTTTTGGGAATTCTCCAATAATTAACAAATACATTACTAATGAGTTCAACAAAGCACATGAGAGATGTAATGTGTTCAACAATGCAGAATTTGACTTCCATGAAAAATGCATTATTTGACTATACTGCTAATTAGGTACATATTCGGAAACCCTTGAGAAAAGAGTGTGACAATCTCATTGTAATCACCAGGTGTTGAAGTGCATTAGTATTCTTGTCTCAGCATGGGAAACTGAGGCTTTATCACCAGGTGGTGATCATGAAATCTGTCAGGTAGATAATCATCTGCCAGATAATCCCCAAGAGGAAACAACAGTACAATGAAAAGAGAAAACTATAAAAAAACACACACACACACACACACACACACACACACACACACACACACACACACATACATATATATATATATTTCTCTGTGACAGTAATATTTTATTTTTATTTTTAAACTTGTACGTGGAATAAAGTTATTATTTATCAGCAGTTTATCAAAATAAATGATAGTTTAGCTGCAGTATAACTACACTGTAACTGCAATGTGAGAGCACAGTAGTGTATAGATTATACACTGTTATTGTTTGTATTGCTTGGTATCGCTTGGTTTTTACTGTGCAGTCCCACTGCTCTGGGGCCCATTTCATAAAAGCTCTGAGACTGCCATGTACTTGCGATGTGCTTGCAAGATCTGGTCTCCACAGAGTTCACACATAGATCACATGACAGAATACTTTGTCTAAAAATTCAGCAATGTGGCTGAATTAATTAATCCAAGTGTGGCTAAATAATCCAGGTTAATCCACTGCTACAGAAAGCCCAATCATTGTAAACTGTGCCACCACTAACAAATCGTTTTGTATGTGTTTTTATCTGTACCAGAAAAGCTGAGTCTTCCCTTCTAAAGAGCATGAGGTCCTGAAAGTATTTGTATCACCATCGACCATCACAGCAATGTTAAGGATATTCTTTCAACATTACATTGAAGTGACAGTTTTTTAAAGAAATGTTCATAGAAACCTGCCACACCATAGTATAATTTTAAGATTATGTTCGTGGTTTTTCTAACATCCAACTGCATTAAGGAGTTTAATGTTTTGTCTAAAGTAATGTTTAAAATTGATTGCAAATGTACAGTATGTAATTCAACAAAATAGAACAGAACATGTTATGATAAAATTGAACCTTCCATCGTGGTTCTCAATTTTTTGTAGCTATTAAAAAAAAATAAATAAATAAACAAGCCGTTAATAATACAGTATTTTATTATATATGTCAATTTTTACAACAAACAGAGCATTATTCGTCTAAATTTATGACAAAAGATCCACTGCAATACACTACAGTCAACCCATAACATTTATGTTACATGAGCCCAGACAGTTTGAGAACCCTGGGTGCGTTCACAGAGATCATTCTGTCCAGATTCTGTGCAGAATCTGACCAATTTATCCAATGACCTGCTAAGAATGACCAATCTGCGCAGAATAATCTCTGTGAAAGCATCCATTGGTTAAATTGGTCACATTCTACAAAGAATCTGCGCAGATTGATCTCTGTGAACGCACCCCCTGCTCTTAGTACTGTTACGTGGGTCCTAAAGGCAAGTGGTATTTTCTGATTAACAGTAATTGAATACTCTGTAAATGAAGAACAGACAAAGCTTATGGTTTTGACCAATTGAATCTCTTGAATTTGATTGTTGAGCTTCCGTGGTTTTATTGGTCTTCCTGGGATGGTCATGTAAGAATTTCTAGATCCTGTTCTTGAATGTGCAGTGGCTTAACTTGTTGAGCTATGTGCTTTAACATTTGCGTGTCTTGTATACTGTATGTGTTTTTGTAAAAACAAAATGTATAGACTATTAGTCAGGAGCACTGCTCTCAGAAAGTGAAAGATAAAACCAAATTCCAGGCGATTATTTTAAAGACTCGAAGACGTGGTTATTTCTTTAAAAATATACAATATGTGCGATCCAACTAATGTGAGGTTTATGGTCAGTCTACGCAAACGGGGGTATTTTTTACATCTGTTGATACATATGATATAATTTTCTATACAGTCGTCTGCAATGACGAAGACTAGCCCCAGTGCAACCAGCCAATGGTGCTGGTGTATATAGGTACTCTCTGCAGTTAACCCGTTCATAGCTACATTTCATAATATATGTTTCTTCTTTGGCCCCTGAACAGCTCTTGCAGGACAAACCTGGAGTACCTGTAGGGATATTTTGTTGGTTATACGTGAACTTCAGTGTAAGGCCTTGACTCTCATCCCTACAAAATGTCTTTTTATGTTTTCAGTACAACTCAATTGAGATAAGATAAAGAACAAAAAAAAAAGCTCAACATCACTTCGCAAATGGGTTTATGTGTCTCCTAGAACCAGTGTGAATTGTTTAAACAGAGGTCCAAAATACTGCATTTACTAAGTGTTTCAGTGTACTTGCTTGTAATCATATCATTGCACACATTCAGGACACCTACACTCTCAGGAATCTTTAGCTTCTGAAACTTGAACTGGCAGCCCACTCACAGTGCTGTTTCAATTGTTGGGACAGGTTAATGGTTACAATCTGCACAGCTGATATATCCTGTACTGTAGGTGTTTTATTGAGGGGATATACTGAGTCCCTTGTTAACACTGCTAAATACAATTAAAAATACAGGGATATACAGAGTCCCTTGTTAGCACTGCTAATACAATAAAAAATACAGTGGTAAGAGGTCCAGTTAGAGTGGTTTGCAAGTGTAATGGTTTCTGTATTTGATCTGCTGCTGTTCAGATAATTAAAATAGACCCCAAAACCTTAAATTTAAATCTTAATTTAAATCTGAAAGCTTAGTTGCTGTATGATGCCAACATTGCATATTAATTGCACTAGAACCAGGTAAATGTGCTCTTAATTAGTGTCAAAGCATTTACTGTAAAATAAAGCAAATCAAATGTTCTGTGTGCATTTCTCTACAGAATCACAATGTACTGGCTTACGTTAAATACCCTTGGACAGATAAAAAGCAGCGCTTTGTAGCTCCGAAGACTGTAAACAGCAAAGCATTTACCTGTCTTAACCCTGTTCACCAAGGTAATGGAAGCATTTTAGAGCATTTTGTTTTGCAGGAAAGCATTACGATGTTTCTTATTGTTGATCTGTATTTGAAAATTGAAGTGACTCATTTATATACGTATTCTAAAATGTTTTTTAAGTGTTGTATGATTTTTAAAAGAGAAAAACTGTACTGTAGGATGGCAATAAAGAAATATCTCTTTGTTAATAATGGCCTGTATCTATGAAACAAAAAACTATATTCAAATGTACAAAAAATCTTAATACAGCAATCGCTTATATGAAATGCGCCACCCACGTGAGTGCTAATCACACAACATTACAATCTGGGATTACAATTGATTTGTGTTACCATTATTTTGATCATAGTAGCTGTAGAAAATGTCACCCTTTCGAGACAAACTAAACAACTTTACAATTTCATCTGAAAAACAAAGCAATTCAGCCCATTCTGTCCTTCAGAATTATAACTGTCAGACGAAGGAGCACAGTTAAGTATAGAACAATTGAAATGTCCACAATGGATATAAAAACACCCAAATGGTGTTTGAAGTTACCAACTAAAGGTGTACTTTAGATTCAATGAGATCTACTCAATTGACCTAAACCGTAGTGTGTCTAAATACTGCTGCCATTTAAATTATGCAAAAATGAAATTTCCTGAGATGTTTTTTTTTTTTTTTTAATTCATATTCTTTCAGATTTTAAAAAGTTAAAAAGGCTAGACTCAGTGTTGGATGTTTGATTTTCATAACCTTGGCTCCTTTGCTAATGGTTTAAATAATGCTGTTACTGTGATCCGCAGCAGTTCAGATCAATTAGATTTACCCCAATGAGTCTTTTAGCAAAGTAGGTGTCAGGTTACTTAATTAGTATTATTTATGACTTTTATGTCCTTATTACTTTAAAGTTTATAAAATGGTAGAATAGTTTCTTATTTCAAACTAGGCATAGATAGTAGTTCAAGAAGGCAAGTTCAAAATTGCTTTTTGGCCGAATTGTTGTTGCAGTTACTGCTTTTGTGTTAAGCTCTTGTCATTCTCAACATGTCTTATGATCATAATAGGTTACTTTGACACTGAATAGTGCTACAGACAACAAATAATAATATGTAAATAATATTTTTTTGTTTGTTTTGCTTTTACTTCAAGTTTGTCTTGCAAGAAGTGGAAATCACACTGCCAGAGAACACAGTATGGTATGAAAGTATGACATCCAGTCTTTCATTTAAATGGACAGTTTCTGATGATGCATAAAGTCCAAACGCACACCCTTATGAAGAAGCTTGAAAGTATGGAAATAAAGGAAAGACTAAATCAGCTGTGACAAAATCCTGGAAATGTCAAGAAACCCTTTTGTTAAATACTATATTGAAAGTGGTAACGTGATTGTAGCTAACAAAAATCATTTGGCACATTTTTCAACCATGCACATCTATCCTCTATAAAGGTCTCAAGGTGTAGTTATGAAATAAATCTATGTTTTAGCAAACATGTTAGATCAAGTTTCATTTATAAATGATATCTTTTACTATCCTAGTTAAAGAAATGTTGGTTTGCAGGCCTTGCTTTCAAATAGTCTTCAACTTTTATGATAATTTTACCTGGAGAATAAAATTGTGCCCACCTCTTCACAGCCTTCTTTTCTGTGAGTAACTAAATGGCTGTTTCCCCTAATGACTGTTACAGGCTTTGCAGCTGGTAACATGCTTTAACCTACATTAGAAGACACTCCTGAGATCAAATGACCTAGGAGGCATGATAAGTTTCCTGTAAGGGAATGTAAGCAAACAAAGAACTTCCTTTTACCTAGTGTAGCAGATTTGTTTTTGTTGTTTTTGTTTCCCAGTTGAGTATTATTATTATATTATTATTATTATTATTATTATTATTATTATTATTATTATTATTATTATTATTTAGTTTATTTAGCAGACATCTTTATCCAAGACAACTTACAGAGACTATGCATCAGCTGCAGGGTCACTTACAACGTCTCATCCAAAGACAGAGTACAATGAGGTAAGTGACTTGCTCAGGGTCACAGTGAGTGAGCCCCGATTTGAACCAGAGAGCTCCTGGTCATATCATATCAGTTTCAGTCACAATGCCAGCTAACCACTGAAGACACAAAAACAGAAGTTAGCTTTATCCAAGGCTCTATCTAGTGGATATCCTGTGGCATGTTTTAACCTGTTCTAAAAACTTCAAAAAGTACTACATAATATGTAAGGTGACCATATGGCTCCGTGTTCAGTGGGACAGTTTGGAACAGTTCAGACTTTTCAACTCACAACCAAATGCATTCTGGTAAGCGTGGTCCTGTTTCTCTTAAAGGTAAGAATGGTAACAAGTAAAACGTACCAGAATTCATGGGGTTGGGAGCTGAATAGCCTGAACTATCATATTGTTGATATATTGACATATCCTAATGTAGTGAAGGGTAGATGATCTCAGTTTGTGTCCACGTCAGAACACAATTTAATAAAATGGTTGCTAAGCACCTTTACAGACCTCAAAACACGAAGAACAAAGACAAGCCCAGGACTAGAGAGAAAGCGATTCATCTGTCAGGCTCCTATAGTCAGTACACTGGAGAATACCGGCTTATGGAATAAACTTCCGTTTCCATTTCTGACAATTCATCAGATTGCATGAATGAATAAATACATAATTATTATTTATAAAAATAACTTGCATTTAATACTGTAGTAACGCAATACTGATAATAGGTACAATTTACATTTCATAGGACATTGTAGCCAACCAGCATGGTGTTATGTAATAGACATACCACACGAGATAATGTATCACAGTTTGTCGTTAACTGCAGGACATTTTGTTCACCAGCGGGGATTAAGTAGATCACGTTTACTATCATACAGTAAGTAGATGACTATCCATGCTCATCCACTAGGCGGTACAATAAGACCAGTCTCAAATTTAGACCCGCCCCACATTGTTTGCTCCCTGGTGGTGATTCTGCTTCCTCGCATCCAGGAGTCGATTGGGTCCTGCGTGATGTCACTCCAACAAAATATTCAGCAGCTGGGGGCCTGTCCGACTCAGTTACACTGGCAGCTAGCGAAGTTTGAGGAAGTGCTGAATCCGAGTTACAACAGTCATTGAGAGCATTTGTTTCTGTGCTACTTCAAGCGTTTGATTACTTCTAGTCATCTCAAGAAATAGTTATTTTGGCACATGCTTCGAACAATAAAAAGGTAAGCGATCTTAATAATGTTTTTATTCCAACAGTTGAAATTGACATGCATCTGTAAGAATACAACTTTTATTCAGTAATGTTATATATATATATATATATATATATATATATATATATATATATATATATATATATATATATATATATATATATAATTTCATTTTTTAAACGTTCGATACAGTGAATAATAACAACTGGATTGAGCGGTATCAGCTTTGGGTTTGCACTGTACTGTTAGAACATCATTTTTAAGACCAGTGTTAAAATCCAAGATCAGAATAGGAAGTTTGGTCAGTAGTACAACGGTAGGATACATGATATACTTTTACTTACACAATTGTATTTGTAGTTATTCACATCTGGTACACATTGGACTTAAATATATTTGATTCATGTCAGTTAAAAACAGTTAGTGAAACATGGGAGGTAGTAAAGATGCAGCTACTTGCCAAGTTTCATTAGGCACCATTTTTACTTGCATTATCCATGAACTGATCAAGCAACCTGTGAATCTCTGAGGAAAGATGATGTTAGAATATTTAAAGGTGGTACATTTTCATGCAAGGTGAAGGACAATGGCACTGTTTGAGCACCACTGTCAAGCAGATACAGTAAGCTACAGTAATTGTGAGGTGGGATTTGAGCTAATGTCCACTGGGAGTTAAGATGTGGCAACCAGACTCATTTCACCTTCAGTGATCTAATCCAGAGTTGAAAAGGAGGAGTGGCTTGGTAATTATCCCACTTCACCACCTAGATCCCCTATCATGGTATTTTGGCAACATCATTTTGGTTCAGCTCAGTTTTATTTTAAGTTTTGAGTGAACACATCGTTGAATAAGAATAATTATCGCTCCACGTCTGCACAAGTTCTACTTGCTTTTCAGATCAGTTTTTTTCAGTATTTTGTTTGGGCTTAAAGTCCCATTTAGTGGACATCTCTTCTGTAAAAAATAAAATAAAAATGTTCAAAGCTAGTGCAAGGGACCACATGAGTTATTTCAAGCCTATAGTCTGTCAGACTAGCTCTGATAGAACAAAAACCTCACTGCTTAAATATCAAAGCTTACTACTTTCAGATCTAAAGAGTCAACATATTATTACCATTTATGGCAATGGGTCTCCACCTCTATGGTACAAGCCCACCCCCCCCCCCCCCACCAAAAAAAAAAAAAAAAAAAAAACAGAACCTCAAATGGAATCAGGTCATAGTCAGGCAGAAAATGTGCTGTTTAATATAGTGGTGTAGTTAAAAGAGGATGTAACTGATGGTGCTTGCAGGCAGACTTTGTGCTGTGCAATACCACATGTGATTTTGTGCTCTGTGCACTTTATTATTCGAAGATATCTCTGAAAACCAGAACTTTGCGTAACAGTCTCTTTGACTTGGATTTGTTTTCAGCTACTCAACAAAATTAATCATAAGTTGCAGATCTGTCATTTGTGGTCAACAGTCACTGTCTAATTTTAACTCAGAGCTCCACTGGTAGGGTAGTGGGGTAGTGCGGGAGTGGGTGGGATGGGAAAGGTGAGGCAAGCTAAAAACAGACAGGGTGAGGCCACACTAGATTGAGGGGTTAATAATAGACTGGAAGGTACCACAAAATCTGACTAATCTGAAAAGGCGTGAATCTAGTATTTCAGTAAAGTTTGGAAGACTTACTCACTCAAATATGCAGTTCCTCATGGTTTAACTTTTTTTTTTTTTCAGAAAAGGATTATTAACTCTTTTTTACCTAAATGGTTTAAATATCAAATTTATAGGAAATACTTGTATACAGATAGGAGGTCTTGTGTGCCTGCAAATGAAGCTGCGAGTAAACTGTTGAGAATGCTGCAGAGTGGATAAATGATAAACTATTGAAGAAGTTGGTAGGCAGTCCACAAATAGTTCTATTTTAATATAAACTTAAACATACTTCTGGGATTCTGACAGCATAAACATTTAGGGCAGTACATGTCCTGTAATGTTTCAATTACAAACAAACTGAGATCAAACCTGTTTAGCTATAGAAAAATGCTGTTGGAATGTTAATGGTCTTAAGAAAAGTATATAGTTGTAAATCGTTAGTAAGGAGTAAACTATTTAAATAGAAAATAGTAGTCCCCAAATCTATCTAAAATAGAAAATAGGTTGCCAGCAGCATATTTAAAATTAAAAATAGTAAATACTGTTTTATAAATAGTATTTATTATTATTTTTTTTAATAGTTGACACTGTCTACTAGTTTTGGTATACACAAAACAAATATTTTTCAGTATAATGTCAGTACTGCATTTGATTAAAAATAGAAAAAAAAAAAAATCTATTAAACAAGAGGTATTTTGTAAATCGTAAAATAATGTCATGCCTATCCAATTCTTTGCTTGTTTTATACTGATACCATTGCATTCCCTTCAGATGAGAGCTCATAGTGTTCACCGGAAGCATGGCATACATATTATACAAAAGTACTATTACAGTAACTATTTCACCGTTGCACGACTTGTCCCTAAGCACAGTGGCAGTATTGACTGTTCCTGGAATTGCAATGTCTGAAAACTACGACCGGAAAGTACAACACTGGTCACAATAAAATACTCTTTAACATCAGACAAGACACACCTGTCTCCACACAGGCAATGTGCCTGGAAGTACGCATTGTGAGCGTCGGTAGCAGGTCAGTCGAATCTCTTGGCTAGTCAGTGTATTTAAAACAGACACACGCAATACTTGCTTCCATTGCTGTGTGGGTGGGAAATGGCATAAGAAAGGCTGCTAGAGGCAGAAGTCTTTCAGTTGCTGTTAGATTGTGTCCTTAATGGACAGTACAAAGCTGGAATGTATTGAAGTAACAGACAGAGCAGGTCTTCAGTTTCTTCAGAGTACCAACAGCCGCATCTTTATGAATCACCAAGCAGCTGCTTTGGAGTTGATGAGGCCACTTTGCTTTTAAAAGGTACAGTGCCTGACATTACCATGTGTTTAATGGCACAAGTATGATGAAGTGTGAGTGTTTACTCATTAAATAAGATTAAAAAAAAGAAAGGTTTGAAGACATGTTTGTTATACTGGTGCTGATGCAAATTATTACTTTATTCCTGTAAACCTCAAGTGAATGAAGTGGGTGCGTTTACCTTGTCCGCAGTTTAATTAGTAAATCAATGTATTTTTATGCTCGGATGCAGACAGACATGTCAGCACAGGAACTATTTTAGACTTTATTCAGTTGCACTTTTTAAAAGATACATTAACATAATTGCTTTTGAAAGACTGTATAATTTTAAAAGAAAAGCAGTCACAAAACAAAGTCCCAAGCAGCAGCAGCAGCAGCTTCATTCAGCCTGTCTAATCCATACTGTTTAAGTTTGATAATAGTAGTAATGTTGCTCTTGTTCTTAATGCAGATTTTAATGTAGGTACAAAACCTTTTTGTGTTTCAGCTCATCCAGCTCCATTTTAGAAGGAATGCACATAGCTTTGATTAAATCACATGGAATTACACCTTTTTCATTTTTCTTTTCTTTTGTGCTGTTCCAAAGGGAACTCAGTTGGAGCCAGGCAACTAGATGGGTTATAGAAAGAGCCATTGTTTTTTTTTTTTTGTTTGTTATTTTTTGTTTCAGGAGAAAGGTGGGTTTCTTAAGATTGCAGTGGTCTGCCCTGGTGATCTGCATTTCTTAAATAGCAGGCTGGTTTTACATTTGGAAAGTAGACCTTTACATGAAAACAGCTATGTTCCCGTTGTTGAAATGGGGAGCTTCAAAACCTTGCCATGTCTTTCGAGAGTCTCAGTTCTGCAGTACAACCAGTAAGTAATTTGTATGTGTATTAAACATATACTTTTTACGTTTAAACTGTATTAAACGTTTACACTGATGTTTACACTTTGTCTAAAAAAAGATATGCTTTTCAATAGGCGTTGAACGGTTTAAATATTTTTGCTTTTCCTGGATACAGTGACACGTGGATATGTAGTAGATACTAGATGGTAATGCCATGTCAGTTTTGATTAAAAGTTGTTTCGTGGCAACTTGCCACCCACTGTCAAGGTTATTCCCTTGTCTGCTTTTGCCTTTGTTAATAATGCAAACTGCTACCTGTTCTTTGAATGCCTAATAAGAAATACATGTCTTTCAGATCTGTCTCAGCCACTAGCTTGCTGTGTGAAATGTGGACAGACTTCAATTAAACTAAATTAATATTATATGGCACTCTTCCCAAGCATTAACCTTTATACCCATAAGATGTACATGAACATATTGACCATAAAGTCTAAAGGAAATTGGCATGTTTCTTGGTACCGCTTGGCTGAACGAGATTGGTTGGACCCCACTGGAAACAAGAGTCTACAACTCATTAGAGAGAAACTGTGTACATATTCCCGAAACATTTGAATGCAATTATAACAGGTCTTCATAATGCATCTGCTGGTATTACAACAGTACAGTGCAGCTCAATAAGGATTCAATTGAGTATTCATCTCTTTATATTGATGTCCAAATAATACCAACCATATTCACTTAATTTGTATATGGATTGCACAACAATTGATTCAGGCTTTCTCCTCTGCTGTGTTAACCCTTACTTGAGAAATGTTATGGACTCGTCAGTCTGCTTTTTGTTACACATGTTGGCTCAAGGTGCCCAAACTGAATTGGCGGATGTATTTAAATTGCCCATTGTCTTCATTCACAGAACTGTGGAAAAGTGCTAAAAACAGTCCCGCTGTGATTGTCCCCTCAGCCCCTTCCCACTTATCATCAGAGTTAAATGTATATGGCAAATCAAAAGTTGGAAATATGTAGATAGGCATTACAAAATACTGTGGTTACATGTTTTGAAAGCAGTTACAATTCTTGGCAACCACATCCTCAGGATGGTTCTGC
The DNA here is from genome assembly GCF_017654505.1 of Polyodon spathula. Lineage (NCBI taxonomy): Eukaryota > Metazoa > Chordata > Actinopteri > Acipenseriformes > Polyodontidae > Polyodon > Polyodon spathula. The sequence continues at coordinate 21,740,727 of NC_054534.1, read as the reverse complement.
TACCTTGCTAAGAACCGTTCGTTCTGACCGTATTTTAAATTTGTGGTGCTGCAGTATCAGCATTGATAGCGCATCGTGGTTACATGTGTGACCTGACCTGCAAATAAAGCTGTGCCTTAGTCCTTTTAACTCTATGGGCATTATACATGTAAACAAACACATTATCAAACAGGCCCACTGTTATTTCAAAAGGCTTTATTGGAAGTAGGATGCAAATTGTTTACATTTGAATATACTCATCAATCTAAATAGTGCTGGTTTGTAAGGACACTACTAAGTCACTGAAATAATAGAATTGAAGATTAACTTATATCCACAGTACCAGTGCATTTCTAATGCAGTGTGCTTCTTTGGTATTTGTTCAGCATTTCACAGACGTTTATTGTAGGACTCCTCCTGCCAACATTTTAAATATACTAAGTTTTCTCATGCGGCGAGTCAGTAGATTAAGAGTATGCAGTGAAAGCCACCTCCAAATTACAGCCCTCTATAGCAGAGCTTTCTGAAAACCTTGCTGTATTGTTTCTTCTAGGGGTATGACAAGAAGACCTATACACAACATTGCCAAGGCTGCTACATGGGACGCCCTACTTGAGTAATGCATGTAGTTTTCTAAAGAAGGGACATAGGAGCAGGTGGGCATGGAAACAAATAATTAATGTCCTTCCTGCCTAGTCATTTTCAAGGAAACAGAACAGCAATGTCATGTGCACCCCAGGAAGTCCTGTGCCATAACAATGTCAGAGTTTAGAGCTTTTCAGCCAGCAAATAATAGTCCTGAAACTTGGGACAGTGTGTGACAGCGAAACATCCTAATCATTCAGGGACAATCCTGGGAAATCCTGGGGTATTTGGTCATCATATCACCAGAACAGAAGTGATGGCTTTGTAATATGAATGGGGTGAGTTTGGGGTTAGGGAGGATTCAAGCATGCAAATGGTATTATACTGTACTTGGGGTTGTAAAGCATTCAGTTTTATTTTTAAAAATTAAATCCATATGTTTTTAGCATGGTGGGAACTCATTTCCTGATTGCATTGCTCTTTTGAAATTGTTTGGAGCCCAGTAGTGGGTGATTCGACATTATAAATTCGAAATTATATTGACTGATTTCAAGGGAATTATTCAAGCAATGCAAAACATCCCTCAAGTCTGATCTGATTAAAATACATGGCAGCTGGAGTCAGACGACAAGCTGGTCCTGGATTTGGATGGAAAGTATTCCGCTGTGCCCGATTGAGCTCTTGGACCAGTGCCCAGTGCCCAGTGGGTATTCAAACTGATGGATGGACACGCACAGACTGTGATGACTGGCTTTGTTTTTGCTACCGAGTAGGCATTCACTTTTGTCACAAGATGAATACCTTAACAAAACTAAGCTAAAGCCATTGAGGGTAGATTTCAAAATACAAGGTAATCAGCATAGACCCCAGGCATTTAACCAGAGTACAGCAAGCAGTCATACATAAAAGGTATAGAACATGGAAATGTCAGTTTTCTTTTTAAAGCCATTTGAAATGCCGCTGAAAGGAAATGTAGAATATCAAGCAGTGTGTAATTTAAACTCTGAGTTTTAATGAATGGTTTGCTGTGCTTATATATATATAAATTAAGACTTCATTATATTCAATATTAGCTAGCAGCACCATGAAAGAGCATATTGTAAATCATGTGGGTAAAAAACAAGGTTTTTTCAAATGTTAAACATGTTTGTGGACATTTAGCGAAAAGATTATAGAGATAGAGAATAGCACACCCTACTGAGGTTCATACTGTATGGAATAATGGTAACTTGGATCAGCCACCAATCAGCTAGACACATTGATCTATTTACTCCGAAATGAAATACAAAAAGCAGCAATTACAGTTCTGAAATAAATAAGAAACAACTTCAGACGACTCGCAAGCCACAAAATGAAATTCTCATTTGTTTATTTCTGGTTTGGTATTAGTGTTGCATATACTGTACAATGATAGATGTTTTTGTGAACCTCCAAAAAAATAAAATGTGGAAAATCAACATATAGAGAGGTTTTATGCCGGCAGTTTTACATATATGTTGAGAAATGTTTGTGTTGGGATGAAAGTTATAAAGTATCAAAATATAGATGTACTGTAAAGAGGGGGCACTGTCTGGCTGTATTTCATACTTGCATATGGTGGATGTAGGTCATGGTGCTTTACTTATTCATTATACCAATACAGTAGCTATAATTTGTAGCGAGAATGTATGTCTCTGACACATACCATTTACATAATATAGTTTTCTGTGACTTTTTGATCATTTGTGTACAGTGAGATTTCTGTGCTGTTCAGTCACTTATCTTGATCACTGTTTCCTTCTCTTCAGGCTGTATGTTTTCAGGCTGCCTTTGGGGTTTCAAGCATCATCATATTCCTCACATACCGTATTGTTACAGAAGATTATAAAGCTGCTGGAACAGTTGCTTGGTATTCCCCCTGAAGATCATGACAGCTGATTCTCATGAGCCAGCCCTGCCACCAGAGATTGTCATTTACCGTTTACTTTCTCCTCACTAAAGTCTATGCTATATGTTTAAATGGGCACACTTTTACAGAACAATTCATGAAACATTAAATCAATAATTGCTTTTTGCTGCGTTATGTAATGCAGCTTATTAAAATCTATATTGCAAGTAATTGTGGTATGCAGAGAGATGGGAATTGTGGTCGTCACAGGGTAAGGCTGCTTCTATTTTTAACTGTCAGTGGCCTCTTTTCCCACAGTTTCTTTGGAGCTGGAAGTGCTTGGGAGGAATACAGTCCTAATTCTCAGTAGAGTTGGTGAAGATGGTACATAGTTCCAAGATCTTTTGTCAAAAGAACAGTAATTGTTTTTATGGTTTATGGTTATGAAAGACACGCACAGTTGTAGTTTCTCTTGGTTCTCATTACATGTTATTGGCTGATGACCGTCTTTGTTTTTAGGGTTTTATTCCCCTGTAATTGCCCTAAAGTTTATTTATTGGCCAGGTCCCGTGTCTTTAGCAATGCAGTATGATTGTATCTATTGTATTTATTATCCTAATTACTGGTCGGTAACTTCTTTAACCAATAAACTAACAATTATGGGTTTTCATTTCATGTAATTGCCCATCTATTTTATTGTGTGCCTTATAAAATGTTAGCCTGGTAAATTTATTGTACCTCTATTGGCTTTACAATGCTTACCTGTGCTTCACTATGCTTTATTAGATTTTGCGATGCTTTTACTATTGTACACAGCTTCAGAAAGTGTTTGTGATGTCCACATCGTTAACTTTGTCCACGTGCAGAACTAAGATATTAGGAGGCTGAAACTCATGAACATTTTGTTCAAAGAATCCATGAGGTGATTCAGAATGTATATTCCAGTTACTGCTTGTGGCTCATTTCAAAGGATCTAATCCAGTCTGTAGTTGATTCCTTTTTACTGAACAGAGTAAAAGACCATTTAACAAGAACTGTACATTACTGTAATTCAGGGTCTCTTAAACATTATAGTCAAGTTGCTAGTTTCTTATTTTGAACTGCAAATGGTTATATTACTATGTATTAAAAAACAATAATGACATTTCCATATATTAGATTTCCTTCAGTTGTTTATGTTTAGTTTTGTAACATTAAAGAGCATTTTACTCTTCAGTAAATTTGTGACTGTTTGGATTAAAGGGCTTTGTTTTCTCTGCAGTTTGTTTACTGTAGCCTGGGTGGTTCCTCAATATATTTCACAACGTTATCACAGTTGCTTTTAATAATTAAGCATCTTCACAAGGGAAGCTTCTATGGGTTTGTCAGCCCATCCCTGCTGCTCCCCTAATATGGCTGCCATATGGAGGTCATGTGACTGATGAAGTTTCAGATGCATGGAGATGGTACACTGAGTTAATGTCTTTATTTGGAACACAGCTGGATTATTTATTTTTTTAAAGTTCTATTACCAGTATTGTCTAGTGAAAAGACTAAAATAGCTTTTAACTCTTGCTATATCAATCATACAGACCACATGGTTTGACATTCTCTCAATATAGTTCCATTGCAGGTGGTGTCTAGTGAACAGGTTTCAGTGCCAGACTGTTTTTCATAGTTCCATTTTACTTCATGTTTACAAACTGTTTCATCTGGTATGACATACTGTACTTTTGTGAGCAAAAGCTAAATATTCCCTGTAGTATTCTTTACCACTACAGAGCGTGCTACAGGAGGTGTTTTATTTTTGTAACTAAAAACCACCATTTCTAGTTATTTACGTACTCAAGATCAATAATCAATGTGAAACAAACAAACAAACATTCATAATATATTTTGAAACTTGGGTCAAACAGCTCTGTCAGAGTTAAATAGGAATTCATGTGCAATTTTAAATACATCCCATAAAAATTCTGGCAGGGCCTGACATCGTAAGATAACTTCTGCTGAGATGCATTTTTGATAACGAGCAAGGTTATTTTTCATAAAGTATCAAGCTTTTTATGCTCAAACTATCAAATAATATTATAGACACATACATTTTTTTTATATATTAATTTTAGGTTTTTGTATTCTTGAGCTACCATATGTCATTAGCCGAATATATCTAATACAATAAATACATAAATAAATCAAATACATTTTCAGCAGAGAATCAGTTTGGTTAAAGTGCAGCCAAAACAGTACTCCCTGCCCACACACTCATTCCATTGACTCACAGCTTGGTGTTTGTTGCTGTAACATAATTTACCGCGAAACAAAAATGTAACATTGGGAAATATAAACCATTAAACCTAGTTTAACATTGGGAAGTATATAGCATTAGGAATCTAAGACAATTAAGTCATTTGATTGCTAAAAATTTGCCATTAGCTATGGAGTAAAAATGTAAGTGCACAGCTCCTGTCCTCTGTTATATCCTCTGCTCATTATATGAATAAAACGGCGAGGGTCAGACACCACAGTGGCTTTGTGGAGGAATAAGTAGAGCGGAAATGGAACAATGTTGAAAAAAAAGGATTCAGTTCTCTTCCTCTTTACATTTATTCTGCAGACGTTTTTACAAATTGTGCTGATAATTAGGCTCCCTGTTCTTCTAATCCTCCTGATGATTGTGCCTTGTATAAACCATGCTGTTAGTCTGAGTTAAAAAGGAAACTGCCTTTCATCAAGCAGACTTGTTAGAAATGCAAAATGATGTGTGCACTGTATGTCTGAAGGAACTATTTTGTTTAGTAAAAGGTGAAAATGTTTGATCTGTTTCTTTGTTATTGCACTGCTAACTCTAATTTTGTATTTGTGGAAGGAGATGTTGTTGACATAAGTGTTCAACATACTATGAAAATACGTCATGGTTCTGTACATGCGTCTACATACTGTATATGTCCTAAGCATATTTAAAGCTTCAGATTATGTACACATTATTTTCCTTATAGTTGTGACCAACCTATGCATGGTTTCTGGCTTGTCATTGCATATACAAGCAAAAACTACGGCATCCATTTAGCTGAATTTGATCAAACTGAACAGGCTTTTATTACAGGCTTTTACTGAAGTTATTGAACAATGTTATCCATTTCTGTCACTATAGGAGAAAAGCATTCTGTTTGTGTGGTGTGTGTGTGGGGGGGGAGACACTTTTTCTAGAATCTAACAACATGAAGAAAGCTATCTGGGAGGTTTTTGGTCAGCCTTTGTTTAGCTCCCAGTTTTATTTTTAGCACTAGCAGTAATCTGATATTTATTGTAAATAATTAAAAAACTCCTGTCCCGACACAGTTTATCTCAGTTGCTGTCAAGCAGTGAGGACGTATTTTATGGCAAACATTGTTTTTGCTCCTAATCTGAGGACCTGGAATTCCATTTCATCTGAGTATGAGGGTTATTCTCAAGGTAAGATGGCTGGTGCTCTTTGGGTTGAGGGACTAATTAAATTGCAATTCCTCCATTGTTATTGTCAAGTATGACACAAGAGAATTGCTGTGGAGATGTCAAAGGTGGTAAAGATGTGATGACATTACGTACACTGGTGAGAAGATTAACAAATGGAGTCCCATTTCTCAGAAATCAGTCTGATCAGTACCTTTTAGAACAGGGGTGTCAAACTGAGTTCCTGGAGGGCAGGGCCACATTCTACTTTAGCTCTCAATTACTTATTTGGTCTAATTATTTGATTAATTGGTCACTTCTCTTCTCTTATACTTCTTATAATTGATAGGCACATCATTTCCTGTATCTTTTATATTGCTTTAATTTGAACTAAACACATTTTTTTAGGGGAATTCTTCATGGTATGGATACCTGACCCAATAAGCTAGTGAAGGCTATATCTTATCTAACTGTATTTGTTAAGATCTATTATTCTATATGCTGTGGATAGGTGTATAGGTACTTTTTCATGACACTGACGCTTGTAATGTGTTATTTCCTTTGGGATACATAAACTTGAGGCATGCCCTGTTTTAAATTGTGACCGAAATATGGTTTCAGTGCTTCTGAGACGTGCCTAAATAACCCTCCTTGTCTCTGGTTAATGTAGTGTGTGCAAATAGTCTGTAAATTAATTGTTTGGTGTGTTATTTGTTTAAACATAAATTCAGGAAAATGTTAATATGTCAAACTAGCTGTGTTTAGTCTAAGATGGTTAGAATGTATGGCTTGTTTCTCTCAAGTGCTAAATTGGCCAAGTGAAAAAAGACATTTTAAGAACGAGCACTCACTTTTCAAAGCACCATGGCTAAAAAAGGGCTTCATAGAAGACGCAGGGTCTAATATTGATTTAAATACAGACACTGTTTAAATTAATGAAATGTAGCATTTGTGCACCAAGGGTAAGGAAACCAAACTTTTATACTGTGTAATGTGTCTCTTTTAGTGCATTTCTGTCTGTAAAAATGTGTAAAACGCCAGCGACGGTACTGTTTTAAGAGCCTAAATGACTGCTGTAATTACTGTAGCTCCACCACTGTTGAGAGAAATTAGAGAGGCCACAATCTTTCAAAGAGTATGAAGCCTCAGATATCATTGTCGTTTTTACATCCTCCCTGTTTTAGGGTGCTTACAATACCCCTGAGTGGTTCTAGATTCTATTGCTCCAATATCGAGTTTGTATAATTTATCTTTGCTTTGAGCTTGCTTTGTCTGGAGAATCCTAAATGCCAGGACTGAGCAGACCCTCTCATTCCATTCAAATCATGTGGCAACATGACCTTCTCTCCCAGAACTCTCCCAGAACCACGTACTCTACATTTTCTATAGTGAAGCATTGTAATAATAGAAAATAAATAATTACATGAAAAACTATTTACAGTTTAAACAGTTAAAAATGCAAAGGTTGGTTCTATTTTCATTAATTAAACAGTAGCCATATTTACATGTGCTACTATTTGAGTTTTTGTAGTTACTATCTACAGTATAATTTCATTGGTCTGACAGGTTGGTCACGAAGACATAAGTCATTGTTTCAAATGTACTTCATAGTGTTTAAGCATTACACTAGGCCTACACAATGTTAGCATCATGTGCTGCTGTTAATGTGGCTACAATTATACTAAAAAGACAGCTAAGTGAATTTAAGAAATGTCAGAACTCATTAAGTGGTGTCAATTTTATTTTCATTAATGACTTGATTTAGGTAATTATCCATTCAAAGCTGTGATAATTGGCATAGATTTGTATTATCTTGCTGTGCGGATGCTGCAAACAACCTTCTAGCTGAAATAATGCCTTCATTAACTGCTCTTATTTAACACAATCCCCAGCCTGAGTCCATTAATCTCAGAGCTGATGCATTGAGAGTGGAACTATTAAGAAAAATCTTGAAGGCTCTAGGGTTAGCAGTGTGCCGAGTCGTCAGGTTTTTTTTCCTCTCATTTTGCGATGATCACCCTTTGTTTTATTTATATGCTTGGAACTGCCCTCAAGGTGGTTAAAAAAACAAACAAAACTAATGCACTTGCTGGTTGTTTTTAACCCTAAAATTTAGGCGAAATGCCTATTCACAGTAATGCCTGGAATGTTACATAATGCAGTAATTAATATGTAAGCACCAGTGCTACATTGACATTATTAGATGTAAAATAGAAGAATATTATACAAATGTGGACTGGAGTTGAGGAGTATAATGGTAAACTAGTGTCTGATGGGATTATGTTGCCCTGAGCCAAACGTGTACATGAAAGGTTTATGAGATTATGTATTACTGGTATGGAAGAATTCTAGTATATTTATACTGTTGCTATAAATGAAGACCTTGTGGGCTAGAGTGCAAAATATAATCTGTCATGTGATGGATTTTAAAACCAAGTTTCATTAAAACGTAATTTGAAACCACTTAAGGGTTTCATAAACCCCCTAATTTGAGGCACTGACGTACACAGTTAATGTAAAGGTTTGTAAAGTTAATTACAGTTTTGATCCTTGGTCCTGTAGCAATGCCATTTGTGTTCAGTCATTGTTTCAAGGATAACTGCATCAAGTGTTTCAGAACAAAAGAAAACACCTCTGACATGTGGCCTGTGCAGTCACTAAGGACTCTACGATATGTACTGTGTGTGCCTGTACTGTCATTTGAAAGCAGCTGTGACAGTTTAGATTACATGATTTCAGAAGTAAATTTTTGTATTTAGCCTTTTAGTGGCCACAGTTGCGGCATTATTTCCTGCAAGCCTGGCTGACTGCATTGCTGATGCTTTTATGCCCAGGATATAGATGACTGTGGCACCTCCTTTCTGATTGTAAGCCTGTGTCAGCACTTTATTTCTGAACTACCCCTCAAACAGGTGCATTCCACTGGGGCTCATTATTAGATTGCTGTCAGCGGGAGCTGCTGTGTACTGATGTTTATTTGTTTGCCACTTATCCAGGAAACCATTTGAACAAATAGGACAATGGATTGAATTGCGCGGGGATTCATTCAACCGTAAATTCAGTGTGTACTGTATCTTACTAAAGTGTTCTTTAGTATGATATATAGAGGTTTTTATTATTATTTTTTTTGTCCTCATAATGACAGTCTATTATTCATTGAAGCAAAAAAAAAGTCAGCCAAGTTTTTTTTTTTTTTTGGCTATCAGACTTCTATTGATCTGTTGAGCTTCAGCAGCATCCTGCAGTCTCAGTTTCTGGTGACCTTACCTGCCCTTACATACTAACCAAGGAGAATGTGTCTGTCCTCCAGAATAGTATCCAGCCACCCCTGAGGCTTTTATTTTTGCAGTCGGGATGTGAGGTCATCTGGAATAAATGAGACACCCAAAACAATTCAGTAACAATCAGGCACTGTATTAATGTAAAAAAAGAAAAGGTAAATTGCAATTGTACACACCCTCTCCTCCTTGAAAATTAAAGCGTTTACTATTGTTACTAATGGTAATGGAATTTTAGAGAAAATAAATGTAATTTCAAGCTACATGCTCCTTTAATGTTCTAACATTTACCACATTTCAGTAGATAACTTTTTACTGCTACAACGAGAAATAGAAAGCATTGACGGGGGTGCAATTTTTGAAAAAATCTTCTTGTACAAAAGGGACAAAATGCTAGAAAAATCTAATTACCCCCTCCTCATCGCATAGTAGAAATAAAGATTTTGGTTGTAGTTATTTATTTGGACAGTGAACACAATCAATCACAAAATTCTTCAAGATACACACAAGGTTCCCTGTGACCCCACCTCACCTCAACAAATTTATAACATACTTTAAGGAAATATTCCTTTCAGTGAAGTCTGGAACACATTTGCTAGTAAATTTAAGTAACATACTAAGAGTATAACTATAATAAGCAATACTTGGAGTTATTTAAATATAGAAATACCGCCTGATGTACAGGTGTTTAAGTTGTTGCATCACAGATACTAAATCATTGCCAGTTATTACTGCTGCTTTGTGGAATTTTTTTTCATGCTCTTTCAGTTTTGTAACTGCTGAACCCCAGATTAGGACTTGTGTATAACCTGTCAAGTTTCTCTGCATTTTTTTTTCTACCAAAATGCACACAATATTTACAGTATGCTCCATCAAATTCAAAGACAAAGGTTTTTTTTTTTGTGCTTTGTTTTGTTTATTTTTATTATACACATTTTTTTAAACCGTGCACACCATTTTAAAGCTATTTGTCCTCATATAACATCTGCTGGCTAACTGGAACACTGCTGCAGCAGGGTGATCCTGGATTCATACTCTGATGCAGGGCTGGATTAAAGGACATGGGGGCCCTACATAAACCCATATTTTAGGGGCTATATGCATGCTATGGCGAATGGTGTTATTGGCATATTGGTTAATCCGACCCTGCGTTGGGGTCAGAGTGTGAGTGGAGTGGAACGAGCCAATTGTTTGTATATGGAGCGTGGGAGCGGAGTGGGGTAGTTGCTGGAGCTGAGCGAGGAGCGGACATTTCCAGCCCTCTCTTTCACGGAGAAGAACTGAGCATGGTTTTAGTTTTCTTAAGTACATGTTTGGCCATGGAGTTTGCACAAAAAATAATAAAAAAGAAAGTGACAAATACAGGTGCAGTCACTGTACAGTATTTTCCATCATGCCTGTGCATGGTAACCACTCATTTTCCAGTTTCAAACCAAAATTAGGCACTTTTATGTTTGCAGACTTGGAAAGCTTTTATATTCAATGCGATTGGTGTTGCACTTTATAATTCATTATGGAGGGAAAGATATATATTCTCCCGATTGTGGAGCTGCCATGTAAAAATGTGAGAAACGTCATCAGTGTACCCATCTGTCTGCGGTTGTTAGATAGCCTGTATTGTTTTTATACAGTTCTACAGTTATGCAATACAGCGCTGTGAATACAGTTTATATTTTCTGCACTCTTAAGGGTAGTTCATACACTACAGTGTGGCCCATTGAGATTCACTCATATGTGTTCGTGGGTTGCTTTGAGCTTCCTGTGAGATACTCAGATACAAACAAGTACAGTATAAAGCTAATTTGATATGAATCATATGCAAAATTTGAAATAGGTGAGTAGACCGTGCACAACATCGTAGGAACATGTTAATTGCAAGATGATGTTTCCTAACTTCTACTTTTATTGTCAATTTACGCATTTTTTCAGTACCAAGCAGTGATAGTGAGGATGCGTGTTCGAATTGAATTTGATAACTTATCTGAACACTTTGTGCCGGCTTTTTTTCTTTGCTGAAGCTGGACATGAGCTTGTTAAACTGTGTTTGCCTTTATTGCCTTGTACCATACGACAGAAATGACATGCAACTAATAATAATAAACAAATCTCACTGCTGTTAGTGATCATTTTAATTAACATTCAACCATCTGTGGGAACATGGGACACAAAATGATGCAATATGGATCACAGAGAAAATGTAATATCCACTGAGGTTAATGGATCAGTGATTCTGTTAGTTTACCAGAAAGTCCAACAGCTAGTATATACAAAAGCAGCAGAATTACATAGCAAAACAAAAACTGTTTTTTTTTTTTTTTTTTTTTTTTTTTTTTTCTAAACTTGTTCGTAGATTCGTTCTACAGACCAGTAGTAGCATTGCATTCAACAGAACAAAACAATGTGGTTTAACACTGTGGGCTTAAACCGTTCTTGCCGGCTGCAGACATCCACATTTGAATTCCCTTCAGCCTCCCGCAATTGTACACATTTACCTTTACCCGGCTTTTTTTCTAAAATTCCAACCCCCCCCCCCCAAAAAAAAGGAACATTTCTAAAATGTAAAGAGGCATGCTGTGCACATTTGAGACAGGCCAGGATTTTAAATTGGCCCTTAAACTGAAAAATGAAATTAAATTGAGCCTGACTCATTTTTGTCCTGCAGACTGATGCCGCTGACATAGTTGGACTAGGGACGGATATTTCCCAGGAGGTAGAAGGAGTGGGGCATTTGGTATTGTTTGTACATTAGCAGGAAGCTGCTTCCGTGAGAGACTCAGAGACCAGGTATTCTGTGTTCAAAAAAGAAATGCCTAGCTGTCATAAAAGAACAAAAAGAAATGCCTAGCTGTCATAAAATAACAAAATTAACCAAAAGCAAGCTTCTGTGTGACTCTCTTCCTGTGTGTGTGGGCCCGTACGCCCCCGATTGCAATTCTTATAAAATGTCCCAAACAAATGGCGACCTCGCGGGGCCCCAATTCTTCTGGGGGCCCTACGCTATAGCGTAATTTGCGTATAGGTTAATATGGCCCTGCCCTGATGGCTTTTTAATTTTTTTTTTTTTTTTTAAAGGGCAACACTCTTTCCCTGCACTACTCACTGAAGAATAAATACATAGATGAATTAATACATAAACACATTGCCATGAGATTTACGGTATTTTAAAATAATAATACAATATTGTACAGATAATCTCATATATGAGCATTTCATTTCTATCATTATAAACATATTTGTCAGTCTTCATGTTTTAATAGCTTCATAAAATCGATGGATTGTGCATGCGCAATAAATAACTAATATCAGTTCTGTTCATTTTTTGCCAGGGAAAGTTTGTCCTAAAATGCTTCTAAACAGTAAACTTTACATTTTTTATTTATCTATTTATTTTTAATTTTTAAAAATCATTCCAACACGCTTGACTACAAAGTAGACTCTAATTTTATAAATTATGCAAAACAATTTTTTCTAATCCACTAATACCTTAGCGACTATGTTTTTATTTTATTTTATTTTTTTAACTTTACTAGATTGCTGAATTTAAATGTCAGGTTCATGTATTAATAAAGCACTAGAAGATCAGCTTTTTTCACAGCTAGCCAATCGGAAGTGATACAGGTGGGACGTAAACACTTTTTAAAAAATTTGTGTGTAGGTGCCAGACTTCCGCAATTCAGTTTTCAGAAACTTGCATGGCTCTCTGGAATATACCCGGAGTGTTTTTCTAGCAGCAGAACGAACATGGGGAAAAATAAATACATGAAATGTCCCTCACACAAATCTTGCTGTCCCGGGTGTCGAGCAATATGAATTGCACACCCCTGAATGATGAGAGATATAAAATAAGTTTTGCCCAAAGGTAACTTTAAGTTCCGTGACTATTAGACCATTACAGACTAGAGGAAAAGATGTGAGAATTATTTCTTGCACGAGATCATTATATTTTTTTTTACAATCGATGCTACTTATACTAAGACCAGGAATGCATACTGAATACTCTGGAATGGTCCAAAGACATTGCTTGTGTGCATTGGAGGACATGGCAAAACAGATGCTTTTCCAGCTACAGTACAAGACATACATATATGAAGAGTCTAGTTGAAAACAGACTTTTAATGCATAGAAAAGGTAGGAGTGGAATAGCTGAATGCATAGGAGCTCATGCTGACTTGTTGTTACCAAAAGGTACAGTTGGCCAACTGCGTTTATTATTATTTTTCATTTTTAATCTCCTTGAAATTCCACGGGGAGCCAGCAGCTGCGATTCCAGCTGCCCATTTTGTTTCCTTTTGTGAGCAAACTGAAATCATTACATATCCCTCAGCTACTGGGATCAAGTGATGTAACTAATGTCAACATAACAACCATAACTGGACTAACAGAGCTCAGTATCAGAGAACTCTACTGTCCTGAGATTAAAGTGAAGTAATCTGTAGAGTATTTTGACGATCAAATAACAGCCAAAAAAAAGTACTTGTTTTTTATTAATACTCTTGCCTGTGTCATTGTGATCCACAAAAAATATCTTTATTCCATTAAATCAACTAAAGCAGAAAGAGACCCCCATCACACACACACACACACACACACAATATATAAACACTTACAGTTCCATAACTTGCTCTGAACAATAGGATCCCTCACATGTGATTTAACAAATGAGACTGACACATCAGCAGTGCACATCAAGGTTTGGCTCTTAACCTAGATTCTAATCAGGGACTTCTTGTTAGAGTACAGTACAGTTCAAATGTTTATATCTGTCTGATTTCATTTGTAATGTTTAAGGTATGAATGAACCACCAGTGGTGCAACAAGAATAATTGTAGCTTGTAATTTTATAACAGCACAGATCTCCCAGTACATGTTCTTCATTAAAAAAAAAAAAAAAAAAACATCAGGGGCTCAGTACTCAGCAAAGCCAGCGCGATGGATTTCATGGGTTTGGAATGCCATTGCTGTTTAGAAGTCATGGTTACAGACTTGAAGATTGTCAAAAGATGTAATTTCGTTGGTTGTCCAGTCATGCACAAAGATGCAGAAGAGTTGAAACAGTCCAAGGTTATTAACCCTTTGCTTGGGGGAAATAGGGTCCTATACGTAAAACTTAAAGGAATGTCCCGAGGATTTTTTTTCATTTATAATCATAAACATCCTCTAGGCAAAGTAGTGCTTTGAAAAATGAGAATGAACTTCTAACCCTCCCTTAAAAAGTTAAAAAAGGTTTCAGGAACTGCAGGCTAATTTAAAAAAAAAAAAAAAAAAAAAAACGTAGTTCTTCACAAAACATTCCACAAAACAGTCCTTAAAGATTTATGAATATGGTCCATGTTTTTAAAACAGAAAAGTAAACTAAGTATTATAAAAACCAATGAGAAGCAAGTGTACTCATTCTAAATGGGGAGGGGCAACAACTTTGAAGTCAAAACATCTGCAAGACATTTTCTATTTCAAAACAGACATGGAAATGAACAAAAACTACTTTTGTTTAAAACATGCAGAATGTTTCACTTTCATGCAGGTCTTTTCATCAGGAGCTGAGTGGTTGGAGAGAAAAAAAAGCTGTATGCCAGATGCCAGACAGTCGTTAGAAACACATAAATAATGCTGATGGCATACTCCAGACTATCAGAAAAAGAACACATGCTAGATACACTATTTGTGGCTGGATGGTCTTATGGTCTTGGAAGTTTGGGGAGAAATGTGTGCATCTGGATGTAGTAACTAGACGATTAAACTCAAGCAGCATGTCTTCCCTTTTATGTCTAGCAGAATGAATTATTAACAGGCGTTAATCTAAATAATCATGATTCATTTTCTTAGCTTTAGTACAATTTCCCTTCCCTTTTCTTTCAAACCAAAATTTGTTTTTATTTTATGTGATTGCAATCAAGAAAGCCACACCACTTGCTCTCTCTATATATGGAGAGCAGATAGAGCCAGCACCGTTGACAGGTCCCATTGTCACATGGTTTGAGGGGGAGGAGGAAGGCTGTTCAGTTCTAGACAGTTAGAATTCTCCAGGTAAAGGGAGATACAAAGAGAAAGCGATAATCACTGGAAAAACAGAACTCAGAACCGCTCTCAAGGAATGCAAGTATCAATAAAAGACAAGGAAAAGGCGGAAGAAATACTGTACAGAAAATTACATTTCAAGCTACTTGCTTTTGAATAAAGGGGTAATTTATTGAGGTCTCATTATAAATGAATTATGCACTTAAACCATTAGGATATTGTTAATAGGGTTAAAAGCCTTGTGGTTTCTTTGTATTTGCATCTTAAATTAAACATTAACAGGGAAGGCTGTGCTTCATTCCCAGCTAGTTTTGCCTTCCTACTCCATTTTATTACCAGAAAGTGCCTTCTTGACTGTGCAGCTTGTTTACATCCTTTTAAATGATGATTTAGCTGATACAGTTGATTGTGACTGAGGAAAAAGCCTGTTTTCATTTAAACACGTTGTCATGACTCAGAAACTTAAAAGGAAGAAAACAGGAAAGCTGCTATATTTGACTCCAGGTATAAGACACTATTTCACACATACCTGAAAGCACATCTCTCACACTTTAGTTTACACATCTATTACTGCAAAATAATAAACTGGTCATGCGTCAAATGTCTCCATGAGCAACATCTTACATGTGCTACAGATCTTTTAAACAATACAATTTTACATCATTTTTTTGAACAATGCAATTTTGTATTTGGTTTTAATTGCAGTTGCCTTTTGATTTTGTAGTAAAAGGGGAACATTTTATAACAATTTAGGAATTCAATGGTGATTCTAAATGAGCTTCTACGAGTATATTTTGTATTATTTTAAGATGTGACTGTTAAAGAAAAATACTAGGCTGTTTTTCTTGTTGGTAGCTAAGCCATTTAAACTATTTAACCTACAAGGTGTACACAGACAGACAGAATGAATATATATATATATATATATATATATATATATATATATATATATATATATATATATATATATATATATATATATATATCTGTAATGCATGTGTGTGTCTTTTCAGATGGGCAACACTATATGAATGTGTGAGGCTTCAGCTGAGTAATTGCTGTCTGCTGCTATGACAACCAGCGGCTGCAGTCATCTGCCTGAGGTCCTGCCAGACTGCATAGACTCAGCCCCTCCAGGAAAGGCTATCGTTGACTCTACCAGCCTTGTAAACGGACAGCCGCAGTATGTAATGCAAGTTTCAGCCAAGGACGGACAGCTGCTGTCAACAGTAGTCAGGACTCTCGCTACACAAAGGTATGAGGTTGGGGGGTGGAGGTGGGGGGTAGGCCGGTGAAGGGAGCGCTAAAAACTCTCTATTGAGATTGGAGACTCTGAGGCATGGTGTCTCTGTCTAGGCCTGATATGCAAGTTGGGGAAGGAAGATGGAAAGTGGTGTCATCCATTCACATAGAAATGCAGAAGGCAGGAACTAGATATCAGGAACAGAACTTTAACTTATTACATTTCAGTTGAACTTCTGTGGGTGAATTAGGAGAACATTTATTTCATGTCAGGACAAGGTGTAACATTTAGCCAACTCTTATATCTTGTCTTTTTTTTTTAATTGGTTGAATGAGTAATGGTAATTTCTACTTAAAATGGCGAGTTGCTATTATAATGATTATGATAATGATTATTATTAATAATAATAATAATAATAATAATAAGTATTGTATTAAACTCTCAGTGGTTAGTGTTTCTATAGTTTCCCCAGAACAAACTAAGTACAGTACAGTCTAAAGTGAAATCAGGCAAAACTTTGCAGGTAAGAACTTTAAAGAGCTATCAAAAATATTTGACTGAGATATATTCTGATGGTACAAACAGGGATAAAAATGGTAACTAGCTTAATAATGTAGGAAGCGAATGCATAAACATTGTAAAATATATCTATTGCAGCCATAGCAGTGCAGTGTGTGTGGCAAAAAAATCTATCGGCATACAATGTAGACATATATGGATAATTTTATATATAATTTTTTTTATAGTCCTAGAGGTGCAGGGTTGAAGTCTTGTGTAATTTACAGCAAGTTGCCATGATTATGTTTTGAGCTCCAGCTTACTGGGTAGAATTTATAAAAGCAATGACTAATTTGAGCTATTAAATTTATATGCATGAGGGAAGCCTTTGTAAAGGACAAGGTTGTTCTGTAGATCAAAGTATAAAGCCCCACCCCCCTCAGAAACTGCAGTGACAAAAGGCAGCTTTGGAAATCACAGCTGCCTGCAGCTGCACAGCACAGGGCTGTCACTGGGTTTCATTATAGGCTGCTTTGTTAGCTGTCAGGAGTTTTCACGGCACGCTGCCTATACAGGCTGCTGAAAGCTGTCATGATGGGTTACTTTCTGGTGATGTCAAAGTTCAGCTACAAGGACAGGGAAGAGAGAGAGTTAAATCAACTACTATATTTTGAATTAGAGGATCACTTTGACTCAATGGTTTGTCTCCTGACCTGCTCATAACAGTGAATTAAGGGACTGGATCTACTTGCCAGTAGTTTCACAGTAAGGTGACACTGCATTTCAAGTGACAACACTAATAATGAACCTACTGACCACTAATCACTTTTTTTAGCATTTTTAGGACAGTGATGTGATCCTGATCCCATTTTTAGCTTTCCTAGTATTCCTTTTTTCATTGCTTCAGTTAAAAAAAAAAAAAAATACGTAAGTACAGCACAGCCACAACACACACTTTTTAATGGAAGTTACCAAATAAAGAAAAAGGTTCAGGCATTTGGCTGTTGTGTGGAATTTTCAATGCTTTCAAAGTTTTACTTATTTTTTTGTTTCATAAAACACGTTTTGTTTCCCGCTAACAGGGAATTCCACCCGAAATCAGTCAATTTCTGCAAACATCCCCGCCAGACATCTCCTGTTTCCAACCAAACTCATTCCTGTGATTTGTATGTATGGATATTAGTAATATTTCCTCCCCTGGATGTATTTTGTTCAATTCAAATACTGCGCAAAGTTCAGGAGAACTCAAAGTTTAACCATGAAACTTCCCATGTGTTCATTGTAAACCACTTTATAGAATCACCGGTTAATTGAACGAATCACATACGTGAATCAAAAAATGCATTTCCTTTGCAGCAGTTCAGTCTATGCAAAACATGCTGCTTTTACAGAATGTTACTTTTTGACTCTGTATCCATTTGCTACACATTTTGTATTCACAAACTGAATACAAAAAAAAACACATTAATAATGACTTCCTGACAATGATGTCTGATCACTTGACCTTATAAGCTTGCTGTTTAGCATTTGATGGTTGGTTATAATCAGAGAATGTTGGGTGGAGGTTAACACTGATAATGTTAATCTGTTCATTTTTCTCCACAACTTCCTGCCTATTCAGCATTTTTTGGCTGTAAAACCAGTTTTGCATGTAGTGCAAAGATTATGTTTACAGCTGGTTATAGACCCTGATTAGCACTAATCTTGGGCTACCTTACCTAAAGTAATGCTCAGCAGTACAAGTCTAGTAATCAGAGTGTAAAACCAGCCGTTAGTCTTTGATGTCAGGAAAAGCAGAAACCGCTTCTGATATTCTGTCAGGGCATGAACTGTTTTCATCATCAGATATTAAGGTGGCAGGGCTCATGAAGCTGGGACATCTTTAACCAAAGAATTAAGAATTCTGGGACTAGACACAACATGAGCTAGAGCCTTAGCAAAGGTTTATGTCTCATCATATGCCATTAACCTTCAGTATTAAGGCCCAGCAAGTGCCCTATGTCCTTAGCAAAGTCAACTAGAGGTTTTATTGTCCCTGTTCAGCTTCTGTGATACAGGTATTAGGACCCTACCTGAGCCACCTACTGCTGTGCTGCAGTGGATAACCAAAAGAGAAAAATGATAAGGGACTGATAATGTTGTTATGTTTAAGTTAAAATTATACTGTTAGTTTAAGTGGGTTTGTTTTGCAATACACTCAAAATCAGTTTTTTTTTTTTTTTTGGTTCTTCTGGTAAACTATTAAACTGGTTGTTTTAAGCCAGTGTTCCAGTTCTTATGTCAATCCATCAAACCAGACACCTTTACAAAGGTCACAACATCCATACAGTACAATACAAATTACATTTCTAAACGGTGTGATTCAGTGGCATTTCAAATGTCTGTAGGAATCAAGTTCCACAATCTAGCTGCCTAGAAACAAATTATTTTGGACAGTCAGTTTGGTTCAGCAATTATGAACCCTCTATTAAAAAATTATGTAGAGTCTTGTAACCAACAAACAAAGCTTTCCTGAAGCGTGGGACATTTAGCTACTTTAGGAGAGACTGCGGCTTGAATAAAGACATCTATTATGGTTTGTAGCCTGGACAGGGTTTTTTTTTTTTTGTTTTGTTTTGTTTTTTTTTTTTTTTTTTTTTAATATTTCTGAATATTCTGAATTCAAGTGCATCAGAATAATCGTGGTTTGCAACTTTGCAATTTAAGGCCAGCACTTTCACTTCATTGTATTATCAAGGATGGCAATTCTTCAGAAGCTGAGCAAGTACCAACATTTATATATTTTATATATATATATATATATATATATATATATATATATATATATATATATATATATATATATATATATTTTCAGTTCTACCAGTGGTTCGATATAGAATAATAAGGAAATAGTAGGCTACAAGAACAGGACTGGGGTATTAATTAAATAGATATCTGTATTAAGAATGAAAATACTCAAGGAGTAGTATTACTAAAAAGAACAGCTTCTGTTCATCCAGCAATTGATTGTAATAAGTTCATAATTTCCAATTTAAGGATTGATAAAAGCTGTCAACTTTTATATGCTTTCATGTTGTTTCATAGAGTTTCATAGCTAATGAAATCTGTGATGGAAATAATACTTCAAACAACTATGCATTGGAATTACAGTGAATTAATATAAATACTGAATGCAGTGTAAAAGAGGTGCAGGTGATGTGCAGTCTGCTGATATAGACGCAAAAAAAAAAAGTTGTGGGGTTTTCATAATATTTTTAGATTTTATATTTGCATGAGTAGAATCAAATATGTATGACATTAATGACATGTTCTGGCATGTGTATGTGTAATAGCAATGTAATACATTTGTATGTGCGCAACCTTGCAGCTCACATATTCTACATTTTCTGTGTTCCTATATGACTGGGTGTTTGTGGCGATTATAACTTGTGAATTGATTAATTTGCTTTTCATTCTTGGATACTTGAATAAACCTAGACATATTTGTTTTTTACTTTGTTCTCTTCTGTGGCTCTATGGTTGCCATAGTGATGGTTTCTTTTTCAGCTAAGTTCCATTTCATACACTACTGAAGTTAAAAGCAGTAGTGTATCATGACAGAATCCACTTCAACTGAGCAATCTGATTGGAAGATTGTGATGGTGTCATTTAGAATCAACCACATAACAGGATGATGTTTTAGAAAGACTGAAAGAAAGTAAGCCTGCACCAGGTACTGGATTTTGATTTGCTGTGTTTGTCTGTGGTGTCTCAGCCCCTTCAATGACAGGCCTATGTGCCGGATCTGCCACGAAGGCAGCAGCCAAGAAGACCTACTGTCCCCCTGCGAGTGTACAGGAACACTGGGGAGCATCCACAGGAGCTGCCTGGAGCACTGGCTCTCCGCCTCCAACACCAGCTTCTGCGAGCTCTGCCACTTCAAGTTTGCAGTGGAGCGCAAACCCAGACCCTTGATAGAGGTGAGCAAAAGGGCTGCCAGTTCTGTCTTTTGCAGATGGTATTTTATGTACTTCCATACAGACGGAGAGGGGAAAATATTCAACACTTATTTTATTAGCTATATAAACATTATTATTGGTCCCTCTTTTGTATTGTGTTGCAAATCTTTAGGTTTTTCTGTTAATCCAAGTTATGTTAATATTACAAATACCATGCTAAAGAAAAACAGCTACATCGTGGTGCCTTCCTGGTGGGTCACATGATCTCATTGCAGCTAAACCATTGGTGTGAGTTTGAGCTACAGCACATGCAAAGTGCTGAGGTAAAAGGAAGCAGCATCAGTTCCCTGCAGTCTTTGAAATACCCAATCTGCTATATAAATTATAAGCAAAAAAAAAAAAAAGGGCTCCTTTAAACCAGCCTTCCCTAAAAATAATCAATAACCCTTTCTACAGGTTTACAACTAAAGATTTCACATATATTAAATATGTTTGTAATGGACTGATTACACCGTAGACTATAAGACTTTTGCACTGCAATAAGGACTTCCTGTTAACATTTTATTATTTTGCTTTTATGTATCTGCCAGCTTAACTGTAAACTAATTGGTAAAATATAAATAAGAATGTACTTACCAGTGGGGGAACTGGAATCCAGAGTCCAGCGGGAGGAGGAGTTGAGTAGGTTCCTCAAAGAAAAAAAAAAGATGGAGATGTATATCCAATTGAACTGTATGGATATGAAAACAGGGTAATTACAGATTTAAAAATGAAATTACTTTGAGCTGACACAGCCCCTGATGTTGTTACAGCCCTCTTTGACATCGGTTGAATAATTAGGAATTTGTGATGAGAAGTGACATTAAGATCACAACATGCCAGAGGCAGGAATGGAGCTGGGATAGGGAGCGCTTTACTGGCAGTAGAGATCCTCATTGCCCAAATGGAATGTGGCATCTGTTTCAGGAGCTCATCATAATTGGGCAAGTTTAAAAGTAACAGCTTGCCTGCTTGGACAGAGTGAACTTGCCCAGAAAGTGACTGGCTGGTGTTTGATTGGGATGTTGTGAAATTAACCTTTTTTTTTTTTTTTTTTTTTTTCAAATATTTGTTTTGAGCCTGCAAGCACTTATTTTCCTTTAACAGAAGCAAACAGACTAAGAAACCTTGTCTGCAGTTATGCTTTTTTCTATCAATTTCATAACTTTTTGTATCATTCAACACACACACATTATATATATATATATATATATATATATATATATATATATATATATATAT
Organism: Polyodon spathula; assembly: GCF_017654505.1. Taxonomy (NCBI): domain Eukaryota; kingdom Metazoa; phylum Chordata; class Actinopteri; order Acipenseriformes; family Polyodontidae; genus Polyodon; species Polyodon spathula. The sequence goes on along the minus strand of NC_054534.1, from coordinate 21,718,632 downwards.
TAAAAAATTCTCTGGAACTTGAGGACCAATTGCTCCTTTAATGCGGCTAACGTCACTTCCAAGTACTGCTCCTTAGAGTAGCTATCCAGCATTCTTTCCTCACTGGGACGACAGTGAAGACGTGTCTTGGTCCGCTGCCAAAGCTTCTTGCATCAAGTGTGACTTTCACGTTCAGCATATGTAGCTTTTTCAATTCAGTGAGAGCAGCGTGTAGATTTTCCCAGCCCTGCAGCGGTCTATCACCACCGTCACAGATAAGTGCAGATCCAGAGCCTAGCTTGTTCTGTATGTCTGTTGGAGACCTAGGAACATGACTTTTTTTTTTTTTTTTTTTTTTTTTTGAGGACAGAGGGTGGATGCAGAAAACTGCAGCAGCAGTTGATGTTCTTGCTAAAGCGACTTGTGATCTGTATTGAAGATGAGCATCTTGAACTACATTCATTGAGTGTTGCAGCAAGGAGTACCACATCCTGATGTCTAGAGATGAGATGCCGAACATCCCATGTTCACGTTAATGCAGGATCGATCAGTGGTTTACTACTGTCATGTCTGCTTGAAATGGAAAAGGTGAACTCGCATTCAGAGATTTGGGTTTCATAACTCCAGTCATTCTCCTAATAGTGGAACTCCTGAACTCATAATCAAGACAGATTTCCAGTCTCGTACCACGTCTCTCACCATGTATTAATGTTGTAGTATTTGAGAGGATGAGTGGACATACTAGATGGGAATTAGCATTAGCCTTGACTGTGTAAATGGCTGCCATGATCCGAGTATGGAGGAAAGCTGGAGCGCTGAAGGAGGCTTTCTTGCTTCTGAAAGATATATATTTTACAGGTCAGGTGAGAGAGAGAGAATTTGTGATATGAATGTTCTGTCTTGGAATAATGCAAATTGCGAAATTGAAGTGTCCGAGGAACTGCCCACCAGGGTGAAAAGATCAATGATTAGGCGCTTCCCGATATTTTGTGAGTTATTTTTGAATTAGAGACTTGGAGAGTCTGGGTTTAGAGGAAGCAGATGGAAGGTTTTGCATATAAATCAGATGGAGAGAGACAGGGCAAGTCTGTGACTGCAGGGCAGTGCAGAGCATATGAGCATTTGTTGCTGCGGGATGGAGTGAATCTGTGTCTGACCACTGGGAGTATGTAGTCTTCTATTACTTGCCCTCGAATCAATGGTAAGAGTGCGTCATGGAGGGTGGCGGCTGCTGATTGGAGCCTGAAGTAGATGCAATAACTCTATTGGACTGTAGAATGGATAGAGGAGGGTGGGACCCAGACTGCCTAGGCTGGGGCAAGCAAGGAGCCACTGAAAGAGAAAATGTAATGAAGGAGGAATTGCAAAGGTGCTGGAGCATTGACTATGCCATTTAATCAAGGATTATTGCTGACAAGGCGTTGCTGGAGCTGCTAAGCGAGCAGGGGAGCAAATGAAATTCAGCTTTGCTGGGGTAAAATCAAAATGTGAAAGTATGTTTAGCTCAGGAAAACTGGCAGTGTACAGGATGGGAAAGTTCACCAAAATAGCGTTATGAAGCCTGTTCCAAAAAAAATTAAACTCGACAAACAATAACTCAGCCATTTGTTACAAGCAGCTTTTCAGAAAAGGAGATGAACTTGGAAAATAGCTTTGTGAATCAAGCCATCAATGTTGCATAAATGAGAAGTTGAAACCATGGTGGCTGGATTTGATTTCTGACTACAGGCGTTATCTGTGGCCATTGAGAAGGCAGATGCCCAGTTGCAGATCGGAAGGTTAGCTGGGGAGACCGGAAGTGCTGAACCGGAGACGTCGGCCATATTTGGAGTGGCGAATGTCAACGAAGTAACGCAGAAGCAACCGGGTTGTCCATATTGTAGAACTGTATCAATTAAGCAATTGAAACGCGATGGGGTGAATGAAGGAGTTCATGTGATGTCGTAGAAAGTGTTATGAAGCATAGGGATGAGTTCGGGTACGTCTCCTGGTTGCAGCGCTGCTGCTGTGGAGAGAACTGCCGCTTGTCGTATGGTTGTGTGAGCGAATTTGCTGAATTACGCTTAGGAGAAGAGGCAACGTGGAAGCTGATATAAAGGTACATTTGTTATAGCAACGCCATACGCTCGCTTCCAGCTGGGAAGTCGATTTTTTTTTTTTTTTTTGAAGTTTGACGAGTGGTTGATCGTTATAAAATAACTGCTCCGGAGGCTGCGCTTGCAGCCAGGGGTGTTTTGATATCCGTAGTGCTGGGGAACAGGTCTGGGTGCTGGGTAGAGGACTGTATTAAGTTGGTCCATCGGAGAAATAAAGATATTTTGAGGCGAATCTGACGTAGAGGTTGCTGCAGCGTATGAATACCAACCAAAACAAAAGACAAGAGCGAGATATAGTGCACAATTTAAATAGGAAGAGATAGAGATTGACAGATGGTACAGCCAGAGCGGATCCCCGGCGCTGCGCAACCCCGCCCAGAAACCGGCGAGAGCACAATGCCAGTTATTAGGAGCAGCTGGGACAGCTGCTGAATCAACCCCGCCCGAAGAGGATATACCGAAAATACGACCGCTTCCTTTCCCCCAGCTGAATATGATCAGAAGGGACATGACGGCGTGGTCTTGGGATAACTGACTGAGAAAGAGAGAGGAAAGCAGGTGCCTTTTACGGTGTCCCCTGAACTACGCCATAAGTCTACATTTAAATAATATTTTCTTTTCGCAGCCTGTTATTATTATTTGACCATCTAATCTCTTTGCTTTTGAAATTGTGGATTTATTACGGTTTCTTTGTGCTGATTGTCTTATGCTAATTACAAGTTCATTTATGTCAGTGTTACCTCCTTGGTCAGAGCTTTAGATTGTCATTTTTGCCACTTTACTGTTGACACTGTGTGTTACTGATGTGCTGTCTATATTTGCCAGTGTGCTTGCTGCTGGTATAAAAAGCCATCTGTCTGCTCATGTACTCCTCAGCAGTCTAAGGGCTTAGCAACATTTCTGCAGAAGCCTGCCCTGCAGTACCTATTTTAAACTTGCATCTTGGCTTATTTTTGTTTGGCCAGGGGAGAAGCCATGATACCCAGCCAAAGCTAGCTAAGTTAACCAGTAAGATATCTGAATGTTGCATAATTACTGAATTAGCACAAAGGCAACGTTTCATGGCAATTGGCTATTAAATTGACCTTTTTGGGGGAATGTATTCTGATAAACCAACGGATTCAATTGTGAATTCAAGTGCTTTTATTAGACGCCATGAAAAGATATGGAGGACAACAAAATACTATGGGCAATACAGCCTTATATGATTCATTTGAAAGGGTTATATATGAATTCATGCATTGTAATGAGATCTTGACACAGTGTTCATGGCGTGGAATTATTTTCTCAGATGGCAAGAAAGAACATAATCCGAGGGTTTTTCAAGTATTAATCTGCTCAAAATATGTCATGCGAGAAAATAATAATTGTAAAAGCCCAGTGTTGCGTGGTTGAGCATGAGCCATTTGTTTTTGTGCACAATAAGAAATGAAAACAAAAGCCTGTTTTTGGAACTGATTTTCTGTACAGTGCTGTGTTATGCCTCACATGTGGAGATGCAGCATCAAGGAAGAATGGTTAATATGATAGCACTGGATTGATTTCCCTGCTGTGACTGAAAGACAATGGGTTTGTGCAGGACCCCCGATGATAATAAAGGTGCATGAAAAAATGATTATGAAAATGGTAAAATATTCTCCAGCAATTCACTATTAGCATCAATATATTTAGTTTTGTTACATTTGTAATCCAGCCCTTATGTTAACATTACATGATAAGTTAAACCTGGTGTAAGCTTCAGTATTTTGTTGAAGACAGCTTATTACAGAAATAATCTTCCATTTGGCATAGCAGAGCCTCAAGTTAAAATGAAGTGTTAATCATTAGTGACAGTATTTGCTGATACAGGACACAGGTTTTTTTTTTTTTTTTTCCATTGAAGAAATTGACTCAAGTGACACTGACACTACTCCTCTTTTAGAAAACCCCAAGCAGGTTCTATTTCATCCTCCTAAGAAAGTGAACTTTACGGTATATTTCATAACACTTTAACATTTGAAAAAGACTTTGATAAATATTTGTAAGAAATATTTGATATTCACACAACAGCAGTTGGCTTCTTTAACCACAGTCTAGATAAGTTTCATGAATATAAAACTAAGACAGATAATATGAATATATAACTAGTTGTAAGATGGGCAAATTGTACCGCAATCTGTTTTTCCACATGGTGCAAAGCTGGATTCCAGTCATCCCCCATGCTGGAAAGGGCCCCGGCTGCAGCCAGGATGAACAGGTGTTTGCGGCTGCTGCCATCACTGCCTCTTGGGTGCCTATGGTTTCTGATGCCTTTCTCACACAGAACATTTTGCCTCATTGATAAATAAAGTACTTTTTTCATAAGCCTCATGGATCATTTCAGTCACAGGTTCCAGTCAGGTGCAGGAGTTGATTATCCCACTTTGGAATTTTGAAATGTGCTTTGAATGGTGAAAGAAAAGAAAGGGTTTTCATTGATTTAGCAGGAGTACTAAATTACTGTAACAAAACAATCAAATGATCCTTTAAAAAAAGGAGAGAAACACTCTTCTGTTATAGGAATTAAATAAAAGCATGTTCATTTTTGTGCATTCGTTTCAGGTAATGTTTTCTTCATGTGTCCCAGCACAATGATTTTTAATGTCATTATTGTTTTCTGCAGCAATCATTAACTATACAATTGACCTTATCTTTCATTTAGACCTGCTTCTGCCTTAAAAGTACATACATACACACATCTTCCAAACATCAATTATAAGATGACAGGATCTTAATTGAATAACATATTGATTGACTTTTTAATGGTCTTACTTCAGGCGTTATGTAAGGTTCATATCTCATATTTAACAAAAGTACAGAGTTTTCTGGATTTTATAGGGCAGAAGGAATATGTTAAAAGGACAGCACTGTAATTGGTTTTTGCAGTATCGGGTCATTACATATTTATCTGCATAATGGGAACGTAAAACTAAAACTAGAAGCAAATCAAAACTGTATTTTTCTGTGTATTGATATACAACTTGTTAATTTCAAATACAAAGCATCAGACTCACAGGTTTGTTAGTCTGTTGAACAAGGTCAGCAGTGTAGAGTCCAGACAATTCTACACAGCAAGGGCATACATATGTTCTAATTGTATATGAAATTAAATAAAATGAATGGCAACAAATTAGCAAATAAAACAGACCACACAAATCCCTGCATTCTAAAATATTGCAAATGTTACCATAATTGTGGGTCATTGTGTCAGTAGAGAGACTTATAAACAGTATTTTTTTTTCACGTTGATAAATAAGGTACAGTGGGGTCCGTAGGTATTGAAACCATCTAATACAGGTGAGTACCGAGCAATAAAAGTTCATTTTAATAGAAAAGGTTGTTGGTACATCGCCCAGACCTGCTCCAGCTCAGACTTAATGCTGTTTTTGCATTAGCCATGAAAAAGTTAAATGACTAAAAGATTATATATGGTCATCTGCCTTTTTATTCAGCTTCATATAGCCATTATATGCAGATCCATTATGGGGGACAAAGATCATTAACGAGCAAGTTGTGAGTCTTCAGCTAGCACTAACAGGTTCATGTTATTGAAGCTCATCTATGTAAAATGAATAAAGCTGAAATTCTTGGAAATTATTTTATAACAGTGAGCATGCCATATATTACAGTATGTGTATCAGAGTATGGTAACATTAAATTCTTCATTATAGTGGAATATAAATAGATAAGAAGAAACCATGTATTTCTCCTATCTCAGTACAGGAGCCGTGCAGAAAGATTATCACTTGTTTGTATTTTTCAGTGGTTAAAAAATCCAGGCCCTCCTCATGAGAAGCGGACGCTGTTTGGAGACATGGTGTGCTTTCTCTTCATAACTCCCCTGGCTACAATCTCTGGCTGGCTGTGTTTGCGTGGAGCTGTGGACCATCTGCACTTTAGCAGCAGGCTGGAGGCTGTTGGACTAATAGCACTGACCGTTGCACTCTTTACTATTTACCTCTTTTGGACATTAGTGAGTGCTCTATTAATGAACTTAAATAGACAGCAGTCAGGCAGGCATATGTTGCTGCTAGAACATACATCACAGCGATATACTGATAAAGGAAATAGCCAAAAACACTTGTCTGTTTGTTTGAACTTATATCTGAAAGCTGTATATTAAAAGAACGGATTTGACAATATCCTGAATTCACTGTGTGAAATTCTAAATGACATTAGAAATATATACACCACAATGACATTTCCTTTTTAAACCCACTCGAATCAGTTTTGTATCAGGAATTTCCCAGTATATCTTTGTTGTTCATAACCGAGTTAAAATCTATAGAGTGACAGCAAAAAGAATGTAATAGTCACTTACAGGGTTTTACAGGACAGCAAGGCACATACTTCTTAACCAGTGCCTGTAATGGTTATAGAGAGTACAGCTACGGCCAAAAGTTCTGCATTGCGTAGAATTTTAGGGTTGAGAAATTACTAAAAAAAAAAAAAAAAAAAAAAAAAAAAACTTTAAAAAAAAAAATCTAAACATAATTTTGATCTTTATTTAACATCATGTAGACAAAGAAACAACTAAATGATATTGCAAGTGTCTACCGGCAGCCATAATAGTCAAACAGTATTTCATGTTAGATTTCAAAATGTCACATTTTAAAAAGGTTTTCAGTTTTCTGTAAGTATATGGAAAACTATAAAGCGGTATATAATTCAATATGTTAACATAACTTTATGAAGTGAAATTAGTTAATTCTGTAGGATGCTGCAAACTGTTGGCCATACCTGTAAGTTATTTGAACAAGTGACTATACTATTTTCCCTCAGCAATGCTTTCTCATGGGGGGAAATATATAACTCCTCAGTAGGGACGGACACAAGTTATTTAAAAAAAAAGAAAAAAAAGTTTGCATAACCAATTTTTTTTTTTTAAATCTCTTTCTCTCCAGGTTTCTTTCAGATATCACTGTAGACTGTATAATGAATGGCGTCGGACCAATCAGAGAGTCTTACTCCTCATCCCAAAGTCGTCTAGCATACCGTCTATGCAGCGCGCGCTGCTAGGACTGCCTCCAATCAAAAGGGATTCCAAGGAGACAATTGTTTGACTTCAAGCTTGCCAGACATTAGAAGCTGTGAACACTTACAGGAGCAGAACTAATTCCATCCAAAGACTCATGGCTTGTGAATTTTTTTTTTTAGCACAAACTTTATTAATAGCTGAAGTTTTATACTGCACAAAAGTTAACAGGGCAAACAGGATTTCTCCAAGGCTAGCTTCCAGAAAGATATGACTATTCCTGCAACTTTTACAGATCATAAAGTGAAATTTGTTGCTCAAATATTTTACTGTATATTCTCAGCAATTTTTCTGAGCAAAATGGCTGGGGCATCCTACCAGGATTTCTACCATAGAGGACACCAGCAATGCAGCGGCATTCTAAAATGCTGTCTGTAAGAGTCCTGTCCTGCCTCTAAATGCCTTGAATACCATGTGACTTTTTTGGTGGGAAGTAGCTAAGCACAGTAATTTTAAACTACAAGAAAAGGGGCATTTGTCAGGTGTTTGCTAGTATGAGCTTAATACAGCAGGCTTTTTCTTTTTTTAAAAAAATATAATTCTTAACTTGTGTAGTGTAAAGACTTTATACGGCTGTGCTTTTATTTATCTTTTTAAAGATGCATTTAAATGAAATCCATTTTTAAGTTTTGTGATTGTGTATGTTTTAAAAGCATAAAGGTTCAAACAAAAACCAAATGGAGTATCATAGGTGTAAATGCGAACAATGCATTAAGGTTGGGAGTTTGTTTCTAAATATCCATATGTTGAAACCTAGCTAACTAGTGCAGTAAAACATTGTGCACTCCAGTGTGAAATGAGATAGTGTGATTATTTTGCTTGTTGATTTTGTTCTTGCTTGACAATGTAATGCATTTGAGACCTGAGTAACCTTGTGTCAAGACATGTTATTTTAGGCCTTATTCCCGTTTGATGTCAAACATGCCACAACACATCTTTAGCGTTAGTACCCAGGTGACTAGAAGGACACTTTCGTTTTGTTAAAGCACCTGCAAAACAATGACCCACTGAGGAGTCTAAACCCACATTTGTAAAAAGAAAAATAAGTATTTCTTTATAATTAGCCGCTCCAAAGCAGCTTCCAATTACATTTTGTTAGTCACCTTATCCTATGGTGGTTGCAGTCACCCTGAGTGGTTTGCAAAGCAGTTACTCAATGTTTTAAGGTGCTGCGATTCCAGGAGCTGCTCTGTTTACTAGCCGTAGATGTGGAGCAGGCTAGGTCAGCAGCAAGTGTCTTTCACCAGCCTCATCTAGTGTACAACTGTATATCGCTAGCACTGAAGAACAGCTGAACTTGGACTAATAAAATGCAAAAAATTAAAAAGCACAGTATTTGAATTGCATAACAAAAAATTGTAGTTCTCTCTTACAAATTAAGAGCGAGTAAATTGAAAACCAGTAGAATAAATGTCAGTAACAACATACTGGGTGCGTATTCTCTCTTTACATCATTGGTTAAATCCTGCTCTTCACATTGTATTATTTCTTAAAGTTAAACTTTGTCCAGTGGCTTAGACAAGCCTCACATGAAGTCTCTGTATTTAATCTTAATACCATCAAATGCTGTGAGTGTTTAATTTTAAAAACAGTGTCAGTATACATATATGATATAGATTTCAAATAAAGTATCCCATTTCTTCTTATCCAAATAGTCCAGAATTAAAGCAGTAGTCTGTGCAAATTTTATACGAGTCATACCTTTCTAAAATCAAAAACATTTGGCCCAACATCACTCCAAACTTTTACCTCTGCATTTGCAAACTGAAGCATCTTCCTAGGAAGTGCCATGTTTCAACAACCAGTAAATTCAATTTCAGCACAATGTGATTAACCAAACAGCCACAACAGTGTGACATTTCCTGTTTTTATATTCTGAGGACTGTTGATGCTGGCAGGTTAAACAGATACTTTACCACAGAAAGTTAAGATGCTTGTACTGTTCCTTAAAAATGTTATTATCCTTGAAGTCTTAACAATCAATGACACCACTGTTGTTGTTGTGTTTTTAAAGCATTACATTGTATCAAAGGGATGTTTGCACTTCCTGTACAAGTCAAAATAATATATTCAGCACAAAGGGTGTTAAAGGATGATACTAAGAAAAGGGTAAGAAACTGATTTTATAACTTTGCTTGCCACCGCTTTAACCTGTAAATTTGTAAAGGTGACAGAGCCTTATTTTGAATACTTGCGGTGAGGGGACCAAAGAAATAACTACAGTATGTGCCTCCATTGTAAACTAGGTACAGATGGTTTAGTGTGAACTCTCCAGGTAAAAATTCCAGAATTCATGTTTTTCCTCCATAGAAATAATTCATAGTTTAAAATGAGTTGGCAGTTACTTTAAAGTATTACCCAACTCAATTACAAAATGAAAGGATTAGTTAAGTGTTTACTTAACATGATATGTTATTAGGCATATATACTGGCATATGTCCAATGTTACATATGGAAACACGCACATTGACTTCTGAAGCTTTTTCAGTTAGCCGATAAACATTAGTGTTTTCATGTACATTCCTTTGGGGAAAAATACTGTAGGTTCTATCAATAATAAAGCAAAATGTCACCTGTTATAAATCTTTACACTGTAGATTTCTCAGTTACAGTACCAATAAGGTATTAATGTGAGGAAGGCAGATTCAAACTGCAAATACAGGCAGTAATTGATGTTTAACATTGTCCCTTTTCTACTTCACAAGTAACTTGTCTGTTGTATCCACCCCATCCCGGTGCGTGTTGTTGCACTGTACCTCTTGAAACACAGAGATGGTTTACCCGTCTATAACGAGTGCAGTTTTCATGACAGTTTGTAAATACATGTGTAGTGCAAACTTTGAATTAATTTGAATATAATAAAGCACTGACCTCTTGTCTGGTTTTGTGTCTTGACTCCCCTTACTAGTCATGATCTGGGGATTTAAATGAGGCCAAATAATTTAACCAAGACAGTCTTGAGACTTCAGAATGTTTACTAAAAGTACTTTTGGGTATCAGTTAAATGTTATAAATATTTTGTCAATGGTTTTTATATAAAAAAGCCTATTGCATCCAAGAACTCATATTCACTAGTCATCTAGTTGAATTTGCTGTGAAACACACAGGGAGACTCAAAGTTGAGTGACAGGTAATCTTTGGAGCTACAGCATGCTAGGTGGTGTCTCCAGAACACCCCCAGTGAGTTTTCCCATGAATGGCTAGAGTTACCAGCTGATGCTGGGCCGGGGGGTACAATGACCATGAAGCAGTAAAAGCAAAAAGGACCTTCAATAAAAGTTAAATACATTTATTTTCACTTGTAAAAAGGATACTGTCTAAAATTTCAAAACTGCAGTTCCCTGCCTAGCTAATGTACACATCACACTAAAATCAGATTCTATCCTTCAGTTTACCCACCTAATTACCCAAAATAACAGCCTTCAAACAATTTAAAAGAAAAAAAAAATCTTTAAAGTAAAAGTAATTGAAAAAATTCACAGCACCTCAACACGAGTAACCGTGTCAATTTTAAACGGCAAACTGCCCAGTCATTGTAGAAGGCTTTTGCTATAGTCCTAAACTACACATTAAAACTACTCAGTTAAATCAATTTGTACAAAACTGTCAAATGTAGTGAGGTTAAGCAATTGATTCACATTACCAGTAAAATAAAAACAAACTGTGTGCTTTAGTGTTGTACAATAAACTGTAAAGCAAATAAAAAAACAGGTTCTAGAACCATGGTTTTTACAAATAACAGTCCAACATAAAAAAGGTACAAAAATATGTATTATTTCTGAGGAAGGTCTGATGTAGGCAGCTTAATTTTTAAAAACAAAAAAACCACACCATAATACAGGAAGTATAGTTGATGTTCACATAATTGAACAGCTTCTGTTGGATGCCCTTGGATCTCCCTGGGGAAAAAAGTTAAAAAGGAATTCATTTTTGAAAATATCAATTCGGCATTTAAATATTGTTTAGAAACACTGCATTTTGAATATTGTCCGATTGTGGTAGCTAGGCAATACAGGTAACAAGAGTAACAGCAAATTATTCTAGAGTCCACTAGAGGGAGCCAAGATGCTTTATGCTGCCAACCAGTCATTCAAGAGGCAACGCGTGTTACCATAGGAATCTCTTCAGGACAGACCAGGCTACACTTTACATTCTTCCAGATAAGACATCTAAAATGATACAAGCAGAGCTTTACCTGCTCGTGGAAAAGGCCTTCCTCACTCACTTCAACCACATCTTCCTCATCCTCCTCTGGAACAGTGGTTTGAAAGACAGTGGTCCTCTGAGCAATTTCCTAGGTTAGAAACATGAAAAGATCATCTGATTAGTTCTAGATTAAGCAAGGACTGGAGCTGCCAAATCTCTTTTGTATTCTTCCATCCTTGCAAATATAAAAGCTTCCTCAGATATTGTACCTCTCCCTGAGAAGTCTTCAGAACAACTTTCACATCTTCCCCAGTACCCCAGGAGCTCTGGTTTTTCCAGATAAGGTCTGTAGGAGGTCTGGCTCCAACTCCAGCATTGGAAGCCCAGATCTGTTAACAAGACACAAGTTACTTCAAGGACAGAAATAAAAAAAAAAAATTACATATACAGTACTGTGCAAAAGTTTGTCAGGTGTGAAAAAATGCTGTAAAGTAAGAATGCTTTAAAAAATAGACATGTTAATAGATTATATTTATCAATTAACTAAATGCAGAGTGAGTGAACAGAAGACAAATCTAAATCAAATCCATATTTGGTGTGACCACCCTTTGCCTTCAAAACAGCATCAATTCTTCTAGGTAAACTTGCAAAGTCAGGTGTATGATGAAACAATTACACCATACAGGTACTAATGATCATCAATTCAATAAGTAGATTGAAACACAATCATTAACTGAAACAGAAACAGCTGTGTAGGAGGAATAAAACTGGGTGAGGAACAGCCAAACTCAGCTAACAAGGTGAGGTTGCTGAAGACAGTTTACTGTCAAAAGTCATACACCATGGCAAGACTGAGCACAACAAGACACAAGGTAGTTATACTGCATCAGCAAGGTATCTCCCAGGAATAAATTTCAAGGCAGACGGGGGTTTCCAGATGTGCTGTCCAAGCTCTTTTGAAGAAGCACAAAGAAACGGGCGACGTTGAGGACCGTAGACGCAGTGGTCGGCCAAGGAAACTTACTGCAGCAGATGAAAGACACATCATGCTTACTTCCCTTCGCAAATTGGAAGATGTCCAGCAATGCCATCAGCTCAGAATTGGCAGAAAACAGTGGGACCCTGGTACACCCATCTACTGTCCGGAGAAATCTGGTCAGAAGTGGCCTTCATGGAAGACTTGCGGCCAAAAAGCCATACCTCTGACGTGGAAACAAGGCCAAGCGACTCAACTATGCACGAAAACACAGGAACTGGGGTGCAGAAAAATGGCAGCAGGTGCTCTGGACTGAAGACTCAAAATTTGAAATATTTGGCTGTAGCAGAAGGCAGTTTGTTCGCCAAAGGGCTGGAGAGCGGTACACGAACATGTCTGCAGGCTACAGAAACATGGTGGAGGTTCCTTGCAAGTTTGGGGCTGCATTTCTGCAAATGGAGTTGGGGATTTGGTCAGAATTAATGGTCTCCTCAATGCTGAGAAGTACAGGCAGATACTTATCCATCATGCAATACCATCAGGGAGGCATCTGATTGGCCCCAAATTTATTCTGCAGCATCACAACGACCCCAAACATACAGCGAAAGTCATTAAGAACTATCTTCAGCGTAAAGAAGAACAAGGAGTCCTGGAAGTGATGGTATGGCCCCCACAGAGCCCTGATCTCAACATCATCGAGTCTGTCTGGGATTACATGAAGAGAGAGAAGCAACTGAGGCTGCCTAAATCCACAGAAGAACTGTGGTTAGTTCTCCAAGATGTTTGGGCCAACCTACCTGCCGAGTTCCTTCAAAAACTGTGTGCAAGTGTACCTAGAAGAATTGATGCTGTTTTGAAGGCAAAGGGTGGTCACACCAAATATTGATTTGATGTAGATTCTTCTGTTCACTCACTTTACACTTAGTTAATTGAGAAATATAAACTATTAACATGTATTTTTGAAAGCATTCTTACTTTATAGCATTTTTTCACACCTGCCTAAAACTTTTGCACAGTACTGGTGTGTGTATGTATGTGTATATATTTATATATCTATATAAAAATGCGCACACACACTTACGCACCTTTATGCGCTTTTGGAATAACGCGGACGTTGTATTAATACGGTTTTTGTAATTAGATGGGTTGCATGCCACACAGCATGCACCCCAGTAACACCCACCTCTCCTATGCCACCACCACGCGTTCAACATAAGTACAGTAGCAAAATGTCTATTGTCAGTAACAAATAAGCAGTTTAAAATAAAACCGTGAAGGAAATAGATGTACGAATGTGTTTTGGAGGCAGCGTTTCCCCTAACCCCTACCATTTCCTTTATTTCCTATGGGAAAAAGTTAGTTTGTCCAGATTAAAACCAAAATACAGGCATGCAAAAAATATGTTTGATCATTGCAGGTTAGACTTACTGTGACCTTCTGGTTAGCCTTCAAAACATATTTTGAGGTAAACTTGTAAGTGGCTGAGGTTTCTCCAATTGTTCTAATCAGCTCCATACCTCCCATTGGCTGATCCTGTGAAAAGCACAGTACAAGAGAACAGTCCAGTTAAGTAATGCAACATGTACACTGTATAAACCAGACTCTTCATTAGAACAGCAGTAAAGAAACCCACCGTCTCTGCTGTGTTTTGCAAACGGATGAATTTCCCGTCAACATCCAGCTCATCAATACAGATGCTGCCTGTGGCAGAGGCTGAATGGGAGATGCTGACGCTGCTGCTGGCCTCAGACTCCTCCACATCGACACGCTTTCTCTTGCCGCGAGTTGTGCGCACACTGCGGCTTGAAGAGGCACGAGACACTGTTACCCGGGATGAGGGGCTAGGAGACAGCCGGAGTCTGGCGGGAAGGAAAGATCACACAGATACAAAATTAGATAAAAGCCCAGTTTAACTTGCCTGTCAATTGAACGAGGGCGTGTCGCACAGACCTCTGACTGGTTGAGGAGCGGGTCGACCACAAAAATTATGCTCTCCTATTTCTCTGGGTTGCCCCTAGCAGGACACAACCCAGCAGAAGCTCTGGTCGGAGAACTAAACAGAGTCTACAAACTGAGATAAAACAAACTGCCGGTTCCTGATACAGCAGCAGGCAGCAATGGATAACCAAAAAAGGTAGCAGAGACAGCTGAAGTCTCCAGTCGTACTATTGGTTACCACGCACCCATACTGGTAAAAGTACAGTCCCCGGGACATTATATTATTTTTTTTTATTTTTTTATTTTTTAGGTATCAGAGCAACCCCACTAAAAGTATTGAGGGAACAGGAGAATATCACAGAATCTGGTATCTCGCAGGACTTTTCTTTCTAGTTTTATTTAGCTTTATTATTTACTTTTATTTAGCAGTACCTTGGGGCAATACCATTGTTGGTAGCAACCCCGAGTGTGTCCACAACAAAAGCATGCGTTAATAAATCCTGTGCTCCGGCGAAGCATCTCAAAAGACAATGACTCCCATGATATCAGTGAACCACCCACACACTACATTCAATTAGTAAGTTTAACTGCTTTGTATTGACACAGCTCTGCTAAAAAACAGGCCTACTGCATTTCGCTTTACAAAAGCAGTGGACATATGCATGAAAGCCTGTTTGAATCAAGTCTTGGCAGCACAGAGACGAGCAGTTTCAGCTATTCCCTTAAATGTACACTTTTGTAATATTTAAAAGGTTCCCCCCCCCTTGCCAGGTCTTACCTCTCCTCCTCTCCCTCTAGTAGCTTCCTGTAGGCGTTGATCTCCATGTCCAGGGCTAGCTTCACATCTAGCAGCTGCTCGTACTCGTTCAGTTGTTGCTGCATTTTCTCCCGGATCTCCGCAATCTCTCGCTCGCTCTCAGCCAGGACTCTGCGGCTGGTATCCCTCTCCCTTGCCAGTGCATTCTCCAGCTCATTGATCCTATCCTGCCACCCTCTCGACTACAAAAAGCAGGTTCACATTAGTTGGTAGAGAATTGCAAACCACTTTCACAAGTCACATTGTAAACCTACAAAAAAATAAAATACCCACACACAACTTCATGTATGAACATGCAAACTTGATTAGAATCCCTTTTCACGCAGACAGTATTATTAGGCTCTCAAACATATCTGCAAGTACAGCCAACAAGCTGTGCTAGTTCAATGCATCTCCTCTTAAAATACTTACAGGACTAGCCACTTACCTCTCTCTGCAGGGTTTCAAGTTGGGCCGACAGGCTCTCTACCCGCAGGCGGGTCTCCTTCAGTTCCTCCTGGGCCATGTTGGCTGCGCTGCTGTTCATCTCCGAGGACAGCCTGGCGTTCTCCACCTAGATTCAACAGACAAACAGGTCACCACTTTGAATTGAGCACACAATGGCATTTAAAAACGAGGAACCGAGTCCCCTTAACAGTTTCAGTTTGTCTTCCTGACCAACATTAGTTGGTTCAAGATTGACAGATTAAAACAGGTCAGTACACTTATAATTAAGGCTGTGTTTTCTTCAAAGTCATCAGATTTCAAGATGTGTGAAACGTACCCATTGCCATGCAATACGTAGGTCAGTGAATTACCATTTCTGAATAGTGGAAATACACATTTATCACCTAAATACAGGAAACAAATACTTTAGTGGTGCACTACCGGTCACATTTAAGAATCTGGCAGCCAGTTGAGTTTCCTTCCAGTAAATGATCAAACATTGCATAGAGCTGCACGATTTATTGAACCACCCAGTTGCTTATCCCACGATTTCCACATGGAGCGCATGCAAGTCCAAATCTGTCACTCCCGTGAGACTACCATGTAGGGTGTTACCTGCGCATCTGCAAAGCTTCACATCTTTGACGTTCTACACTAAATCAATATGCAGAACATATGCTACTATAGTCTGCAATTTTGTTTTTGCTGGCAGCAGTCCCTAAGAAATGTACTTGACAGACCAGCCCATCCATGCACAGCTGGGCAGCTGCACTTGCAAAGTAAAAAATGGACGCATACTACAGAGAATGAGATAAGGGTATTTCTCTGATGTTACAAGGGGCTGTAAGGAAACCTTGTCAGGATTGGTACTGGTCAAACAGACAGATTAATTCTGCTGTTGATGTACCTAAACTTCTTAGATAATGCATATAACAGCAATACACACCCGTACCCAAAACTGGAACATATTTTACAAGGTTGAAAATCTGCAATGCATGTTTTCTGATGTGTATGTAGCTGATAAAGATGTTAGCAGAGATGAGAAAAGCATCTGCTTTGAAATCTATCACAAATCATCACAAAGAATTTCTAAATTTGCAGCACTATTACTAGAGGCTGTGTGGTCCAGTGGTTAAAGAAATGTGCTTGTAACCAGCAGGTATCCGGTTAAAATCCCAGCTCAGCCACTGACTCCTTGTGCGACCCTGACCAAGTAACTTAACCTCCTTGTGTGCCGTTTTTAGGGTGAGACATTCTTGTAAGTGACTCTGCAGCTAATGCATAGTTCACACACCCTAGTCTATCTTGTAAAGTGCTTTGTGATAGTGGTCCACTATGAAGATTATTATTATGCTGCAAAAATATACTGTAAAAAAAAAAAAAAAAAGTATTGTTAATGCTACAATTGCAAGCAAATTGTTATTTAAGCTCTATTGAAATATTTTTATAATAAAAAGGGTGTATTTAAAAATAAAGCTGAACTGTCAAATTGTCAAGAATGAAAAACCTGCACAAAAACGCCAAAATAAATGGGAAGCTCAGTGGTTAAAATGTCTTCCAGCATTGGAAATATTCCTGCTAAAGATTGCTCTGTCCAGTACAAGGGGCCATTTCACATGTCTGTTTGCCATTTCAGATGGTGAAAATAGAATGTCTTTAAAAAGGTTGACAAACTAAATATTCTCCAATTCAGCATTTAATGTGGTCCAGATGTGCTTAAATATTTAGGAACATTTGTTGTAGAATTAAATGTTAAGCAGTTTTCTGCTTTATAAATGTTTAATTCTGAAATATTTATTTTTAGACCGTGATGTGCCATGAAAAGTTTGTGTGTGTGTGTTTTTTTTTTTTTTTTTTTTACTGTGTGTGTGTGTGTGTGGGGGGGGGGGGGTTCTTCTCCATACCTTTGCATGGTAAGTCTGTTCCATCTCATCCTTGTAGATTTTCACTTGCAGGTCATGCTGTTCTCTCATCTCAGACAGTGCCTGGGCCAGCTTGAACTCATACTCCATCTGACGACCAGAATCCACCTCCACCATCCGTGTCTCGTGACTTCTGCGAGTTTCCTTGATCTCCTTTAGGAGACCCATTAGCAGACAGAGTCAATGTTAAACAGCAACTGCTGCAGACATTCCCATTATCTATCCATTAGATACTTACAATAAGGGATACTCCCATCCCACCTCAGGTCTACAAAAGTGGATCATTTTGGATACAAGTAAATAAGTTTACACTGCCCACCTCCTCCGAGCACATGGCCAAATATTTTCAAAACAAGACAATAGTTTTGGACCACATTGTGTTTTTAAAAAAAAAAAAAAATGGTGACCATACTTAAGCGATTCTAGATACTGTCAAGCACAAAGTGACTTGCCTCTTCATACACGTTCCTGCGGAACTCCAGCTCCTCACTGAGGCTCTGGCAGCGGTTCTCCAGGTCCACTCTCAGGAGGGTCTCCTCTCCCAGCTGCTTTTTTGCAGTCACCATCCCAGTCTCCAGCTGTGGATCACAAGAGAACAAGCATTCAACATCACTGGGGCTATTCCATTAATAATTTTAAATCTACAATTATAAAACACTAGTTTCCACTAAGCCATAAGAAACATTCTGCTGTGGAAGGGACTTGTCAGACCTATACATTATTTATACTGGACTGGGTATTGGGCAAATGAGCCACCACTCAAGGATGCACGCAGCTCAAAATCTACCAAATTCAATTACATACTACCGATTTACTTCAATAGCTAAAGTGGTGAACCAGACTGTTACTGTACATGATTATTGTAACACTTCTAAATACTTGCATTAGCCTGTTAAACCCCCAGCCTCCCACAGGTAATTTCCACCTGGAATGCTATGGTCTTAAATAAATGACATTATCTTCCAAAGTATAGACAACACAGGTATGGTTCAGGGCTTGAATTCAAGGTAGAAGATAGGTAGAAGTCTTACTCAGTACCACACTGGAAGGAGATAACCAGAAAAAAAAGAAACTTTTCATTTGTTTATATTCCATCGTCATTTTTTCACCTTGTAGCACATGAAGAACCAGATTTTTTTCCAGTGCTTCCCCAACATGTCTACTACACTGGATAAAAATATGAAAATGCTTGAATAAAGGGATCAAATTCTACATGAGATTTTACAAAGCTAGGTCCAAGGGTCCCCAAACCTCTCCAAAAATGAATATTGTGTAAATGGCCCGTCATACACTAGTTTGAGCAAGTTCTAAAACGGAGGTTACCTTCTGGCACCTCACATGCTATACATTGCCACATGAATTAGATTTTGTAATCCTCTTTCACTTATTTGTCCAATATTTCATTCAAAAAGTTTGTCTTTTTGGGCTTTGGGGTGCCCGAAATGTATCCTTGATGAGTATGCATGACAAATACTCTCAGTTCAATGCCACAACTGTCAGGCACATTGCTCTCGCATAACTGTTTGTGCAGGAGAATGATGCTACTGAGATTTTTTTGTAGCTCTGAATTTTCAGTACCTGACTATTTGTTACTCACTTGCTTAAAGTATGTAAATGTCAAGCAGCAATATAATGCTATTTTTTTTTCAAAATAAAGTGGTTACACTCATTTAAGCACTGCTGACAGGTGAACCTATGTTGATTATTGGATAAAGGCATCTGCTAAATGTCTACAATAATAATAATAATGAGATTGCAGACACCTTTGCTGCTCTAAATCAGGCTGCCAGACTGAATACACCTCAGTTCCTTTCATCTTTACTTTGATTGACATGTGGCAAACAAAGGAACCGAGCGAGTGATTGTTGGGGCAGGCAGACAGCTTATCTTGAAAGGCTAAGAAACCTACACTCTAGGTGAGTAACATCACTCCTTGTAATCATGGAAATATAAAAAGTTTGCTAAACACTCCCATGCAATAATCTAAATCAATGAACATCAATGAGAAACTAATAAAGATGGCTGGGAAGCAACAATTACTTCTTGCAACTTGTATTGCATCGTAAAGATCAGGGACCGTATACAGCAGCACAGCACAGATGAAACATGGTGTTGCTCTTTACTATGCAATAAAAATTGTTAAAATATATTTCTATGTGCCCCTTGAGAGTCAAATGGTTGCATTTTCCAACATTTACAGTAAAAATGCATATTGAAAATTACGCAATAATATTAAATGTAGTTTGGATCCATTATACTTACAAATCCTGACAAGGATCCAATCAGTCTTCAAATGTTGCTTCACAGACGCTGAATCATCGCTCTCCAATCCAGAAGGTTGATCATTTTTCGCAGTCACTTTCACTATTATCCATCTCCTCCAAAAAGACTGAATCGACTTCTTTTGGGATGCTTTGGAACACTGCCCGCCATTTCATAAAATTTTATAAATTTTACAAATTTAAAAATGATCAGAAAACTGCAAAAAACCTTGATTCTATGTGCGTAATGCTGCGCTCTCGCTTGCAAATATGTCTTGTTTACATATGCACATAGATTACTCTTCAATGGATTGGGCTATAAACAAAATCAAGGTATAATTGTACAGCTTGTGACTTCCCCTACAACGTGATCAGGGAGATTTTACCATCAACAGACAGATGTAAGGCCAGAGCAGCGAAACGCACAGCTAGTCAATCCGAGTTGTTTTTGAACCGTGAGGTACTAGACACATACTGAAGGGAATATCTCGGCGGTGAAATGGCGAATTCGAAAAATCCAACGTTTTTGATAGTCTTTTTTTGCTATTTTGCTTTTGTAATATTAAATGATTTTTTAAATTATGTGTACTTGCAGTTCCATGTTCTGCCCGCAGGACAGGGGGGCATAAGAGGTTAGGGGATATAGCTTACATTTAAATACTAAACTGAAACAGGAAATGGTAAGAAAACCACTTAATGAGCTGTTTTTCTAGAGCTCAGTTGAGAGCCGTTTAAAACTACCTCTGAGAAAGCTTTGACTATGGCTCCCCCTGCTGGTGAACTCTGCAAAGAATGCAAATACAATAGAGACAACCAACCACTATGTATCACTGTTCAATACAGAAACTTAGAGGGGGGTAGGGGAAGATGTGAAATTTAGGGAATTACAGCAATTGCAACCAGATTTTACTTCAGTCCAAATGTAAACAAACATTTTCATTATTCCTAATACCTGGTGCATGTCATTGTCCATTCAAAATAAAAATCTACATTTGCAAGGGAGCCCTTAATTCTTAAACCTTAAGGTCAAAGCAAACAAATCACTGAATACACGCCAGGGAATTACACCACAAGTAATTTTACGCATTGAAAACGTATCACGCATAAGTGCGCAATATTAAATATCACAGTTAACAGAGAACGATAAAGAAATGTTGGATCCCACTGAGAACATTGATTCATTTTGCCAGAAAATGCCACGACAAAGGTCCCACGTTGCAAATATATCAGCAAAAGAGAAAGATGTTCTTTGCTTTGTACACTGAAGGTGGCACCCGATGTGATCCAGAGCGCTCTACCGCAGGGGAAATTGACAGACTCGTTTTCATCGACAGCTGAGCGTCTTCCTAATTTGAAAATATTAGCTTTGAGATACATAAATGCAGGAACAAATACAGCTGATGCTGAGCGCAGCAACCTTTTTTTTTTTGCTAGTATTCTGATATCCAGTACGAGAGAAGAACCCAATACAACCGCACGACACTTTTGTTACTTTGCACATAATTGATTTTTTTCTGTGCATAATTCCCTGGGGTGGAATTGAACAGACCATGTTAACACCCAACTCCACAACCCAAAATGTGGCATATGTAGCAGTTGCTATAGAAATGCTGCTCCGATATATCCCCCTTACAATTATTTCACCACAAACCACAGCCAAACCGTGCACGCACTTGTGAAATTTGATCTTGCAGATCTTCCAGGCTGGCCTCCAGGGATCTCTTGTCGCACAGCGCTGTGGCCAGGACGGCCTCTTTGGAGTTGAGGGACGCCTCCATGTCTTGAAGCTTGGCTTGGGTTCCATTAAGTTCGGCCTCTTTCTTTGCATAGCTGCGGGAAAGATGAAAAGGTTGGTTTACACACCACAGCTGTAAATGTTAATGAGCTGCAAAGCTTTTAAAAGTTTACAGGCAAATCTGCTTTCAATTATTTGAAACCCAGGTGTCACGGTATCAAATTTTGACGGTATGGTAACCATCAAAAAATATAAATCACGGTTATCGTCGTACCACGGTATAATGCCAATCTAAAGAAATACAAACCGTCAGGTCATTTAACAAGAAAAATAACTAAAGTTTTAAAACAAATACAACACACTGATACTACAGTTCTATCAGGCATTACCTAACTGGAAGTAGTGTTCACTCCAGCTCACACAGGCTCAGCAAAATAATGCTGCTTTTTTATTTCAAATTACCATGGAGAAACACCAAAATTAACATTTTCTGGACTGGAATGACAGGGCGTAAGGATGTGACCACTGGACGGAATCCTGTTAATTAAAACAGGGTTTTTCAAATGGGGGTATTTCTAAGGGTCATAGGAGGTATGCAGGACAAATAGAAATTAAAGTAAGACCGAGTTTATAATGATCTTGAACTTCAACAGTATTATGTATTCTCTAAACCGTGATGTGTACTCATTTAAATCTTTGTTTAGCAGTTCAAAATGGATGGCTTAAAAAAAAAAACGACCACGTCCACATTTTCCACCTGTACGCACACACAATTCCGATTGCATGGATTTCCAATCTGACATATATAGGTGAAGCAGGTGTCTGGCGATTATACCTGGAGAATGGTCTGTGCTGCTCATGGTCTTTGTTGTTTTCAGCTTGTCGTATCAGTGAAGCAGTGTTTCTGCATTTTTTAGAAGTATAAATGCTCCAGTAAACACAGGGATCACTTTGACAGTTTGTTCATTACCGTGGCTGCACTTTATTAACAGCAATACTGGTTGGTTGAATGTGTGTTTTTCTTGCAATAGAAAAATAAACACAAAAGTCAGATAGTGCAACATAGTTATACAGAGTCCCTTCAGATCATTTTTAGTTATTAAATTTAGGTTTTATCTTGAGGTTAATGTTTTTGATATTGTAAATAATTTAAAAGGCACACAATTACGCCAAGGTGGGAAGTAAATAGTATTGTAACGTTTACAGTGCAGACTGTTTTGTACTGTAAATACTTTTCCCAATAGAAAGCGAAAGATTCCTAAATACTACCTTTTAATTCTGCCTGTTTGGTTTTCTGTCTCAGCAATTTGTCAGTCCCAGACTTATGTAAAATTGTATATTGATAAAACAGGAGAAAAAAAGAAATGTGTTAACCAAATTATTCTGCCTTATGCAACTGTGGTACCATTCACCGAGCGAAAATTGTAAAGGGTACTTATCTGAAACCTCCTGACAGAAGGGGTACAGTTTAAAAAAAAAAAAAAAAAGGTTGAAAACCCTGACTTGACTGCATTTTAACAGTAACGAATACAAAAGGAAAGAAGAAAAGTTAAGGTGGGTGTGACACTGTTGCAAAGTTAAACTACAACTAAGGAATTTAATGGGAATAAAATTGTATTAATTTTTGAATACATAAAACCAAAATCCCTACAACACTATCAACTCTGGAGACCGCAATACAGTTTAAAAAAAAAAAAAATACTACAAACGGCTGTAGCATCTAGGTGTCACCGACTCGAAAAGACTGTGTGGTCCAGTGGTTAAAGAAACAGGCTTATAACCAGGAGGTCCTTGGTTAAAATCCCAGCTCAGCCACTGACTCATTGTGTGAAGCTGAGCAAGTCACTTAACCTCCTTGTGCTCAGTCTTTTGGGCGAGATATTGTTCAAGTGACTCTGCAGCTGATGCACAGTTCACACACCCTAGTATCATATCTTGTAACGCATCAGATGTACATGCAGCTATTGGCAAGGAACAATGTATGTAAAAACAAAACAATGTACATGCATTTCTAATGATGTCCCATTTGAGAAACCAATTCCAAACAAGCAATGTGACCACAGTATGCAGCTTCCAGGTCACAGAGCCTAACACGGCAGCAACCCCCCCCCCGGCCCCAAAACATTATTTCAAGAACCAAAATGTTTGTGGATAGCTTGAACACATTTGTACCAAAAGATATACAGCAGTAGTAAACAGTTGTGCAAAGCTTAAATCACAAATGACCAGAGCATTTCACTTCACTGCACCACACGATTTCAATGAAAAACCATGTTGATGACTCTACATTCCTGGTGGGGCTTCAGAAATGGCCGATATAAAATATTTTCTGCTGTAATACACAGCTTATTTAATAAAATTCAGCTACACAGCTCAAATCACAAAGACTGAATGCATCCCAATAAAATGACTATAGCAGGAAAGAGGTGTGCCTCCATGCAATACAGGGAAAGCATTCCTAAACAATACTGTCATTCTTTTTCGTGTAGGTTAAGGAATTCGGGGGGGGGGGGGGGGGGGGGGGGGCGGCGCGACAACCAATTTGGCATGAAAATCATGTTAGAAATCACAAAAAACAGTAGTAAACCAAAATGAACAGCCTGGCTTGATAATTATCTTTATAACCAAAAAGACTCCTCCATAATGGAACAGTGTTCAAGGGAGAATGTCAACTGTAGAATCAGTACGGAAGAACACTTGCCAAAGACTGGACCAAGACCAGCAAGAGCTTGATCCAACCAGACAGAGCAGTCTAGCTAGTCTAATGTTGTAAAACCTGCCCCTGACAACATACAGCTTCAGGCAGCTGAAACGCTCCTTAGGAAAACAGTTCCTTCTGCTGCTCTGTCCATCTGTTCATTCACAGGCTCTAGAAAAGGAAGGCAGCAGGCAAGCACAGCAGTTCCACAAAAAAACATGTCCTGTCCAGGTCTCTCAGACTAGTATAGTTAACAGATAGGACTTTCTAGAAGAGAAAAAAAAAAAAAAAAAAAGCTATTGCAGAAGGAAAAAAATCTATAAAAAATTGAGCTTGCCTTTCAAAGGTTTGTTCCCATAGCCTACCACAAACCCCTCAAAAAGGCTGCAAGTCTTTGATTAACACTGCCTTGCCAAAAAGCCATTGCGATTTGCATCTTGTATTCTAGTCAGGGGTCTTGACAGAGCTGGCCATGTTACAGCACCAGGGTGTGGACAGACCAAACACATACCTCATTTGACAGTTAGCCTTGGAACGTTGGGTGTAACTACTGTTCAGTAAAGATTTGCAAAGGAAAGACAAGCCTCAGATAAGAGCTCCCTCTTCCAGTCCCAAAGTACCTCAAATTAGATTAGATTATTTTCAAATAGGCAGATCCATTTACTATGGACAAGATGGAAAGGTAGTGTGAAAAAGGAGAGATGAAATATTATAATTTTTTTCTATTTAAAATGTATGTAATTGTTTTGTCTTTTTTAAAACAGCACATGGTAGAAAAAAAATGTCTCCAAATGCAATGTGCTGGTTTCATAATCCCACAACTCAGGTCAAACAAACCACTCCAGAATGAAAACAGATACAGTTGTAAAGCCCTGCCCTTTTACGGGACTGGATGTCGAGAGACAAATTATCCCCGGAAACAGTATAAGAATTTTAATTTACAACTGCTGTACACATTTGAAGATTTGGGAAATTACTAGTCTGTCCTTAATTTTTTAGTATATTTTGACAATCAATCTGATAGGAGGGCCAGTTCTGCAGGATGTGATAAGAACTTTTGAAAATAGTTTTAGATACTTGAAGTTCCCCACTATTTCATTTAAGCAGCTCCTCCTAATAAAGTTAGCAGGAATGCAGAAGTTCAGCAATGCTTATTCTCGCAGTCAGTCTGAATTCCATACCTCGCTTCTAATATCCTGTGGCTTATCTTTAGTTAAACAGATAACTCAACTAAAAACAAAACAGGGAGGAACTGGCAAGGTAGTCTGAGCACAGTGTGCATTTTAAACGCATGACTAATGCAGCATTCATAAACGGTTTAAAAACAATGCTTTTATAAAAAGCTGCATTTAATGTATAAGCTACCAATGAACTAAAATGCACTGTTCACACCTAGGTATTTCAGTGTTGCACCCTTGCATTATACATTATGGAACAAACATTTAAAGTCTAGGGCTCCAAGAATTTGTTAAAAATAAATTAAAAATGTAGAAAACTATTTCCTACCATCTTGGTTTCATTTTGATAACCATAAAGGGACATTAAATATCGGGATAATGGCAACTGAATCGTATTTAAGTTACAGTATTTATTTTAGACCGACAGAAAAACAAATTACAGGTAGCTTAAACATTTGTAAACTACCAACCTGAAAAAATGATCAGGTTTTGCGCATATGCAAGTTGTGCAAGTTCTCCTATTTATTGATCTTTGAGATGGCATTATTACACAAGGTAGAAATCCATGTGCTTGAAAGAGTAGTGTTCTTTTTTAACCCCTGCAAATCATGTAATCACTTCCTAGTTGCTGTAGCAGAAAGGGCACTGAGGCCATAGTTTGCCATGAATAGACATATTTTGACAGACTTTGCAGCAATTGAGATGAGCACCCATGGCAATTGCCTCGTGGCCACCATTAATTGAGGCCCGATTCAAGTCTAGAGTTCTTGTAAAAACCTGTGAAGCCATTTGCTGCTTTTTCAACAAATTTTAAAATGAAAAACAAAACAAAAAAAAAAACCAAAAAAGTGTTCTACACAATAAGCCAGAGGGTTCTGTACTTGGACAGAGTCATTCTTCTGGTGGGTCTCATCTGCTTCATGTGCAGTTTTGTAGCAGGATAAATGGGCTTCAAGGGTGATATGAACAGAAGTTCACAGTAACAGTGGAAAGAAATTCAAACGAACAGGTTTGGTCAAATGTTCTTGCCGAAGACTACAACAGGACTTTATTTGGACAACTGCCGTCCAGTTTTGTCAGCTGTTTTCTCCATAGGCCACACATTTGCTGTGTCACTCAAGTGAACAGCATGAGGATTCAAAACTGTGTGGGACCTTTCATAATTCAAGTTATGTACTACATTAATCATTTACTCCAGCGAATATGGATTAGTATCACCCGTTTAAACAGCACCCATTATGCCCTTAACTACTCAATGCAAAAATCTCTCCAGTATCAGGATACTACACTGCAAGGGCAGAACACTGAAGTAAATCCCATGTTTAAAAAAAAAAAATATATATTCTTCCCATCATTGAACTTTCATACTATTTTTTTTTTTTTTTTTTGGGGGGGGGGGGGGGGGGGGGGGGCAACCAAAGCTTTTTTTTTTTTTTCCCAGCCCTGCTAAAACATTGTAATCCAGTGAAACATTCCTTTGCGCAAAACATGGAAGCTGTCGCGATAATAAAACTCATACTTTTTTTGCACAAAATCATGAACACTGTCTATCACTGGGATACACTTTAAAATATTTTGCTCAATTAGTTTTATATATGCAGCAGACTAAACAGATCATAATAAATCCAAAGAAATCTTACTGCCACGCAGAGATCCTCAAGGTAAGCCGATACATATGGCCACAGTACTGTAGCGTAAATCAAAAGGTTGCGTGAGCAAGTCAGTCAACACATGCTGTGTTCCAAAACAAACTGAATTGCATTAATCTATGCTGCAGGGTAATGGAACCCGGTCATTCCAATTTACAACTACATTCATCTGACTGGATCTTCACTGGGCCCCCTAATACCACCATGTTACTATTTTATGGGGAAGGGTATTGGCTCTTTATGTTTTATATAGAAGCATGGCGAAACTAAAATCAGGAGAAAACTCAAGTGGCAGTAACACGCACATCTCTTGGGCTGGAAAAATCACAAGGGTGAGTTCAGGTGAAGTGGGACACCTCATTAGGTAAAGTGAGACACCAATTTCTTTTTAAAAAACAAGCCATGTTGCACTGCATTACAATAGATTTTAATGGTGCAGAGTGCTTGAATACACTTATTTAAATCAGAAAAACAGTTAATCTTTAGGCAACTATTTTTAACGTTTACAATTTACAAGTAAAACCAATTTTAAAACATTTAATTTAGTATTGAACATTTCATTTTCAAACATGAACATTTCATTTACTAAACTTCAAAAACTTCTGAATATTTTATTGATATATTTTTGGTATGCGCCATTTTAAACCGATATGAAGCTTATTGTATACTTATTTTAAATCATTAAAAAAATAAATTTAAAACATTTGCAAAGTACAAGTATTATCAATTAAAAAAAAAACGTTTAATCTGATGTTTAACATTTGATTCATTTCATATGTGCCATTTTAAATTGATTGGGAGCCTGTGCATGTCAGCTTTCTTCTAAATTAGCCTACTGCAAAAAAAAAAAAAAATGCAGTCCTTGCATGTGAAATTACTGGATGCCTGCCTATGGCATGCCGATGCCCCTTAATGACCTTGACGCGACACTGTTGGGTGGATTTGGGCACATTCCAGGCACGGGCTAAAAACCATAACTGGGGAATGCCTCTTATATTCTGCAATCTCCCTTCATCCTGTCCTGACTCCATTGATTAACTTCTCTCCCCAAGCCTTTCTTCCCTGACCAGCTCCCGGACCTTCCTTCTGACTACCTTTCCTTTTGGTGCCACTGAACTTTGGAATTCATTTTTACAAGTTAGTCACAATTCAGAATCAATATTTCAATTCAAAGTATGACATCAGGCCCTGCTCTGGCTTCCCCCCGGAGAAGTTGCAGTGGCTGGAGCCCGGCCTGTATGACATACCTCTGACCCACTTTATACCCCTTAATACATGTGTATTTACATGGTAACAACATGCTGGTAGGTAGGTACACTCTAAATACTAAAGTAGATAAACAGGTATTGGGGTCTCCTTATGTAAAGTGGGATCTTTTCCCCCATTAGTATAGGCTTTAACAGTGTCCCAGATTACCAGAACCATGCTGTCCCAGTTAACCTAACTTAGGTAAAGTGGGACAGTACAAAAATGTTTGACAAAAATATTAAACATAATGAACAAATTTTTATTCATTTTGAGGCACAAGGATATCACATGCATAAATACATCATAATCAAGCACTGTTTACTGTCTAACATGTATAACCATAACATTAATCTAATCCGAATGTTATGACATTGAGTTTAACCTGTCCTTTCAAGGACTGGCGTTCCATATAAGGAATACCACGCACCTTAGTGATGTCACATCAATAAAATAATTGCTCATATTAAGTAGATACCCTGCAAGAACTTGGTAACAACTGTTGATTGTAAATAAACACAAAGCTTAGCTGTCCCACTTTACCTGAACTCAGCCTATTAATATGTATTAATCAATAATGCGATGCCTGCAAATCAGTAGAGATAAATTCATATGGCAAACGAGTGATAATTACACACATTAGTAGTTTTGTTTAAATAAAGCAAAGCTGAAAATTACCAATACTTGCTCAATTATGTTGCCTATATAAAAAGTACTTTGCACGTTTCTCCATCGGTTGTTAAACAACGTGTTAAACATAGGCGAACATGTCCAGATGTTAACAGTTCATTATGAAAGCCAGTCAGTTAAGGCACAGCTCCCTTTATACAAGTCAGGCATAACTGAATGATACGACAAAAAAAAAAAATGCAAGTCTACATTTGACAGAGCAGATACTGCCTTCGTTTAACATGAAGTAATTAAGACCATTTGTATTGAACAATAATCCTCGTGTTAAAGAAAAAAAACACCTCCACCCCTCCCTTTCAAAAAGGCCATGATCTAGTTGTAGAGCTGTACTATCAGCAGTCTACTATCCGAGCAGAACGACCACCTTTATCCCAACCATTAAAGTGCGGGAAAAAGAAAGCGGGGTACAGGCGACTGGAATAGTCTGGGTTGCGTCACGGTTATATCAATATAGGCCTAGAAGTAAATCATTTAACATACGACTAGAAACAGATAAGACTTCGTCAAACATTTCGGTGACCTATGCACTCCACCCCCTATAGTATCCTACAAAACAAAAAGGTGTGGCACTCACTTTTAGTTCCAATGTATCGACTAAAAAACATACCGTAGGCTGCACTAGGTTAACAAAGTATCAACTACGCACGATACACGACCACCTTTGATAATTTTCCTCAGAAAACTTGATGTCTAACTCAGTAAAGTTCAATAGCTTTGACATTTAGAGGTGCAAGTAATTTCATCTCAACACCCAGGATCGTTGCTGGTCTGACAACAGAACTTTTGAAAGCGCTTGCGCTCACACCAGGTGGAATGCACAGCGTGCGCATTTCAAACTTCAAATTAATGCTAGTTTAAGTGCCTAATCACAACCTTTCTTACACCTACAACTGTTTAAACCGGTTTTGTTTTTAAAGTTCATTTTCGCATGATAAAGTGTACTTTTGCTTATTACAGAAACAACCTTAAGTTTTCCTACAAACGTAATGTACGTTACTCTTAGAAGTGTTACATAGCCTACAAAAACATCTTACTTTTGCAGCAGTTGCTCGTGCTCCGTTTTGATCTTGCCCAGTTCAATCTGCAGCTTGGCTCTTTCTCTGGCTGTATCATCCAGGGATCTCCTCGTGTCTGCGAGCTCGTTTTCATAGAGGGACTTCAAGCCGGTGAGCTCCCGACTCCGTACGTCTTCTTTCTCGGAGATCTGCAACTGCAAGACGCTGTTTTCTGATTCCAAGCTCCGCACCTTGTCAATGTAGATTGCCAGACGGTCGTTCAGGTTCCTCAAATCATCTTTCTCCTGCAACCGGCTTATCCTGGTAGGACTCAAAGGGGTGCTTCCAGCGCTGGAGCGGCTGCTTATTCTTTGCCCGGCTGGGGTGGAAGTTGCCGTCGCCATTGTAACAAAAGAGACAAGTAAGGCAGACAAAAGAGCCAACCGGCAGAGATGCAAAAATAAATTTTAATTTTTTTTTTTACAGCAGATAAAAATATAAACTTAAAATAAACGTTGTTTAACACTTTTGTAATATAAAAAACAAAATACACGAGGACACTGCTGATTTAAAAAGCGCCTTTTTTCTTGCAAATTTGTGTAAATATATGGGAGTACTGATTTAGCAGGAGAATGAAAAGAAAACAATAAAATGTTAAAAAGCAAAACAAATGAGTTAGGAAAGCTGCAAAAGAAAAGAAAGCTCCAAAAACCGCCTCCTTTTACTACTTTGTCTCCTAACAGAATGAAAGAAAGGGTTTGACTAATATGGCCGCTAATTTACATACAGGGGCAACGTGACTGTTTAAAGCCAATGATATTTTGTAACGAAACGCGTCCTTTAAATTTGGGCGTTTGAGACAAAATTCAAAACACATCAGCGTAGCCTGGCAAGCCGAACAGCACACGTGTAATGCATAATGCGTCAGATTTGTCCCGCTCTATGCAATACAATGCACATTGCGATCTTTTTGTTGAAGAAAAAACTGGTGTTACATATTGCAACATACATAGGGAAGCTTTAAATTGTAACTATTTTTAACAGCAGTAGTAAACATACACACATCGCATCTCTATGTTGATTATTTTTTTCAGAAACACGCAGCTTTATATGCTTGTTGACATTTGTTATAGTTCAAAGATTTCGTTTCAATGTTTAGTGAAAAATAAACCTTTCATTTTTACCCCTATACGCAATTTACACACGCCTAATATTGGTTTGAGAGAGATAAATACATCTGCTGTTCGCAATTGCAGTACACATGTATCTTTTGAGATCATCGTTTTATATTTATTCAGCATTTAAATGTTAATTATATTTATGTGTTTCAGGAAGGCACTGGCACAGCAGCATCCCTTCTAACACAAAGCAGCCGCAACCGAAAACACACGTAGAACGCATCAGTAGTCGTTGAATGTTTAAATGTTTTAATGGTCATAAACAAACGCGTATATTCAATTGACCTAAGCAGTGGCAGATCGAAATCTTGTTACTGTTTGATCATTGAATAGGATTATGAAAAATCAAACATCTAATCGTGAATGCAAAGCTCTGTAGTGTATTAATGTATAAACGTACAGAAAGCCATGAAGGGACTTGTTTTAATTTGATGAACTGATTTTTTTTCAATACTGGGCACATTTTTTAGATAACTTGGAGAAACCCTGAGATCAGACTGTTTACCAGAAAGACAAATAAAACAGTACCTGGTTCAGATTAATGGACTAAACTAGTATTTCCAAGTCTCAGTGTAACTGGCATTGTAAATTCCAGACGTTTAAAACACAATTCATGTTAGGCATTTACTACAACTAATAAGCATGCTGCCCCACGTAATTGTAAGAACAGACTGATTCTGCTGAAGAAAACTTGGTGCTGGAGTTGAAGACAGATCAACAGTGCTTGGTCAATAGAGTTGCCTCTTCTAAATCAGTAGTCAAATAGTTTATTTTTTTTTTTATGACCATCAACTATTAAGATAAAAACTGCACTTCTGTTAAATATGCACCTAGGGCATTCCAGATGTTATTTCGTGTGCCTATAATCAACACTCTGTCTTAAGTCTTTCATATCCGCTGCACACTAGGGTTTGAGATCTGTTGTCTAAATCACTGCAGGGTGATTTAAAAAACAAAACAAAAACATAACTGCTCTGGTTTGTCTGTTCCGTACAACATCATGGATCATTCTTGCTGTGTTACCTACAATGTGGGCCATGATCTTTACACTAACTAGAGCGTGCATTTTGAAAAGATTTGAAACAGACTTTAAAGTTATAAATGTAAAAAGTTGTCAGGATGTGAACAATGAAAATAAAAAATTATAGGTACATTATTTAAACAGTTGTAGCAACATGTGGGGACAGGTAACGCTATATTTTTTGGAACCGCGCTACTTACTTTTTAAAGGGATAGTTTGATATCATCTGCTGGTGCCTGAACACTGAACAACCAACTGAATGAGCTTACTTACCAGTGGGTTTAAATAAATTACTACACACATGCTATTCGTTATTTCATATTTGAATCCACAAACAATTCAGTAACTTGTTTTCAAATTAAAGAACTCAGTCCTGAAAACAAAATCAAAATATTTATGGTAAAACAACAGTTTACAGTACAAAAGCAAGAACAAAAAGACATGGTCAGTACTTGACAGTGCTTTACAATACTGCTAATAAAATAAACAAAAAAAAAGGCTTACAAATGTTACTCACTGGTACATATTTATTCAGCAGTAGTCTGAAAATGAATCAGAAACCCAAACAAAAAGTACAAACAGCTGAAGGAAGTTTCAATGTACCAAATCAAGAAAGCCATTTTCACAAACAGGCCTCCCAGTTATCACATGTATTTTAATGGGATCTGTAGTGATTAAATTAAGCCCTATGACCCACAGTATATTCATTTTAGATTGCCTAGATAGACTTACATACTTCAAGATAAATATTAGCAGCCACTTCTTTACTGTGGTGTTACAATACACTTTCTTCACTTCTAGTGAAAACTGTATTTGATCATTTGTGTGTCATGAATAGGTTTCTGAGAAGTTTTAAGTAATTCTGATCACATTGTGTTACTACCATGTACTCTAACATACCAGAACAGTCCAGAAGAAAGCCAATCATAGAATCAAATGTAATTGTTTTGTGTTTTTGCATGTGTTTTGGCTGGAGTTAGCCACAGCATTGCATCAGATGAAAAGGACTGATGTAATACACTTCAGGAAGATTCCATAGAAAACATTTTTGTTCATAAGTATCCATACATATTAGTTTCCTGTAAAGTAATACACATTTTAGATTGCAGTCTTAATTTAGGCATCTGATTTTTCTGCATCGCGTCACATTCTTAACTGTGTATGTTGACACCACTAAAAACTCCCACCACCACAGCTGTAAAAACACAACTAGAGCTACAGTATCAGTATAATGAAAAGAGCTGATCTCATGACCTACATCCACCGTACAGACAATTAAAAATGTAAATTGGATACCATACGACCTTTCTGTGGTACAGTATTTTTGCATTTATTGATGGTACTAAGAGCGCCAATAAAGCAACCCTCTCCACATCAGTTGGATTGCTATGTATCATAAAATATTTTGTTTTGTGCCATAACTAAAGTCATATACAAGTCTTTATTCATTGTTTTATATTTTATAATTATTGATTAGTGGTAAAAACATAAAACATTTGTCTATATGTATTACCCAATTTCTACTGCACTGCATATCTTGGGAGTGAGTGTTTAAGTCCTATACATATACAAATATAAGAAGTATATTTACTGATCTGTTCGATAATTAGAAAAATAGTTAACAATGTTTTAAATAGTTCATAACTATTTAAATAGCTTGAAGATAAAAGTAACATCAATAAATAATAATAAAAAAAGAAAACAGTCAAAACCACATTAACAATACACACGTTTTTTTCAGTGGAATTTGAACAGCAGCACAGACAGTAGGGAACTGCAGTAGACACTTCACTCTCAAAGGCCTACACGTGGACTGAGACTTGTTAAAGCAATTCACAATTTACAGAGAAACGGGGGGAAAAAACGTCAGCAGCCAGTACGGTCCTGCTACATTGCTTCAATCTGCTGCAGGACTTTATATTCTGCACGCCTGTCCAACGTGCGCTGTCGGAACAGAACGAGAACTGCAAAGACTGTGCCAAAAGAAAGCATGCCGCCTTCAAACTTCCAGAACTTCAGTTCCTCTTCGGCAGCTGAACGGCAACTAAAATAAACAGGCAAATCAACCAAAATTATAAGCTTCACATTTACAACTTGACAAATGATGTATCTTTGCAGATAAGAAGAATGCTGTGGGACTGCATAAACACCAGGTAGTATCACGCATTCATTACTGCATTGAAATGAGGTCATGAAGTATTGTGGGTCTTAAAATTCAGTAGCAAATTAACTATAGCAGCACAGCATTAATGACATGAGAAATCTGTGTTTTGTGAACAACCTAGGCATACATTAAACCCAACTGTGACCAGAATGGTATGGCTAGTCACCTAAAATGTTTAAAGTGTCCATTTATAGTGTATCTCCAACTTGCACCTTACAATAAAAAAAAAATCACAACTAATAACCAATGACTAAATTACTTGAATTCAAGTTACTGAATATTGACTTACCTTCTGTATTCTACTTGGCCTGAATGGTTGCACTTTATTTTTTCCACAAAGCCAGAAAACGTGCATTCCGATTCGGTCTTCTGCGGGTTTAATGAGAAGGCAATACAGCAAACATGTATAATACTCTTACTTCTTGTATTGAACTGACTTACTAATATTATAGACTAGTCCAAAACATTAAAGGGGGAAACATGGTGAAAAAATAACACCATAAACGTACAGTCAAAAAAGCACTTTGCATGAGTTGTCCCCTCTTCAGATGTGATCAGTAGTACAAATGGCTGCTCAGGTGATAAAGTTATTTGATGTTGGTTTGTGAATCATGGGCTCTAATGATGCCAGGTGGTGTCAGACAAAGATTTCTGACTAAGTCCAGACCAAAGAAT
Organism: Polyodon spathula; assembly: GCF_017654505.1. NCBI lineage: Eukaryota > Metazoa > Chordata > Actinopteri > Acipenseriformes > Polyodontidae > Polyodon > Polyodon spathula. The sequence continues at coordinate 21,683,790 of NC_054534.1, read as the reverse complement.
GGGATGATCTAGAGATCAACACCATGGGAGCCCATACTTGATACTGAGGCATTCATTTGGATAATTTTCAAACTGTCTAAAAGATTGACCTCCAGAGAACAAGCCTCTAGACATTTAGATTTTCATGTTCAAATACATGTCCTTGATGTTACACATAATCCAATTAATTTATCAGTTAGTGTCAGTGTGTAAAGAGCGATACCTTGAAATACTGAAATGTGATTCTTCTAGTTAATTATGCTTTGGAAAAATTCAAGTTTGCGTCTTTAAACTTCCGGAGTACTGTACTTGTAATATATTGTTTTTTTGTAATGTAAATGGTACCTTGTTTAAATTATGTAATAAAAAATAAATAAATAAATAATAGGCGGCAACAATATAAATAAATGTGATTAATGTGTTCCGTAATCAAAGAGAAACAGATCACTTAACAACAAATTTTGTAAGGAACTTCACAGCAAGTGTCAGTTGGTTGGCGGTGCTTATGTTCAGGTATACAGTATCTTTATTTGGCTAACGTGCGGCATGGGGTTTAGTAGAGTTCCAGTTTCCAGTCTTGTTCTCTTCATTATTAATTATTAAAGTTACAGTCCCACAATCATGTGTCTTTTGTAAAGTATAGCTGTAAAAGACACAATACACCTACTGTATAACATATCTATATATATACACACACACACACACACACACACACACACTAGATAGACAGATAGATTACCCATAATTCTACAGTTACTGCTTTCTCCCACCTTAATTCGAAAGCTACTTGTATTTACTTACTCTCCTGTCGATGTGCTGATGAACCCCAAACAGGGAGAAACATGTATGCCGTTGTTGTACTCTCAGCATTTTAAAATGCTGTGAATGTAGCAGCCTTTTTGGCTACTTTCACACAATTTGACTGGCTTGTAATGCTTCCATTGGCATATCCAGATTACCCATAATTCTATAGTTATTGCTTTCTCCCACCTTAATTATCTAGTGCACGTGGTTCACCATCAATCCACATCTTACATCTGATGATTTGTTGTAATCAAAAAGAGTTTGTGTACCTTTCTATAGTCATCGCATCGAGTGCACTCCTGTTGCACTGTGAATTCTTCAATCTCCCAGCAAGACTGACGTTGTGCGTTGCTAGCTATTTTTTTTAAAAAAAGAAAAAAAAAGTCACAACCAATACAAGACATGCACTCTAAAGTGTAACTTATATCATGTTGTGTAACTTTCTCCTTTCAGAATTTTTTTTGCAAAATCCAAATTTGAGAGTAAACTCTCATTCTGTTGCACAGCCCTCTGCTTGGTGTCATGAAACACATATTTTAAGGGATATGCCATTCATTGGGATTATGCCTGCTATGCTGTGGAAAACCATTCACTACAGAGCATTTCAACTTGGTAAGGTAAAGCCACCAAATGTCCACCACAGGTCTTAAAGTAGCAGACATCTACAATACTGTTAAATGTATTAACTGCTCACTGCCAAACAGCTGGTTGTCAAATTCTCACAAAACACACCCTTGACAGGAGTGGATTACAAAATGGCACTTCTTCACAGGTGCTGATTTTAAAATGGCTTGGGTGATGAGAACACTGATTGGCTGTACAATATTCCAAGTAGCGCAGCAGCTTAGTCTCTTCACTGAGCTGTTGTATTCTTACAATATGTTTTATTTGTGGAATGGGCTACTTTATAATTGCAAAAAAACACTTCAAAAGGTGTGCATTTTTGAAAATGATATATTAATCATTTCTACAATAAAGCATAAATACTAGCAATAATGAACAGTAGGTTTTATTGACTGAATGAGCTTCATTAATTTTAAAGTTCATGTATTTTAATATTTAGTGAAGGCAATTCAAATGGCATATTTATTAATGCATAATTAAAGCAATTAAGATTTTCTGAATATAGAATTCCTTTACATTTTACACTTACTTATTCCATCCTCTTGTTTGAAGGGTGCTCCTTCACAAAATCTGAAATGGAGAGTACAGCATGGGATTACTGAGACTGATTGCACAGTCAAGAAAGTAGGTAAAAGATATGCGGTTTGGACTATACAGTACAACTCATTATAAAACACTACTGCTGTGAAATGGCACCTCTCTATTTTTCTTTCAGAATAAACTATTAAAATGCCATATTTATTAATGCATTAGTCTCTCCAATAATAACAAAAACAAGAATCATGATTATATGATTTGTTTTTTCTTGTCACAGCCAGCTCTTAGCAGCATAGGTCATGGCTTATAGAATGATTCAGTTAAGGCTAAGAAAATACTTAACAAAGCAGTAAGAAGCTCATTCTTCTCCACTTTTCTAATTCTCAGACTTCTAATTTAGCAACTGTCATATCATCATTAAAACCCTGTATGTAATTTTACTATTGAGTACACTTAAGTAGATAAACGATATGTTTTTTGCACACAAAATGAATGTTTGTCATCATTACTATACAAATAAGTATCAACAATTTTGTATAGTCCTGTTTCTCAGTACCTTTATGTAAAAGTTAAGAATTCAAAGCTAAATTTAAAAATGTTGACTTTGTAGTAAGTGTGTATTATCTATGAAACAATATTTAGGAAACAAAATAACAACAACATAAAAACTAAAGATATACTTATTTTAAATGAAGTCATATTGCTACAATGGAATATATATATATATATATATATATATATATATATATATATATATATATATATATATATATATATATATATATATATATATATATAATTTATTTTTTTACTAACACCAAAGGGATCATTAAAATGGTCCTGATAAAGGACTCGTTGAAAGGTATCCCAATCCTTGCAATTTGTAAGTACTCTGGTAAGTGGTTCTGGTTTTCATTAGCCTCTCACTCTAAAAATGATATTGTTTTTATATATTATATTTTAAAGGCCCTTTTATAAGCACAATAACACACTTGACTGTGCCACACAGCATGCCTGCATATCACCTTCATGTTGTGTATTACTGCCTACCCTCTGGCAGGTAAAACCATTCAGCCCTGATTCCTTACTACCGCTATGTCTACCATAACAGTGCTACAATTGTGAATCCCACTGTAAACATGCCTAGACTTTTTTGATGGAGAAATGTTTAATGTAATAGAAAATATCTAAAGGTTTGAAGAATACATAAAAAAAGAATAACCTCAACAAAAAAAAAAATACTGGTGCTTAAAATATAAATGTTATTAATATAATTAACTTGAATTGTGCACTTAGCATTTAGTGTTTGATTATATTGTTTTTCATTTTTTACAGTTTACAGCAATCAATAAGTGTATGATGCACACACTGCCTATCACTGTACATTTACATCACAGTACAGTTCATCCAGCAATTGTGTCAGCCAGAAAAACCTAGGCATCACTGGCTAATTTGCTTAGTTGTTTCCATGATTAGAATTTTTACCATGTTCATATTTTAACCAAAAGTTCACCACCACACGTCGCCCCAATTTTATTGAAGAACAAATTAAACATTTCTGAAAAGTGTACGCTTACCCAAAGTATGGATAGAAAAAACTCCATCCCATCCATAGGAAAGGCAAGGCACCAAGTGAGCTAAGTTTCATCCTCTGTCTTTTATTTAAACAATTCCTTTGTAGGCTGCCGCAAAAGAAAACGATGTAAGTAACATGCTGAAAGTACACAGCAATGCAGCACTGTAAAGACTTTGTGTCACATCCAAATATGGCAACACTACTTATCTTAGGTATATAACTTCAATGAATGGTGGCTTTAAATGTAATCACCCACTTTGTGTTACTACTATGGAATAACATAGTACAGAAAGCTGACAGGTGGTACTAATAAGGGGCAACGTGAATCTGGAATGCTCAGCATGGCCACCATTCATCTCAGGTTGCAATAATTTTTTTTATTTTTAAACAGAATGATCATAGCCTCTATTTAAATGACGAACATTATTACAAATGATTAACATAACAGACTATTACAGCTGGTGTCCTGCCCATTGTTTGTGACACATTTTGGGGAGGAGAGCTAAATTAAATAAGTTTGTGCTTCATAGCGCTCTTATTTCTAACTGTTTGTACACAACCAGCATGTAGAATATTTGACCTTAATGCCCATGCTTTGATGTTTTTATCAAAACCTGACAAGTGGTTTACAGTAACTCAGTCTGTAGGTGTCAGGTACAGTTCAACATTTGACAAAGTTTGAGTCCACTAAATACCCATATCGGAGAGTACAACATTCTGAAGTGTGTGTGATAGGCTTAGTAGCTTTTTCTGCCGAAATGATTGAAACGGTTTTCCTTGTGGACCAAAAGCCCCTCTGCTGCTGATTGCGGAGAAGAAAATTAAAATGCATCCAGAATTATACACTTAATATTGATATTGCACATATTTACACACCGAGTACTGATATTGCACTGTATATATTTATGCATGCTTTACAGTTACACTTCATGGGCATTTGTCCTTCACAGGCTTACGCAACATACTACGATTAATGCATACGTTAATACATTTCCATACAGATTAGAACAAAAGTATTTTTCATCCAATACATGGCACCGAAAGTACAGTTTGTGACAATTAAACAAGCATATTATTAAAAATAACTTACTCTGCCTGGATCGGTTTCACGTAGTCAGACAAGTTCGGCCTGTAGATATCACATATTTGAAGAGTTGTCATGACATAATACTTTAAAGATGTTAGAAATTATTCTTTATACATTTGTCTGTAGTTTCCCCCGTTATTTTATAACACACTATCCTTGCATGTTAACAAACATCTGACAACACGACACAGCCAAGTCATAATGCAAGCATTGACATCAGCCCGACGTCATTAATAGGAAATGCTTTTCATAAATGTGAGTGATGGTTTCTTTAGCCAATACGTTGCAAGTTCTTTGGGAGGAGGGCAGCAGTTCTCCAATGATAAGTCTCTTTGTGATCAGATTCTATTTCCTTTTTTTTCTGTACTGTTGTCAAGTTGCTGAACTAGACAGCGAGTTTGATTGCAAAAACTGCAACTTTCTCCGTAGAGATTTCCAACGGTTCAGAAACGGTAATGTGATGCTGTTGTTTCATTACCAAATCACACAAGAATCATGTTTATATATATATATATATATATATATATATATATATATATATATATATATATATATATATATATCAAGGGATCATGTGTTTGAAACTCAATTTGTTTTTAACCTCCATAATATCCAAAAATAAATAAAATATATATAATGTCATGCATTATATAATATTTATTTGTATGGTATAAGTTGATCAGTACGACATAGTATCATGCTGACCACCATGGTATATACAGGTAACATTTACGTATTGATACATGTCTATGACAGGGCATAATCCCTGCATGTGTAAATGCCAGTACATACTGTTTGTTCTAGGTTTATTTCTTTTAAACTTATAAATTGTGCACGTTAATATACAATTCTGATTATATATATATATATATATATATATATATATATATATATATTATATTATATATATATATATATATTCTATATGATATATATATATATATATATATATATATCTATATATATATATATATATATATATATATATATCCCAGTCTTCTAAACAGATCTCCCCAAACAAAGTATGACGCTGGTCTTCATTGATCGTCAATTACGCCTCAGTCACTTTCTGCACATGGATTTGGCAGGGATTAGATATTACCCCATCTGGACCTTGCCCAATTTAAATTCAAAATACAGCTCTGGAAAAAATTAAGAGACCACTGCAAAATTATCAGTTTCTCTGGTTTTACTATTTCTAGGTATGTGTTTGGGTAAAATGAACATTTTTGTTTTATTCTATAAACTACTGACAACATTTCTCCCAAATTACAAATAAAAATATTGTTATTTAGAGCATTTATTTGCAGAAAATGACCACTGGTCAAAATAACAAAAAAGATGCAGTGTTGTCAGAGCTTGAATAATGCAAAGAAAATAAGTTCCGATTCATTTTTAAACAACACAATACTAATGTTTTAACTTAGGAAGAGTTCAGAAATCAATATTTGGTGGAATAACCCTGATTTTCAAGCACAGCTTTCATGCGTCTTGGCATGCACTCCACCAGTCTTTTACGTTGGTGTTGTGGGGGCTTTATGCCACTCCTGGTGTAAAAATTCAAGCAGCTCGGCTTTGTTTGATGGCTTGTGACCATCCATCTTCCTCTTGATCACATTCCAGAGGATTTCAATGGGGTTCAGGTCTGGAGATTGGGCTGGCCATGACAGGGTCTTGATCTGGTGGTCCTCCATCCACACCTTGATTGACCTGGCTGTGTGGCATGGAGCATTGTCCTACTGGAAAAACCAATCCTCAGAGTTGGGGAATATTGTCAGAGCACAAGGAAGCAAGTTTTCTTCCAGGACAACCTTGTACTTGGCTTGATTCATGCGCCATTCACAAAGACAAATCTGCCTGATTCCAGCCTTGCTGAAGCACCCCCAGATGAGTCAAATTTTCAGCTTTGCCCAACACCTGGTCGTCTAATGGTTAGATGGAGACCTGGAGAGGCCTACAGCCACAGTGTCTCGCACCCACTGTGAAATGTGGTGGAGGATCGGTGATGATCTGGGGGTGCTTCAGCAAGGCTTTGGAATCGGGCAGCTTTGGCATGAATCAAGCCAAGTACAATGTTCGTTTTACCCAAACACATACCTATAAATAGTAAAACCAGAGAAACTGATCATTTTGCAGTGGTCTCTTAATTTTTTCCAGAGCTGTATATAAACTTCATTTTGTAGTGGATTTATTCTCCGCTATCCAAAAAGACTCAGGATTCAGGTTTATTGCCCGCTCTAGATATTTTAATCAGTGTATACAAGGGAAGAGTCTACAAGAGACTGTTAACCCAAGTAGGGCTGCAGTTGATATTTATACAGTTTGTACAAGCTTGTAAATAGGGTGTGTCTGGTGTCTGTGTTACCAGAAAATTTCAGTAGAAAAGTAAGATCAAAACAGAGCCAGTGTTATCAAAGGGCCTAAGTGTGAGGTGTATTATTGTCCAGAGAAGGCATTTCATATATATATATATATATATATATATATATATATATATATACACACACACACACATACACACATATTGATATGTGTGTCATATATATATCTTAACTTATTCAAAAGGAGGTGTTACAATCGATTTTTTTAAAAGGTGTTAATATGTAAACGCCCGAAGACGGGACTAATCTGTACGTTAGAATCACATGGAAATATATGGGTGGTTAGTCATGTACTAAATGTGTACATGTCCACTTACTGCCCGTGTCATTTATTAAATATATATAAATTAGTCTTATTATTTGATTTACTTTTGGTCGGATGATCAGCATTAATAGCTGAATACCAAACATAAAGTAATTATATTTGTATTGTAAAGATTATCAAATAAATAAAAAAGTTTAAATGTACTAGGAACTCTTGGTATACCATGTGAGTAGTAACTGTACAACATTAATATATATATATAATATATATGGCTCTATGAGATATATATATATATATATATATATATATAATATATATATATATATATAATATATATATAATATGGATGATTCTTGTGGGATTTGGTAATGAAATTAATTGACCCATGTAATTGTGTAAATTACATGGTGTTACAGTTGGCTATTTTAAATTAAGTGTTTTACCAAATGTAATAAAACATAGTAAACTAAATATTAATTACAAGCAGTATTAAATAAAATTCATCGTTTTGTACCAAAACAACAACAAACAAAATGTAATATGTCAGGTAAAAACAAACAAGCGGGCTATGCTAATAGAAAACCTCAATTTTCCATGTAATTGGCCAGTATGAACCCTGCCTCTCCACCTAGTAAGTAGCCCGATGAGGGTCTCTCTTGTCTAGATAATTACAAGCTATTGCGGTCAGGGTTTTTTTTTTTTTTTTTTTTCTAAGTGGCAGGTAGTTTCTGCTTTTGTCGGAGGAAGGTGGGCTCAAGGTGCTGCGTGCTTGCCAGTTTTACAGCAAAGCACACGTCTGATCCACCAGAAACAGGGTTGGATTAAATATCATTAGTACAAAAAATGAGTGGCTTTTTTCCGTTGAATATGAAAGACATTCCCGGTGAAAACTGGCAGTGTGTCCGAGTGACGGTTGACATTGGAGATACTGAAGGAGAAAATCAGGAAAGTAGCAGGCAGAACATGAAAAGCATTTGCTCTGATTACGGGTAAGGAACTAGCTCGAATGTTATGCTTCCCCATGTTTAAGAATGTGTTTGTGAAGTGTTCTGCATATCCTTTTTTTGTAATGATACATATAACTTAGTTAAATAATATAAGTGTTTAAATTATACCTGGACGTAGTGGCTGTGGCTGTCAAAAGTATTCACCCACCTTGGACATTTCCACATTTTATTGTGTTACAACATGGAATCAAAATGAATTTAATTAGGAGTTTTTGCCACTGATCAACACAAAAAAAGTCCATAATTTCAAAGTGAAAAATAAAAAAATGTTCTAAAATGTTCTAAATTAATTACAAATACAAAACAGAAAATAATTGATTGCATAAGTATTCACCCCTTTGAGTCAATATTTGGTAGAGGCACCTTTGGCAGCAATTACAGCCATGGGTTTATTTGGATAAGTCTCTACCAGCTTTGCACATCTGGACACTGCCATTTTTGCCGATTCTTCTTTGCAAAATTGCTCAAGCTCCTTCAAGTTGGATGGGGACCTTTGGTGAACAGCAATTTTCAACTCTTTCCACATATTCTCAATTGGATTGAGGTCCGGACATTGACCTTTTTGTTTTTAAGCCACTCTAGTGTGGCTGTGGCTATATGTTTGGGGTCATTGTTCTGCTGGAAGATGAACCTTCTCCCAAGTCCCAGGTCTCTTTCAGACTTCACAGGTTTTCCTTCAGGATTTCTCTGTACTTTGCAGCATCCATTTTGCCCTCTATCTTCATGAGCTTTCCAGGCCCAGACGCAGAGAAGCATCCCCATAGCATGATGCTGCCACCACCATGCTTCACGGTAGGGATGGTATTCTCAGGATGATGTGCGGTGTTAGGCTAGCGCTTAGTGTTGAGGCCAAAAAGCTCTATTTTGGTCTCATCAGACATATAATCTTCTTCCGCTTGGTCTGAGAGTCTCCCACATGCCTTCTGGCAAACTCAAGCCAAGATTTGATGTGAGTTTTATTCAACAGTGACTTTCTTTTTGCCACTCTCCCATAAAGGCCAGTTTTGTGTTAAGCACCCGGGCTATTGTGGACTTTTTTTGTGTTGATCAGTGGCAAAAACTCCTAATTAAATCCATTTTGATTCCATGTTGTAATACAATAAAATGTGGAAAAGTCCAAGGGGTGTGAATATTTTTGAGAGCCACTGTAAACGTTTGTAATTCCATGTGCTGAGGTGACCAAATTAAAGTATAGAAATACTTTTGGCCTATAATACAATGCTGTGTGATGTGTAAGGCACAAATGTGTATGTGAAAAGGAGTTTGAAGGCCTGTAAGTGATATAGTGGTGCAATATATTGTGTAATTTTAAAGTACCGGTAAATAGTCTGGTTCTTTATTCTAAATTTTGGAAGTTTCTGATAACTCTGATATAATCTATGGATATGCACTGATCCTAAATATCTAAAGGACCAGTTAAACACAGGGTAAAATGATGTTGGGTGGATGGGACAGATGTAAAAGGTTTTACCTTCTTCTCCATTACTCAGACGATTTGAGCTGGTTTGACCAGACTTTGGTACAAACAACTTACACCTGTCCTCTACCAATCCCTACTCATTATTTTTATTATTTTGCTAAAGGTTTATGGCAATAGAATGTATTTAAGTGTATTTCTCATACCTCTCCTTCTCTAGGCAACTGGACTAAAATAAAATGTAAAGGTTTACATTTTAGAAAATGCTAAATTCCCACTATTCTAAGCTGAGGCCTATACCATATCATAACCAGCTTTGCTGTTTCAACTACAACTAAACATATCAATTTGGGTGTTCTAGCAGACGATACTGTAATTTGGTTTGCCAACCCCTGTTTCATTGTTTCCAGTGCTTTACTTTTCCTAGTTTTTCTGACAACCTCTTTGATGATGATGATGATGATGATGATGATGATGATGATGATGTGGAATTGGAAGACTGGAAGCCCCCAGATTCTGAACTTGTTCAGAAGATGGTCTCTCAGAGAATTACCTATCTGATGAAAACCTTGTCAAAGATGCTTTCTTGCTGAAACATGTCAAGAGAAACAAGCTGGGTTACATGACTATCAAGTTGCTGACTTCATTCAAAAAGGTAAGAAGCACTGGTTTAGCTGGAATATTACTAATTTCTTTCAATGTTGTGGAAAGGCAATACAATCCTGTAACCTTTATTGGCATCTCTACCTTTTCAGATGAAGCTCTTAACAAAAGATTGGCGGACGGCTGCTTTTGCTCTGCTTCACTCCGCTAAGCTGGAGCTGAATGAGGAAGGTAAGAAGGTGTTTCGGAGAATCACGGTCCCAGAGACTCTGCTCATGCAGGTGCCAAACAGGCTTCTCTTGGTGTGGAACCTGCCAGAGCCATTGGCCACTAGATACCTCTGAATCGACTATTGCTGTCTTTGGCACTTTTGGTACTATAAGTACAATCAGGATCCTTCGACCTGGGAAAGAGCTGCCCACAGATGTAAGGAAGTACACCTACGAGTACCCTGATCTGGTCTCCATGGAATGCGTTTTAGTGGAGTATGAAGCCCTAGAGGCAGCTGGTAGAGCTTACCGTGAGCTTTCCAAGGCTAACAGCACTATGAAGGTGATTCTTGTAGGGAAGTGGTCAAGGAAGACCACCACACTGGATGCAAGTGATGCAGAAGAGAAGTCTGATCTGAAAGGCATGGCAATAATCAGCCAGAGGATGGAGCAACTGCATTATGGAGGTGAAGATTCATCTGCCTACAGCTCTTCATAATCAGGGTTTGCTTCATCTCCTATCCCAACACCAAGGTGTTATCAAGGCCTGAGCCCTTACATCACCCTCCATAGCCTTGGGGTTTCTCCCAGGTCCAGCCCATGGACCAGCCCTCTCTCTAGCCCCAGGATCCTGCACGTAACCCCCACAGCCCACCGCATGTCCCCGCTATTGGCTTCAGAGATGTGGAGAAGCCCAGATAGCAACCCAGAGCCATGCAGAAGGAACCTAGATTACTCCTCTGACAGCAGCAATACTACCGGACTCTGGGTTCAGAGGCGCAAGCTGGCAGCAGCTAGCACTGCCTCCTCTCAGGAAGCAAGCCAGAAACAGAGCTCACTGAGCCCATTGGTGTTGAACAGGGCCCTGAATGGGGATCTTTCATCTGGGGTCCTCCGCTTCCCTCATGGCCCAGATGGAACTAAAGGGTTCCATAACAGTATTGGGAGAGGAAGGGTTGTCTTTAAATAAGGATATCTCTCTCTCGTGGGGAAAAAAAGGCAGTGTCAAATCAACAATGTTCTAGCAAGCAGGTCATTTAGTACCCAGAAAACCAAACTGCCGCATTCATAAAGTGTGGATCTCTGTGCAGTGTTGGTTTGGCTCTGTGGGTGCAATATGTTTTTTTTTTCTCTTGTATCATTTTTTTTAAAGGTATATTTATAACTTCTGTGACTTCTGCAGAAGTTAAGGCCCTGTAAAGAAGACACCTTTAGTGTGCAAACGTTTAATTGGTTAAAATGGTTCACCTTTAACAATTAAATTGATTTATTTTTGAGAAATGCAAAGTAGAACATGGTGTAAAGTTTACTCTGATATAGTTGCCTCAAAGTTAAAATGCACTTAAATCTGTATGTGTGCTGTACTTAGGATTGGCCATGTAGCTTGTTAGTAGTCCAATCAAATGCAAACTGCAAATATTGTATATTTAGTAAACCTGTAACTTTGGGTGGAGGGGAAGGGGAGGGGGGTTCCCCAGTTACAGAAGTGCCTTGAATAGCTAAATCAACCTAAAGTGTAGTGTTCAATGAGGACCATTAGAACCAACTGGGGCACGTGTCGGTGCATTGAGTTTCTAAATACTTGCATGTACACATGTAGATGCTGAGCACTGCCACCTTTTTTTTTTCTCGTGATGGTAAAAGAAATTGGCAAAGTTGTGTATTGAAATGTGTGTTTCTGGCTTATTACTGACAAAACTATATTCTATAAGTTAGGATATTGTTTGTTTTGGAAATCGCATGTCAAATGGTGAACTCTAGTTGATTTGAAATTCATACAATGCATTTCATTGGATTCAAATCTGTATTTAAAAAATAATAACCAATAAATGAAATAAAGTGGATCAAATAAATAAACTTTCAAATAAGCCTGAAGTTTGTGAAAAGAAATGCAACATGAATAGTGTCCTTGTATTTAAGTTCCCATAGAAATTAATAAAGTAATTTTAAACTGCCAGGAAAGGGGTAAGATTGTGCTATTTATTATTTTATTACATCTAAATAAGGATATCAAACCCAGAAGAAATTAAAGACAAAGTGACCTCTTATTGAACTGGAACCTTTTTTAATCATATCAATTTGCTCAATCATCGGTGGCTCTGTATATACAGTATGTGTGTTCATTTCATTATTTTGCACATCCACCTCTACCATTGCTAAATTTGAACATGTTCATAGTGAAATTACCTTAACATTGGGATTCTGGTGTTATTTTTTATAAAGGAAATTATGTTAATAAACAGGTTCTACTCAAGTGCCCTTAAATGTAATCTCATTTTGTAGATATAATGTCACTTTGTAGAAAGTAGGCTTTAAATCTCTAAATGTAACTGTTTTGATAATTAACATATTTTTTCCAAATTCACATACAGTAGTCTTTAGAAAACAAGCTTGTATTAAGCTTGACTAAAGCATATTTGTGGTTGCTGCAAAAGCATCAAGATACAGGATTATAATTACCCACTTACTGAAACACACTTCTGAAGCTTTCTGCCCGGATGTTTCCATGACAACTTTTGCAATTTGCTCCATTGCTCTGAAGACATTTGTAGCAGAGGGTTATTTTAAAAGTACAAAATATGAAGTGTTGTGTTGAGACAAAGTATTACAAAGGAACGCAAGTTCAAGCATGACCTATTTTGTACAGTGCTGTTAAGCTGAAAAATGGTAATTTAAATATAGTGCTTTTTCAATCTTGATCTCTTGTAATGCTGAAATAAAGAAACTAAAGACAACTTTTATAAAGTACTTTTTTTTTTCATCTTAATGTGCACAGTACACCTGCCCAGTTTATGAATGAACTTGAAGATACTTGGGTAGGTTCTCTTGCTTCCTCTTCAATAGGGATTGTAGAATTTTAACTTTATCAGGGTTAGGAGCACAGAGCAATCATCACCATTATCTGGCAGCAGTGCAGTGAATTAGTTGGGGAGAAGGACCTAACAGACATTCTGCGAGCAATCTGAAAAACTCTGGCACGGTGTTGCCAGACCAGGCTCTGCTCATGTGGTTTATGGAGAAAGGACACAGTACAGCTAGTAGCTGGAATTAGCTCTATTGAACTAGCTAATTGGTTTAACTATAATGACAAAACCTTTACATAAAAGCTAACCTCTGGGATATAATGGATACTATGGATTTTTTTGTTTTGTTTTGTAACAGGTTCCAGGTCTCTAGCTCGTCATGCACAATAACAAATCTTTACAAATGGTCATACAAAGTTTCCTTAAAATTGAGCCAAACTGGGCAACCAGAACCACTTTGTTTTGCTTCTCTTGCCCTGAATTGCAACAGATTCCAACGGCCTGGTTTACATGCAAAAATGGTTTTGCCTTTCTGACATGACATTTTGGTAGTACCTTTTAGGTAGTTTGGGTTTACATGTAGTTTTTTTTTAGGAGAGAAATTCTTCAAAATTCAAATCACCTAATTAATATTAAATATGGCAGGGTATATTTACTGTAAAATGTTCTGTTAATGTCAGTGCCTTATGTGACTTCTGATATCATGCAATTTTTTTAAGTTTTTGGTTGTGTTGAAGAACAGCAAGTGCAGCCTGCTTTCCTATATAGAAGGTTAGCTTCTTCAGTTCTAATCCTTATGGTCATCTACAAGTTAAAATCTAGCACTTTACATTTATGATATAAAAACAAATATCCAGTCAAAATGTTTTGTAGAGTACATTTACATAACACTGGTAGTAAATCTACAATACGCTAGCCTACTTGCCCACATTTCCCACTACGTAATGGTAATCCACCCAGACATCTTTTGTTCTGTAAGTTTGCAGCAAGTGATATTAAGCCTCATATTTGTCTTTTTAAAACTGTTTGCTTTCTTTCATGTTTCATTCTTGTAAAACAAACCTTGCCCTACAAATTAGGTTTAAGAGATTTTTCTTCAACTACACATGGTTGCTAAAACCTGGTCCTGAGGTCAGTAGCCTGCAGCAAAACATAACACGGATTCCCAGTTATGCTAATGTAATACATTTTGGGGCACAAACGTGACTTTTTATTCTTGGGTGGTACCCATGATAGATGCTACTTAAGACTATAAAAATGAATTGCATCTTATCTTTCTATACTTTGCAAATTATTGTTTGGCTGTGTTTTTTTTTTTTTTTTTTTTTTTAGTTCGTAGTAGCTTAAGTATTATTATTATTTTATTTTTATAACTTTGCTTATAAAACAGCTAAATTATAAAGAACTGTCATTTTAGGAGTCACCTGCAAATGGCAATAATTTGAAACAAATTAAAAGCAGATCTCAGTTGTTAAATAATTGCTTGGTACGGTTTACCCACGCTTTTCAGCTGTACATTTTTTGGCTATGCACTCCCTATAGCAATGTGCATGATATGTACTGTTATGTCACATTCTCATGTTAAATTGAGAGAGAATTTGGAGTTTCTAAACTTTATGTAAACCAAGCCAATATTATACAATAAGATAAACTGCAAACACCAAATAGTCATTACGTGTGCTGATTTCGACAACACAATAAAATGAAAACAAATGCTGGTGATGGAAGTAGGTGTTTTATGCACAACAACATGCAAAACAACATTGTGCATTCGTAAGCAAACACACATTATTGAGTAAAGGGCATGCCTCTTTTCCTGTGATCAGTGTACTCCGGTATTTGGAGTAGAAGAAGGTTACAGGAGGATTGAGCAGTTTCTGAAGAATTTTGTACAGAGTTTCTCCCAGCAGGCCTGTCCTCTCCTCCCCGTGACAAAGACGCTCATGTTGCTCCCAGAACAGAGTCACCTCATGAGGTCCATGGGGGATCCCAGCGAGCTTTGCATTCTAACAAGAGGGATTTTAAACACATTACAGACACTTTAAAGAAGTGTTTACAAATGTGAGAAGAGGTGACAATTCTGCTCACCGCTCGAACCCATGAGTAAGTCAACGGGGTTGACGGAACACCCTGGCTGTACTAGTGTATGAACTATCCTAAGAGTGCAGAAAGTATAAACCGTGTTCACAGCGCAGTATGGTGCATAACCGTAAAACTGTATAAGAACAATGACCGGAGACAGATGGACACACACACAGAAAACGTTTCTCATATTTTTATATGGCACAAATGCAGCTCGCTCCACAATCAGGAATATATATATATATATATATATATATATATATATATATATATATATATATATATATATATAATAAAACGTTTTTTTTCCCATTTATCTGCACATCCTACCCCACAACTTTCAAGTTTAAAAAAAAATATATTCTAGGAATTTGTAGAAAATGAATTAAAAATAGAAATTTAAATAGCTTGGTTGGATAAGTGTCCACCTCCCTTGTAATAGCAATCCTAAATTAGCTCAGGTGTAACCAATCGCCTTCAAAATCACACACCAAGTTAAGTGGACTCCACCTGTGTTATATTGTAGTGATTCACATGAATTCAGCAGTTCCTGTAGGTTCCCTCTGCTGGGTAGTGCATTTCAAAGCAAAGACTCAAACATGAGCACCAATGAGCTTTCAAAAGAACTCTGGGACAAAGTTGTTGAAAGGCACAGATCAGGAGATGGCTATAAAAAAAATAAAAAAAATCTAAGGCCTTGAATATCCCTTGGAGCACGGTCAAGATGATTATTAAGGTGTGGAAGGTATATGGCACCACCAAGACCCTGCCTAGATCAAGCTGTCCCTCCAAACTGGATGACCTAGCAAGGAGACTGATCAAAAGAGGCTACCAAGAGGCCAATGGCAACTTTGTAAGAGCTAGACTTTTATGGCCAAGACTGGTCAAAGTGTGTATGTGAACACAATATCCCAAGCACTCCACAAATCTGGTCTGTAATTTACTCAAGAAAGCCCACCATGAATCCCATTTGAAGTATGCAAAAAAAACACCCAGGAGATTCTGTAGCTATGTGGCAAAAAGTTTTGTGGTCTGGTGAAACTAAAATCTAACTTTTTGGCCTAAATGCAAAGCGTTAAGTTCAATAATAAGATGTCTATTTATTTATTTATATATATATATTATATATATATATATATATATATATATATATATATATATATATATATATATATATATATACACACACACACACACACACACACACACTACTGGTAATTTGTTTATTAAGGTCTCATATGATTTAAAGAACACACATTTTCTTCTTTCAGAAAATGCAGAAAACATTCATATTATTCTTCCATTAATAAATACCTGACTTCATATTATTACAAAATAACAGGTGCGTTGAGAGTTTCCATGTTTTGTAAAATGTAATGGTAAAGAATGGTGTCCACCCCAAAAAAAACCCATCAGATTACTGTATTATAAACAGGTGGGGAGGGACATTTGGTATAATTTACAGTTTAGGGATATTTGGTATAATATTTGGTATAATTTCCATTTAGATGGAAGCCAGCTACAGAGAAAATTGATCAAATTCAGTATTGAAGCAGTGAAATAGAGGACAAATGTAAACCTCATAAAATATGCAAGGAAAAGGCAATCAAATATTCAAAATTACTGTTACACACTAGTTAAAAGCATTTTGTTTCCTGAAACTACCCGAAAGTATAAGGAAAGTTTATAAAAAAAATCTACACTATCCACCACATACTGACTCTACATAAGAAATGTGTGTTATAAATCTAAGGCACATCACACAAGTATAACTTCAGGTGTCATAGTTTAAAGTTAGATAGTTCTCCATCACTTTTTTCAGGTTCTGTCAAAGATGACTTTGTGATCACGTTTTGTTATGTAACGTAACTCAGTTTTCATGATAACAGAAACGCCACAAAGATTTAGGATGTGCCTGTATTTATTACTACACAGAGGATATGTTCAGCCCAATACAATACAGTACATGGATCAAGACAACTGAACAGAAAACAACTTCAAAAGTATTTTGCATACATTTATTAAAAACTGTTCAACAAAAAAAAAAATTGTTTAACCAAAAAAAAAAGAAAGCTCAGGATTTACATGAAGTGCTCAATGGTTTTAAAAAACAAAACAAAACACAAAATCTCAATACATCATGAAAACAAGGTGGTCAATTAGGGTCAAACAAATCAGAAACCAAATCAAAATCCCATATTCATGAACAAAGGTTGTATACAGTAAATCTGGTCAGGTTTCAGATTTATATTTAAATGCACAGTAGAAGCCTGTATTTTAGCCACTTGTAAGTTAATAGCGTTTGATGGTAAAACAAAGCAGCATAAAAAAGGACACCTCTTCATCCAACATCATACACACATATTCATCATTTGTAGTGCTAAAGTAGACTCAATTTCTCTATAAAATGTCCTCTTGGTATATTTAACTTAATAACAACTTTTATACCATTAATGTTTAGATTTTAGGATGTTCTTATTGCCAAAAAAGGGCCACCTCTTTAACCGAGTCATCAATTTGCTGGATTTAAAACACAAACTCTGGCATTTAACCCCCCCCCCCCCTTTCTGAAACCTGCAGGCATGCAATGAGAATTCATAACCAAAAATGCCTTTGCTAGAGAACATGAGCCTAAGACCACTTTTGTTAAAAGCTTTCTACTTCATTGGAATTGTATATCACAGAAGCCTCTTCCAGATCCAGTGCTGTCTCGGTGGGCCCTTCATGGGACTCGTCTAAAGAAGCCAGGGCCTCGTGTGTGTCGCTAGCGAAAGTCTCTCGTGAAGCATCATCATGTTCCTGGAGGTTTAGTGTCTTGATCACCTTTTTCATCTCTTTCCCCACTAGCTGCCGTCTGCGCTTTTTGGCAGCTTTTTTGCTTGTGTAATCTTTGCGGTTTTCATCAAGGAATATTTCCTGGTGAAACAAAATGTACGTGTTTTTTGTTTTGCCTCGTTGAACTCGTTATTCCACTGTCCTATGCCTAGGAAAGCAATTTATATATATATAGTGCCTTGCAAAAGTATTCAGACCCCTGACCAATTCTCTCATATTACTGAATTACAAATGGTACATTGAAATTACATTAGTTTTACGTTGGGTAATATGAGAGAATTGGTCAGGGGTCTGAATACTTTTGCAAGGCACTATATATATATATATATATATATATATATATATTTAGTGCCTTGCAAAAGTATTCAGACCCCTGACCAATTCTCTCATATTACTGAATTACAAATGGTACATTGAAATTACATTAGTTTTACGTTGGGTAATATGAGAGAATTGGTCAGGGGTCTGCATACTTTTTCAAGGCACTGTATATAGACAGTAATGGGTAGACATTACAAACTGGCTAATGAGTTGTCACGTGGACAAGATCGGGAAAATCAGCAGTCCCTCAATTTCATTATGAAAGAGGATGGGCTGGAGCAGCTGTAAACAGCTTTCCTGTGGTATTTTTGCAGTTTTGCCATGCTGGTGCAGGTACTATGCATTTACCGTAGCTTAGCCTGGTTAGCCATGTTTTTTAATATGCTTTACCATATCTAGCTTTTCTTTACAATGCTTACCGATGCCTTCACTATGCTTTATTACACATATGCTTTTATTAGGGTAAACTTTTATAAGTTTTATAGAACTTTTAACTGAATAGTGCACAGGATTAAAAATCACAAAAAAAAAAAAACGATCAGAAAATGGTTCAACAACTAAAAACAGCTGGCATTTTCTAGCAGCTGTAAGTATTAAACATGCCAAATGTTGCCGTACATAGTCATCTTGATTTACAGAACTACAGCAAGATATCTTACCCTTATCTTCTTGTTTGTGATGCTGGGAGTGTTTTTCAGCAAGTTCAGGTAAACTCCTCCTGGTGTTCGCCTCCTACTGCCGTCCTGAATAGGAAACAGAATTCATAACCATGACCACCAGTGTCAAGTAACTAAAAGCAAACTGTGGGCATCGTTGCATCATTCATTCTATTCAAGTCATACTCTTTACTTTCTTACTCTATTTGTGTTCACATCTCCAGAGTGACAACATTGTGTATGTCACAACGGTGCTCTATATGTCTTTGAGACAAACAAAAAACTGGCATGTTCACATTATGAAGCGCATAGAATCCATGGGCAATGGTGTTCCACTACATGTCCACATTTTGCACTGACATTTACAACGAATGCTCCTTTTGAATCAATTAAAAAACACAGTAATTGGAGACGGATCAATGATATGATAGAATATTTTTTGAAACACATAATAAAGCTGGAGAATTGAACTCTAATGTTCTGATGATACACAAAGGATCTCTAATTAGATGTTTTCAGCCTTTTCAGCAGCTTGAAAAAATAACTGCCTCATCTGAACACCCACAGTCCTACTTGAGCCACCCTAGTTGTGCTACTTGAAAGCACTGAAAATTACAATACAATTTTTCTGAGAATGTCAGCATGCTTTATATGGGAACAAAAGAGGCATGCACTTCAACATTAAAGCTAAAATGTACCAACTAGGGCTGGGTATGGGCAGTGTCTTCACGATACGATACATATTGCTATACGAAGGTCACAAGACGATACAGAAAATGAAGCTTGAAAGATAAAAATCACTATTGTCTCATTTCCATGTGCAAGCAATTGCAATAACACTGGTAAAGCACTTTTGTTGAAATAAGCCATTGCCCATTTTGCTTTCGTTTCCTGTTTATTCTTTTAAATACATTTCTTTAAAACAAAATTACAAATCAGGGTTCCAGACAATAGCTCCAGGTCAAAAAGGAAAAAAATAAAATCAATAAATTGGCAGCGAAATTCAATTGCTGGATGCCACTTCAGGAGCAAGTTAGTTGCTACCATATTCAACTGCTTAAAATACAACAACTTAAGATACTAACGTGATACTAAAACAGTACCTTAATGCCTGTACTCACTTGTTTGTTGCCACATTCTGCCGAGTGGTAAATCTATACAGCTGATGACTGCAATGAACTCAGCATGTTTATATTTTGAATATTGTGAAAGTGTGTCTGGAATTGGTGATGACACCTCTAATTGTGTACAGTTGTAGCATGCTGCAGCTCCAATGCTCAGTGAAGTCCTGATCTGACAGCATGCAACACAGACAGCTCTTACGATCACGTTACTGTTTGTTTTTCAGTAAAAACAAGTTTAAATTCAGTGAGTTGGTTATTTCGATATTAAATAGTACATGTTTACACAACACTCAAACATGTTTGGTCACCAACACAACTGTTGTATGAAATTATGGGGTTAGCGTTTTCTGCTGGTCTTAATACAGCACCTATCTGCACTTAAGCACTTGTATTCGATGAAATTGTTATTATAGTTAATTTGCTACCATCCTTCTTGCACTTCAGTTTATTAAAACATGTGATGTCGTCCCCCCCGCCCCCCACCCCCCACACACACAGACATCATAGCACATTCATAAATATTGACACATGCTTTTTTTTTTTAACCGTAGTTACACTGTCACACTAAACACCCTTTAAATAAATACCCTTCCCACAAATACTTAGTCTTTGTTATGCACTGATATTTGTTTACCAAACATAAGAGGCAGCTTATAGCTCTTTAATTGCATCACAATTGTATCATACTGACGATGTGTGTACCGGTGTCATGGGAAATAAGTTGGCGTTTGCCTTTTTGAGCCTTTCTACGCATGCGCGAATCTTAGCGCTTAAAGGCAAGGTTAAACCGCCGACTTTATGTACTTTTATTCAGAACAGACTGTTATTGCGATGTTTCCAATGCCAAGTAAATTGTTTTACTCTTAAAATGTTGTCAGGATCTTTATTAAAAGTTACATTATTTGTGATAAAAATCTCAAACACGTCGGTGTCATATTAATAACATGTTTTTCATGTTATTATTTAATAAAATGTTAACTTTAGGCTACATGTACATGGGTTATGACATAAACTGAAATAATTTATCATTTGTCGAGCGATTTATTTTTATGTGCAATTATACTGGTGTGTAATAACAGTTTCTAATACAACATTATCTATTATTTAACAATAGGTGTTGTTTAATTCCCAGTTTACAAAGACATGGCAAACTCTCAGAGTTGTCATTTTTTAAATTTGTAATCGCCATGGATATTTATTTTTTCTTCCAACAAACAGAATACATGTATAAATTGTATGTGCTGACATACTGTATCAGAAATCATTATGCGTTTGTCTTGCGATTTATTTTGACGTGCAATTAGCCTATATACTGCGGTCTTAAGACAGTTTTGAAATGCCGCTCAAGTGTCAGACACTAATCTCGCAATCAATCAGACGCATAATATTTGGTTAGTGATATATTCTTAAAACAAACCTCCAGCATGGAGTTGAAACCCACACCTTATGTAATCCTTCCCATACGCATCCTTACACCTTTGTTTTTAATATATATATTGTTTTGTATATTTTGAATTGTGTACGTGTATTGGTTTGTTTAATAAAAAAAGTGCATTTTTTAAATACCGGTATCTTTGTTATTGAGAAATGTACATAGATATAAGTATTACTGTATGGTATGCAATTAATGCTATATGATATCTACATTATATTCATGATATCTTTATATTTGATAAATGAGATCTGGTGTAAAACATAATTCGAAAATAACGTTAACAGCACGTTCTCACACGGAGTTTCACATAATAATCTACAAGTAAAAAGCATAACCTGTGATATGACGTTTTATCTTTCCTGAAATATAACGTCTGGTGAGTGGGGACTTTCACTGTAGAAGCGAGGATGACAGATTTGCACAGGGTACGAGATTATACTGGATGGCTATCTGAATTATTAGTACAGTATTTGGTGCTGTGCGAATACATCCACCATATCAACTAGGATTACAGATGTTAATTTAATAATAGAACTGCACTTTTGGACAGTATGTATTAGAAGCCAATCGTTTTGTGCGTTTCTCAAATTATACATACACCTTAAAACACCACCTTCCACTAAAACATGTACGTTTTCTACATTAACAGGTTTTTAGATATCCCGTAGACTTGATTACAACGTTAGTGAGCCTACATAAACACTTAAACAGTTGTTTCCTTACTCCATAGTATATGACATGTCCACAAACGACAAGGAAATACACATTTGGCAAGTAGTGATTTTAGCTATGTATAGACATAAATTACACTGAAATAAATTTAAAAATATTTATTCATGTTAAAAAAATAATACAGCGAGCAATTTCCTGCAGATAAAATGTGCCTATAATACAAATTAAACGTAAATATACATTACGATGTCACCTAAAAAAAAAAAAAAAAAAAGCTGTCCACAACACACTTCGATAAATGAGATGACAACATATTTAAACAAATATTACTGTATGCAATGCAAAACTCGTTTTCGTTTCTCAAAAAAATGCAAATAGCGTCCTGTAATTTTCGATGAATCTCCTGAGAACCTTGCCTTTAAGTTCTAAAATCCGCACATGCCTAGAAAGGCTCAAAAAGGCAAACGGTAATTTATTTCCGATGACACCGGTACACCTTTCGAAGTTTCTAGTATCTCCTTCATAGTAAATCTCGATCCACTACAGAGGATAATAGTTTTACATAAAATAAAAAGAAACATAACACGTTATCATCCCCTAAAATTAGTGTAGCAATCCATAATTCACTTTTCAAGATCTTATGAATTCATGCTATGCAAATATGTTTTTTTCGTTGCTTGAAATGACAACATAAACTGCAACTTTAACAAACTGTGCTCACAACTACTGAACTAAAACATCTTGCTTAATAATAATAATAATAATAATAATAATAATAATATAAAACCACTGTACTCAGAGGAACGAAAATGTAATTTGTTATCATACAGCAGCAGTTCTCAAACTTCATTGCATTGTGACCCCCTAGTTCTAGCAATAAAAATGACTACACAACAATATTTAGTTTTTTAGTTTTTTTTTTTTTTTTTTTTTTTTTTTTTACAGCCAACAGTTAAAAAAAAATTACAAATGCTTCTAGGCTGCCACGGTTTACACGATCGTACCACAGACACCGCTTCTTGATCCAGCTTTCGATTTTGTCAGTGAGAGAAAAGACAAATATCTCGTCCTTGGAGTGATGTGTCAAGAATATTTAAGCGATCAAAAATATCTGCCATGAAACCACGTAACCCAAGCCATTTAGCACAAGCTTTTTTTTTTTTTTTTTTTTTTTTTTTTTACTGCTGATTGGGTTCTTATTGTTAGCACTTCTTTTGCTGCAGTGCCACTCGATTCCCCCTCATTACTCCCGTTTCCAACACTTTCCCTCAGAAAGCTGTTAATCGTTTGATATTTATAAAGCAACGTTTTGAACCTTCACAACAAAAATCAGAGACTACAGAAGAGCATCCCGCTAACATGGCAAGCTGGTTGCTAGGTAACAAGTTCAGAACTTTTAGACAAGTAGGGCGAGGGGCTATAATTGAGTAAAAAGTGGCAATAATTCTTAATAATTCTTCTTAAACTAAAATGTTTTTATTTCGCAGGTATTCGACACAACTTTGTTTTGACTGCTCCATCCTTACATTCCTCCTTTTTCTATTTTGACGCCAGCTGCTGTGCTCACTGTACGAACACCGGAAATCGACTGGCAGAGGAGTTGCAGCGTTCAGAGGCAGTGAGTAATGAGCACATGTTTTGTTAGATACTTGCTTTGAAAACACAAAATGTCTGACACATTTTATCAATTTGTATTACGGTATGCATTTATCGGGTTACCGTTTAACCTATTACATCCCTAGCACCAATCCCCCAAAAAACTGTTTACGAATGTATTCATTTTTGTCGCATTTACAACCATTTTGGTCCCAGTCTGGAGCCCTGCAAATTTGAGCCTTACACATTTTACAGACCGCGTGACTTAAAGAAGTCAAGCCCACACTCCACTTTAAAACGACCACAGCAGGTCGAATTTTGCCGTCGTCCTGATGAGATTATCAATTTTAATAATTGCCTCAGCTCAGCTGTCGGCGGACTTGAACACAATGAATAGTAGGCAAGGCTTCTAGAGTACATGCTAATAAATAACATTCTCCAATTATCAGCGTAGACACAAATTAATGCATGCTCATGTTTCTGCTAGCAAACAAAAAGTCACTGTATCAATAATCGTATTAGGGCTGCTACGATTAAATCAAAAATCGATTTTTCAATCTATTCCAATTCTCATTATGTTGGAAAACATGGATTGGGAATTGATTAGCAGTTTGCTACGCATGTGGACTGGCAGAGCTATACTGGTGTTCTTTTCTGAAAGTAGACTAATATTGCAGATAGCAGACTGTTTGGTTCAAATTGCATGTACTGCTAACCATTGATCTAGACATTGCGTCTACAAGCTTCTTGCCCAACATTGACTGCAAGCTAACAAGATAACAATGCTGTGGACTACAATTAGCACAGGCTCTAAAGACTTCAGAGAGATCGAAAGAGATAATGCCGCTGGGATCAAAGGGGTCCCAAGAAGATAACAAAAGGCAGATTTATGGACCTTGTCTCCAGGAGTGTGAAGAATGCACTGAGTTCATTGGTTGTCACACTAGACTACACACACACACAATAAATTAACAGAATAATGTGTTGTACCTTGGCCATTGGTTAAGTGTCAGAGAAAGGGGAGGTGGACCATCTATACAGAAGGGTATTTAATGTCATGCAAACATTGTAATGATGAGTATTCTGTTTGTCCTGTACCTGGGACCAGACTCCCTGCATATTTCAATAAACCTAACAACTGATTGAAGAAAAGGACTCTCTGCATTTTCTTGAATCTACTTAATCACCATCATTTTTTTTAAAGTTACTTCACATTACAAACATTGATATAAATACTAGATAATCAATTCAATAATTACATGTTGTAACATGCATAGTTAATAACATTACTTAAGTTTAATCAATGAAAATGCACTGAACGCCCTGCCTTGCTATTTACAGTATTTCTGCCAGACAAGCAGTGGGTGTGCTCTTCTTTTCCTGCTCGTGTTAACTAGCATCTGATTTGCTGGTCCCATCCTACCAGCGAATCAGTTTTGAAAATGCTTTGTAAGCACGCCCCTCTGTGTATTTGATGTAAACAAAAAAGCGTGCTGCTGTGGCGAGGTCCGCATAATAGTGACACAATAAACATGTTACCTGTTGTGACAATTGCAGAGCAGAAAGCCTGTGTCAGGCAAAAACGTTGCTCCTACAATTTTCTAAGAAGTATATTTATATTCAACGATAATCATTTTTCTATAAGCAGTTCGATTTGATATTGTGCTTGTGCTTTTATTCTATTGCCATAATTATCAATAAAGAAAGTGTCGGGTTTGTGTATATGTACGACTCTGAGTTCCGCGGTATCCCCCGGTGCTGATCCCCACTTCCTGCATGACGTCACTGCTCAGTGTTTGTATGTACCGCTAAACTGAGTGGGAGAGAGATGCTTACACAGTAGTCAGATTGATTTCAGTGTATTAGCAAGCTTTATGGCTCTAACTTTGTTGGGTCCAGGAAATGTATTAAACTAGAATAAGCCCTTTACACAGTTCAAGCAACTTGTCTGACTGCAGCAGAGTTCAACAGCACGTCTCTGTGTTATCAACCAGGCTCAGAAGATCGGGATCTCCTGCGGATTGCAGCTATGATTTATACAAAAAAAACTCTGAAGCTAATTTGACTGTTGGTTGTCCAGGGGTTATTTTTTGAAGTGGTTCATATCAAGCCAGGGCTCTTTTTCCAAGATGGAGTCTGGTATTGTTTGAGGGGAAATCTATAAATACAAAATAATGTTTAAACGTCTGTTAAGATAATTTGTGGCTCTTTGGTAGCACTTAATGAGTTTGGTTCTACAGAAAGTAAATATAATCCTCACAAAGTTCTGAAGTGAATGGTTTTTTTTTTTTTAAGACATTGTAACGCATTGTTACCTAAGCTTTCTACACTGTCAAGCAGCTTTTTCGGCTCTAGAATAAGTTTCTTTTGTTTATATTTTTTATATATATATATATATATATATATATATATATATATATATATATATATATATATATATATATATATATATATATATAATTTGTCAGCAACAATCTAAGTTTTATTAAATCTGGAACCTTACAGTTAAAGGCTACTTGTGCACATTGAAGAAAACTGACTATATATAGTTTGCACTTCTTTGGAGTTTCAAAATTAACTGATATATAACGAATATTTAACAATATTCAATAATGTTAAAAAAAATTATAAAAAAACAAATCAGTGATGTTAAACACAATTTTGGAGTAATTATCAGCTTAACCTATAGCGGTATGCATGTTAATAATAATAATAAAATTATGTATTCATTATTATTATTATTATTATTATTATTATTATTATGTTTTAGGCAGGGTTTTCCACATTGTGTTTCACAGATAGTGAAGGTTAGGTTGTACAGTATTAACAAGATGCAATGCCTGATGCTGCAGCTGTCACTGAATTAAAAAAAAAAAAGTTCTTCATAAACTCATGTTTATATAGACTACTTTCCAAAGTACTGTAATCTGTTTGGAATATGTATTTCAGTAACACCCCTGTAGTATGTTAAACTTTCCTTAACCTTGTTGCGAATATTGTTGTGTTTTTTTTTTTTCTCCTGACGCTACCAAGGCGTAATTACCCCTCACATTCAATTGTAATGCACAAGACTTTACTTAACAGCAATGATATTAAAATAATCAAGTCACGGGGAGAAGAATGGTGCGAAAATGTATGTGGGCTGTACAATCATTGATATTTAGTCGAACAATTTGATTTTGTGTGCCCAATTAAATCGATTTCTATTTGGAGGCTTAACTGACGGCAAGAAAAATATTACGGTTCACCATATCAATCGATGAATCGGCACAACCCTAGTACAAATTATTAGTAACCCATCATACTGAATCTCTCACTGTATAATCGATCCAGATTTGCATACCTCTTCAATATCATTTTAGTTTATTTGCAGAAATCAAAGTGGGATTGATTAATGTAACTTATCATAGTTTCATGGTACATAGACCCTTCCAAAATAAATGATTGTTATAACATGCTTTTTATTAAAATCTGCTCACGAATAGGGAAATCTTACCTGTCAAGAAACAGAAAAAGTTTTACTATTTTGTAGCTGGTAAAACAAACACAATAAAACTAAAATGTACTTAGCATTTTCAGAGTTTTTGTAGCTTTTAGCTCCAACATGTGTGAGCATCTTCAAAACCAATTTGTGGGGAAGCTCTTTCACTGTTGTGCAAGACCATTTCAAGCTGCAAATTGATTTTAGCCATCAAGAGCAAGAGAACAGATAAACACAGTATACTGCCATTAAACATATACTGTAACCAGTTAAACAGGGTTTTGAAGTATTACTTACAATAGTCAAGAGTCCACCACTTTGCTCCACCTCTGAAGTTTCCATCAATAACTCAATAGCTTTCTTCTTCCCAATGCTTTTTACCACTCTTTCAAGCAGGTCTTTTTTAGGTTCCCTTAGTCTGTAAAACAAAAACAGATTTGCTTTGTGTCTAGTTACTGTGTTCTGAAATCAACAACAAGACAACATTTATTATTTACAGTATAGTGCTTGGAACATCCAGACTTCTAAATTCAAACCTTGTCTTGGAGACAACGTAGAACAGTTTGGAGCACAAATTCAAATAACTGGCACATTAAGGGCCACTGGAGTCATTCTACACTATCATTTAAAAGCACCCTCATCTTACAAAGCAAATTTTAGGATTTCTTTTAGATCAAATTGCTAATTTTTAACCATGATGACTTAAATAAACCCTTACAAGCTAAAAAATATTATTCAATTTAGTAACATTAGTCGCCTACCCAAATTTCACAAAGCATTTTCTGTCCAGATCTATAGTTACATAAAGGAAAAAAGACATAAAACATGCACTGGAAACTTGGTGAAACATAAGAAATGGGCTTGTTGTTCTTTAAAAGATGAAAAAACAGCTGACCTGTGAGCAATCTCATCTATGACTTTTTCTTCTTCATCGTCTTCTGTGATCTCATACCGGCCCTTATAGTCCATTTCTGCTTTCTGGCCCAGACGTTCCTTTGCTGGCCGCTTCCTCTTGAGATGGCCAGCCCCGTTCTCTTCCTCCACCTTCCCTTCTTTCTTGCTGTCCTGCATATACTCTTCCAATTCTTCATCCAGCTTGGACATTTCCACCCCAAACTGCTGCTGCCGTTCTTTCTCCATCATCTTCCGGGCCAAGACATAGTTATAGGTCTCGGACTGCCGACAGCTCATGCTGATCTCGCCCTCCATTCCCAGAATTCCAAGCTCTGCAGCCACAGCCTCCTGGTTCTGGTCCTGTACCACTGACCCCCAGATGTTGTTCACCTTCTTGACGGGCTGGCTCTGGCCGACTGGTGGGGCTGTTGCCACTGGAGGTTTGACAGGAAGGGGGTTGGAACATTTCTGGCGTTTTCTCTTCCACAGGACCTTGTCCTCGTCGGAATCTGAGTCACTGTTGTCACTGGAATCTAAGCCTGCCATACTGCGGTATTGTGTGACAGAGGGAGCAGTGCGAGGGGGTGCTTCACTCCTGCTCTGGAATGCTGTGGTGGCAGAAGCAGCAGATTGTTGTTTCTGTAAGTGTAATAGGAGACATTTACATAACAGCATGGTAGAAGTTATACTGAGAGATTGTGCCATCTAATCAAATTTTTAGAATACGGATTAATAATAAAGACAAAAACTGTTCCAAAATACTCCCCAAAACAGCTACAGTACAAACTGTTTCCCCTAACTGCACTTTTAATCAACCTTGGATTATTTATTTATTTCACTGCTTTCACATTTGTTGCCCTGAGCCTGAACCTATTTGAAATGACTTGAATAACAGAGATATTGTAATACACTGTAACCTGATGTTCTATTCAATTTGCAAACAATTAATAATATTGTACATCTTGTAATACTGCCTTTGTTATCAGAACAAAGCAGTTAACAGTTAATACATTTTTTCATCTTTAATATTGCATTTGCACTCTTATCTAGTCACAACAGATACACCGAGTTGCTGGCACACACCTCTAACCTGGTTTAGTCTAGTGTCCTGCTGGATTGTCTTAAACACTACCTTCAAACAAAAAACAGATTCAAAAGGTAAACTTCCTGAATTCTGAGCACATCACCCTTCTGACTAAACGTCACTGGTTTACCATGGTATGATAACTCAGTCCTAGCTAAATAGCTCGAGAGACATGGCTCTTTCTAACCTTGCACTGAATCTGCACAGCTACTCTACACCCCCTCTCCAGGTGTCTCCAACTAGTCCAGCTAAAACGTATTTAATTGTATCTTTTGTACTTTACTCGAATGCTTTATTTCTTCGATACTTTTCCACATAGAAATATGTATATACACGTGTTTAAAAATCACTTGCTTAAAGTGTATACAAACTACAGTGTGTCTTTACGTCTCACTGTAAAATACTTACTAGCACGACAACATATGCTAATGTTTTTTTTTTAATACAAGCCAAACTATAGCGTCTGTTTGCAATGGTGAAGGTGATTCTGAATTAATTAGCTAGACAAACCGACGGTAATGGGGTACAAACAGGAGCAGTAACTTAGTTGATTATGTGTCCACGGCACGGGGAATGAAAAAAAAAAAAAAAAAAAAAAAAAAATCAAACTGAATCAGTTTTTAAAACATTTTTATATAAAAAAAAATGTAATACAAAAAGTTAATGAAACAGCAACAATCACAACAGTCATTACAATCGCAACATGTATCACAATGCTAAATGATACATCTCGAACGATCTTGTTTTAAAACATATAGTAAATCGTGTAATCCAAGACGCTGTGTGGTCAACAGTCTTGTTTACACTCAGTACAATGCAAACGTAACCCCTAAAATATCTTAAAGTAGCATATTATATGTCACCAAAGCATTCCCGTTTACCTGTAGCCGTTCGTTTGTAGCTATTCTCATTTCTGAATCCGAGTTGGAACCAGATAGCTCCCCATCTTCCAGATCCTCCATCCTCACAGCACCCCCCGCCATCTCCACTGACCCGGAAATAAAACAACTCCCCCTAATTGGCTACAGGAATGATAACCTTTCTAGGTCGGCTCCGGGTGCTCTAGTTGCTAGGGAACAATGCAGTAACAACGTGTGCAACCTGCTGCAAAACAAAGGAAAACGTCCTTTTGTCATCTAATTTAAGTAGTTTTAAAATTCACTAACACGCATTAAACCTTGCTTTTAAAACATCTGTGGTTTCTTTACAAATGTAACAAGTGTGAACAATGTTTTTAATGTACTTGTTTTATTTATGTATTTTATGTTTTTGAATATTTATAGGTAATTGTTTACACATTTTATTTTCACGATTTCAAATCTGTATCTTTTTTTGTGTTGCACTATCACGATAGTATTAAACGTTAAATCCACCATAACAAAAGAGTAAGGAAACTCAGGTACTTTTGCAGTGCAGTTTTTGCTGTTTTAAAAAAAAAAAAAAAGACATAGAAAACAGTGATCTGCATAGCGAGACAGTAAATATTTTCCATCTTCCTCCAGAAAACGTACTAATACCCATATTCCAAGTAAAATATATACCAAACAGGGATCCGGGTAACTAAACACGGTTTCTTTGCATATTGGCTATTGCCTCGCACATCTATAATTACCGATCTCCCCAGTAATAATTACCAGGAAACACAGTTCTTCATAGTTTCTCGTAATTTTCCCACCGCATATACTGTATTAATAACAATATTCCTACTAAAAAAACGTATAACTGCACATTTTAAGATATTTTCACATACAGATCTGATTACTAAAACTCATAAAATATTTATCGCATGCAATCATCTCAGTCATCCAATCGTCATTTTAAGTATGACCCATAAAAATATAGCATCCAACTGAAATCTACTAGTATTAAATTAGTATGTTAAATTTTAATATGGAAAAACAAAATAGCAGAGGATGGTTTCGATCCATCGACCTCTGGGTTATGGGCCCAGCACGCTTCCGCTGCGCCACTCTGCTTTTGTCATCTGCAACACTGTTTCAATATGGATAAAACGGGTTAAGCAGTCATTATGGGCTACAGTTACACTAAGAAATTTTGCAGATTTTCGCAATGTTAAAACAATACTTCAAACTTTATAAGTAAATTTCACTTTTGCAAATACTTGTCACTAATACTAATATAAAATAGAAGCAAAGCTTATTGCAAATGTCCAACGTACACAGGTAAAAAAAATAGGCGTGTATTTTTCTGATTGAGACGGCTTAAGTATAAACCAACACGCTGTAGCATTGTAATGTGTAAAGTATGCTACCATAGTTTATGTGTTCATTATAATTTGGTTTGCTCCTATACCGACTTCACTTCTTTGATTCTTGTGTGGAACGTTGCATTATGGCACACAGCACCAAAATGTCCTCCTGCCCCTGACAGCACCAAAAACGCCTTGAGGGTAGAGCCACCTATGATCCAATCACAGCGTTCAGTTCAGATGGGCTGGTCCTTATACTTGTGTCTGCTGTCTTAATTTGCCAATTTACTCCAGCCATGCAGCGAGTTATTACCCAGACTCTTAGTATTATAAAGTATTCGGGTTTTAGGACGAAAGTCCTGTTTTCTTGTTACAGGCAGACCGCAGCCATGTCTACACTCATGATTAATCAGCCCAAGTACTCCTGGCTGAAAGAACTGGGACTGAAGGAGGAAAACGACGGAGTTTACAACGGGACTTGGGGAGGGAAAGGAGAGGTAAGAGGGAGGTGTTAGTACAGATAGAGATAAAAGAATGGCCTGCTAAAAATAATCTGAAACACGACAGCAAGGTAGGATTAACCCATTGAACGCGTTGATAAAAATAATAATGTTAAAATCATTGGCAACATGCACGCAGAAAACTTTGGCATCTTAACTGTTGTGATTATCTAAAGTTTAACCACCAGTGTCCCGAGTTATTTATTTCAACCCCGTAACACCGATTAGAACAGTTTCAAAACCAATGTCTGCTCATCCATCACATTTTTTGGGTATAGTTCAAAGAAGTGCATTTGTTGAATTAATTTTATTGTTAACTATTTAATTTTTAAAATAATAACCCTCTAATATTATTATAAAAAACTAGGAGGTGATTTTTTTTTTTCTTTCGAATAATTTCATTGGTAGTTTTAATTAAATAACAAATTCAGTCGGAAGTAATAATGATTATTTATCTATTCTGATTCTTGGAACATTGAGCTATGTTTCTTCTTATTTTGACAGGGTACCTGTCTGGTCATTTTTCTTTCAGTTTATGCAAAACATTGTACATCATTAAAAATAAATCTAGAGTAAACATTGGTGTGTTGTGTCTGTAATAAAGGATCCTAGATTACCAGCAATGGGTACTAAATTACTCTGTATTGTGCTTTACAAATGTGCCTCACTTCACCTTGGCTGGAGTGCCCATCCTAAGGGGTAGAGTGGGTAGTTTGGTCCTAGAACTCTGTGGTCATTGACTACACATTACTGCTGACAACCAATACCATCTGATCATGCTTTGCAGATACCCTGGACTGGTGACATATGAAATAGAACGTTCCCTAATACTGGTCTAGGCTCGACCACATTCCGGTCGTAACTCCAATCTAATCTCTACCTTTTGTAGGTCATCACCTCATACTGCCCTGCAAACAATGAGCCTATTGCCAAAGTCCGACAGGTACGTTCTTGGTTTGCTGTAAGTCATTATTTATTTGTATGTTGTTGTGGATATTGTTGTCCAATGGTTAAAGGATTCACATCCACGTTAGAATGGAAGATCAGCCATTGGGACACGCCCTTTGACCTTGGGGAAAATCACAGGTCCGAAGGGTACTAGGTGGAAGTGATGGGTTTGATGGACGCTGTTGAATGATTTCCAAATCAAATAACCTCTCTTGTATGTATGCAGCACAATGAAAATAAATATTCTGTTTACTGTTTATGTAATAAAAAAAATGCCAGTTCTGATTTTCTGCAGTGTAAAAATGTTCTGAGTAACATGCTGAAGTCTACTGCCAGAAAATATATGAACTAAACATTTTAGTCCTGGCCCCATTGTAAGGGCACTCCGGGCACCTTGGATGCGGATTGAAGTGCGGTTCGGTCTGCTTGGAGTGATATGTGAAACCTCTGAGAACCACGGGATCGCACCAGGGTGTGCATCAAACCAAGGCCCCGTACACACACAGCCTAAAAGCGGTTGCTGGTTCATCTTTGCTCTTAATACAGTTTAAGTACACACACAGTTTGATTGCAAAAGGCAGCGAGTACCACACTAGTTAATCCTGTTCAGAACAAGTGTGTGTGTGTGCATGCACTAAAACAACCGCAGTAGGTGCTCGTGGATTTCTGTGCAAGTAAAGATGTCATTGTTTGATGGACGCTGTTGAATGATTTCCAAATCAAATAACCTCTCTTGTATGTATGCAGCACAATGAAAATAAATATTCTGTTTACTGTTTATGTAATAAAAAAAATGCCAGTTCTGATTTTCTGCAGTGTAAAAATGTTCTGAGTAACATGCTGAAGTCTACTGCCAGAAAATATATGAACTAAACATTTTAGTCCTGGCCCCATTGTAAGGGCACTCCGGGCACCTTGGATGCGGATTGAAGTGCGGTTCGGTCTGCTTGGAGTGATATGTGAAACCTCTGAGAACCACGGGATCGCACCAGGGTGTGCATCAAACCAAGGCCCCGTACACACACAGCCTAAATGCGGTTGCTGGTTCATCTTTGCTCTTAATACAGTTTAAGTACACACACAGTTTGATTGCAAAAGGCAGCGAGTACCACACTAGTTAATCCTGTTCAGTGTGTGTGTGTGTGTGTGCATGCACTAAAACAACCGCAGTAGGTGCTCGTGGATTTCTGTGCAAGTAAAGATGTCATTGTTTGTCAGACATTTCCGTGTGATAAACATTGCTAAAATTTTTTATATATATTTAGGAGCCTGATGAGCCATGTTGATTTTGTAATATTAATGAACAGTAAATTCATAACAGTAGTATATAATATACTACATAACATATAATACTTTTTATTTAGTCAAAGTACAGTTGTATAGTATTCTGATGTAAGAAAAAAATATATTTTTGGTTTTCCAACTTAAATAAAACAATATGGGACATTTTGTGTCCCCAAACGCAACAGTGCGACTGCAGCTATTTTTTTTTTCACACTTAAGGAAAGGTCTCCGTAAATGACAAAGATTAATTTTTAATCCAGTCATTTGGAGACCGCTGAAGTCATTCCCACGGCCTTCTGGTCGGAAGATTGTCCAAATGTTTCGCTGTACCGACATGGTTCTGCAGATCGTCGCCACTGTATTTAGCAATGCAGAAAAAGCAAAATGGCGTCTCCACTGGTTTTGCAGAAAAGAGCAAAGCTGTGCTTGACGAGCTCTCGATCAATTTACGTATAGTACTTTCTTCCAAAATAATAAACAAACACAGCCTCCATGCTGACACCACACAGCCCGAGTTCAGTTGTTAGTTTAAACAGGGAGTGCACTCATTTCATTAATGAAAGGCATGTGTGCACAACAAACAACCTCAGCGAGTGCAGATTGTTAATACGGTTGTTCTGCTAATCGCAGTGTGTGTGTACGAGGCCTTGTGAACCAAGATCACTTGAAATGGTTGCCTCGTTTCGCTTGGAAGTGGACTCGATACGTTTGCCACTTTGCTTTGTTTCAACTTTTTGCGATATGAAACAAAACGTATTCCAGTTCACTAGGACACTTTGGTTCATCCACATTAGTTCTTTCAGTGCTGAGTTAGTTTTTCCAGTGCTTAAACCTGAAAAAAAAAAAGTTAGTTTGCAAGTGAACCGCGAAAGTTTCCTAAAGGTCAGAGAACGCCATTTGTGCTAAATTGTGTTCTGGTTTTGTGATGTGAATGATACTGGGATCTTGCTAATGACCAACAAATGAATTTGATTTATCAAAAGGCTCCAGCTAAATCTGTTTAAGTACAGATCACATATTTAAATAGCTTATCAAGTTCAACTAAAAGTTTCATCCTCTGATCAATCTGTTACAAAAAACAATTACAGTGCAGTTAATGTTATACTTTTGCCATAGATGTTTAGTATGATCTTGTGGGTAGTAATCTGTGTTTCCTTTCCAGGCGACTATGCAGGAATATGAAGAAAGTGTGAAAAAGGCAAAGGATGCGTGGAAAGTTTGGGCAGATGTAAGTAGAGTCACTTTTTTTCACTGGGTAATGTAGATGAACACTTAACATATTGTGAAATTGAACTTTAATACTATACTTGAACATTATTTTTTGTAGATTCCAGCACCAAAACGTGGAGAAATTGTAAGACAAATTGGAGATGCTTTAAGAAAGAAGAGTAAAGTTCTGGGCAGCCTGGTAAGATCTGATCTAAATCATTAGCTAAGTTTATGATATAAAAAATGAGAGCTCAGGTTTCTAGTGGTAACAAACATTCGTGACCTGAAGGTGCAATCAACTGTTCCTCATAACACTACAGACATTTCACTGCATCTACAAGTATTGATAGCAAGTACATAGATGTTTTGGGGGAGCACTGTGTTAACACAAGCTGCAACTGAGTGTTCCATTAGTTGTAAACAAATGTATAAACCAGTAATGCATAATAGAAACATCCATACAAGAAACAAGCAGCATATGCACTGCGAACACACTTGCATAAATATCATCTCCGAGAAAAGCTACCCCCCCTCCTCCTTTCTATGGAGTATTTGTTTAATCAGCCTGCTACTCTGCTCCCTGTTTCTCAGAGAGGCTTTTCAACTAGTCTTTATTTCACTGCAGCTCACCTGTTTGTCTTTGTTTGATTATTGATTTTCAAGTTTTCTTTTTATTTCTGCATTTATTTTCACTAGGTTTCCTTGGAAATGGGCAAGATCTTTGTTGAAGGTGTCGGAGAAGTCCAGGAGTACATAGACGTCTGTGACTATGCTGTCGGCCTCTCTCGAATGATCGGCGGACCTGTGCTACCGTCTGAAAGTGAGTTGCAACTTGACAAAAGACACATTCGTTATAGTCAGTTTGGAATTGCAGTAACAGACAAACATTGTTTTTTGGAGTTAACGTGTCTTTTATTTGCGTAACATTGTGACCGTCTGATTACGACAACAGTGTACATTTTGTTCCCCTCATCATTGTACTTTGTGTGTGGATTTCAGTAGTGTATGACAGGATTACGGATTTAATAGTTTATCTGGTTAATAGTTACATTTTTTTACTTTTTTACAGTACTTGTGTACTTATGTAACATACTGTTTTTACAAGGTTAAAACAAAGGATCTTGAATGTATAACAGAGCAGATATAAAGTAGCTCCTTGGAGAACATGCACATTGAATTGCTACTTTGGCCCTATATGGTAGTATAAAGTTAAGTTTAATTTCCAATTTGTAGGAGAAGGAATTAAATCAACATACAGTGCTACCCCGTTATAATGCAGTTGTCGGGGTCCATAATTAAGAGACCACATTGTTTGTGTTTCACCTTATAACAAATATTGGCATTTTTGTTCCCAAAGTGATTTACAATGCCCACAAGGCAAATTAATATTGCAGCATACAGTGGAAAATTAAAGAAGGGGACACACAAATTTGCAGGTACTCGAATCCACGGTTTATTGGATGATTATTCCCGACCCCTGTTCAAAAACAAGAAACAGTCTTGCACTCTGACACAGCAGCTTGCCTCACTCAGCTCTGCCCTCATTGGTGTGGGCACCCCCCTATGTGCTTTCATGGACCCGCCTCCCTGTTGACGTTTCAATGACGCATACAGTTGTAATTACATCATTCAAATATATGCATTCGTAAAATGGTACTTATTATATTATATGGCCCACAGTGTGATTTGTACAAATAATAAACTTCCATTCTTTGGCAATTTAGCTTTCTTGTATTGTTTTTGTTTAAGGTATTTAGGTTCACAGTTACATACAGCATTTCAAATTGTAATACTACGTACTTCGTTTACAAAGTACTGGTTTCCATTGTCCCTTGGAGTCCGCTATAAGTGGAGTGCACCTTCATTGATTAATAACAGAACGACTGACCTTCCTTAAAAAACAATAGTAGAGCAGTGTCCGGTTTGCTGTATAATAAAGTGTAATGTGTTTTTTATTTCCAGGACCAGGCCATGCCCTGATTGAACAGTGGAATCCAGTTGGTCTTGTTGGAATCATTACTGCATTTAACTTCCCTGTAGCTGTTTATGGTTGGAATAATGCCATAGCGCTGATCTCTGGAAACGTCTGTCTGTGGTATGGGAATAGCTAGACTTTGCATAGGTATAGTGGTACATATATATTATATACAGTACCAAGAAAAAGTTTGCGAACCCCAGTGATAATTATGGAAATTCCATAGTTTTACCATGGTAGCCTTATTTTAATCAAAACCTTTTCTTAAATATCCAATAGGGTTTATGTTAACCAATAGCATGTCTTTTGAAACAAAATGATGTATGAATTAGAGTAATTAAGATTCAGGGTATGTGAAAAAGTAAGTGAACCCCTGGTTTTATCAGCTCAATTAAGGGGATAATTAGAATCAGGTATTTAAATAATTGGGTAGATCTTCAGGGGTGAGTTTGGGAGGACCCACCCTATATAAAGATTAGAAACTTTGTGAGTTTGGTCTTCACCATACAGGTGTGTGGAAACACGTCATGCCACGATCAAAAAATCTCTGAGGACCTCAGAAAAACGGTTATTGATGCTCTTCAGTCTAGAAAGGGTTGCAAAACCATTTCTAAGGATTTGGGGCTCCACCAATCTGCTGTCAGTTAGATAGTCTACAAATGAAGAAAGTTCAAGACCATAGTCACTCTACCCAGGAGCAGTCATCCTTCCAAAATCTTTCCAAGAACAAACCGTAAAATCATCAAGGAAGTCACAAAGGACCCCACAGTAACATCCAAGGATCTGCAGGCCACTCTCGTCTTGGCTAATGTGAGTGTTCATGACTCAACTATCAGAAAAAGACTGAACAAGAATGGTGTTCATGGAAGGACAGCCAGGAGGAAACCACTGCTCTCTAAAAAGAACATTACTGCCCGTCTGAAGTTCGCCAAAGAGCACATAGATGATCCTCAAGACTTCTGGAACAGTGTTCTCTGGACAGACGAGTCAATGTTAGAATTTTTTTGCCTCAATGAGAAACGTTGTTATGTTTGGCGAAAACCAAACACTGCGTTCAAACAGAAGAACTTCATCCCAACCGTCAAGCATGGTGGAGGGAGTGTGATGGTTTGGGGCTGCTTTGCTGCCTCAGGACCTGGATGGCTTGCCGTCATTGACACAACCACGAATTCTGCATTGTATCAGAAGATTCTAGAGGAGAATGTCAGGTGATCCGTCCATGAGCTGCAGCTGAACTGAAAGTGGGTCATGCAGCAAGACAATGATCCTAAACATATTTCTTCTGGCTGCAGAAGAAGAAATTCCGCGTTTTAGAATGGCCTAGTCGAAGTCTGGACCTAAACCCCATCGAAATGTTGTGGCAGGACCTGAAGTGAGCTGTCCATGCAAGGAAGCCCTCAAATGTCACCAAGTTGAAGCAGTTCTGTAGGGAGGAAGGGGCCAAAATTCCTCAAAACTGATGTGAGAGACTGACCAACAGTTACAGGAAATGCCTAGTTGAAGTCATTGCTGCTCAGGGGGTTGCCCCCATTTACTGAATCTAAAATTTTCACATTTTCACACATGGATATTTTACGTTGAATCATTTGTGGATAAATAAATGTAGAAAAAGTATCATGTTTTTGTGTAATTTGTTTAATCAGGTTATCTTTATAGGTCTTAGATTAAGATTAAGATCTAATAACATTTTAGGTTTGAAATATGTGAAAAGGGATTCACA
The DNA here is from genome assembly GCF_017654505.1 of Polyodon spathula. Lineage (NCBI taxonomy): Eukaryota > Metazoa > Chordata > Actinopteri > Acipenseriformes > Polyodontidae > Polyodon > Polyodon spathula. The sequence continues at coordinate 21,644,472 of NC_054534.1, read as the reverse complement.
AACTTTATATATATACACACACATACATACAGTGTAATAAACTTCATACAGTTTATCGGATAAAAAAACAGAAATGCAGAATTTGTTGGAAATTAATATCTGAAAGCTCTGTACTGATTGTACCTTTGTTTTCAATTAATAGGAAAGGAGCACCCACAACTCCATTAACCAGTGTAGCAGTCACAAAGTAAGTACTGTTTAGTGTACCATTACCATCACCTTGAGTAAATTTCTGTTTTTCCAGTAGTTCCATTCAAAAAGTGCATAATAATTAGAAACTTTGAGAAGTCTTTAGTGTTATTTGAGATATTGTGTATATTTTTTTCATGTCGAGTGAATCTTGTGTTACTGCATTATGAACCAGATCTGGGATGTACTGGAAATTTTAGAATTATACTTTTTTTTTTTTTTTTTTTGTGTGTAGATGTTTACATAAGGTTCTTGCCCATGTCTAAAGCAGTGTTTTAAAAATATTATCAGTACATATTAATGTTACTTAGCTAGCATTCACCTTGTATATTTTTTTCCCTCCAATCATGTTTTAGAATTGTTGCAGAGGTTTTGGAAGAGAATAAACTACCAGGTGCTATTTGTTCTATGACCTGTGGGGGAGCCGATATTGGGTAAGATTTCATTTCTAATCCTTGGTCACATTTGCCAAGCATTACTGTTGCACGACAGTTGTAGTGTACTGGAAATTTCAGGTGCAGTGTTCGTCTTTGTTCAGAATGCATTTAAGACCTGCAGTGTTTCAGATGAGCAAGACATTAAACCTTATTGTTTTATTGGTTGGTGTTGCTGTGTTTAATCAAGTGGTGTGTCCTCTTCAGAACTGCCCTTGCCAAGGATGAGCGAGTGGACCTTGTATCCTTCACTGGCAGCACCAATGTGGGGAAGCAGGTAGCCCTGACTGTACAGGAGCGATTTGGTGAGTTTTGATTCTAGATTCTCAGTGGCTTCGTTTACAGTTTAAAAACTCCAAATTCTCTCTCCAGTGTCATGAAAATATGACATGGCGCGTACAATCCTCACACTGTAGGAAATGCATTGGCAAAATATGGTACGACTAAAAAGGATGGGTAAATAGCCTTCTCGGGATGAGCTAAGGTGTTTCTTTTTTGTTTGTTTGTTTTTTTTGTATGGCAACATGTCTGAAAGTCATACCATATATACTCTGTCCCTAAATGTTTCCAGGTAAATAAAGGCGTGTGCGTGTGCGTGTGCGTGTGTGTTTAATTGAGGTTACTCTTTAATAGCTCAAAGTGCATAGTATTCTCCCACTGTAGTCTGCTTTTGTTTTGTTACATTAGATCAGTCACTTGGTCCCTTCCTGTCTGTAATGAAAGTGATACAATTGAAAATAAAGTGCTATCTTATAGTATCTCATTTGATTTTCCCATCAATAATGAAATATTGAGAGCAATGAATTAGTGAAGGCTTGTTGCACAATGAATTATAGAACACGTGCAAGGTGCTGTCAACATGGCCTAAGTGTGGCTTAACCAAATGTGTTTAATTATTGAATTGTGAATTATCGAAACATGAAACAACGAGGGAGCACTATGTAAGCTTTAGCAAAAGCATCTGCCCTGAGTTAATTTATTTCTAAAGGAGTCCAAAAGATCATAGTTCTTCCTTTTTTGTCTCCCGGCAGGACGGCAGTTGTTGGAGCTTGGTGGGAACAATGCCATAATAGGTAAGTTTACTTTGTTAGTGAATTATTAAAACAGGATAAAGTGTTCCTGTCACCAATTAAAATATATTGGATTAATATCTAATATTAGCATGTGCTACAGTAACCCCATTATGAAGTAGATGCCCGTCTTGGCATGATTTTTTGTAGTGCTTCTTCATTTAACACAAAGCATTGTGCATCAGCAGTAAAAACAGAGCCACTTCACATTAAACAAGATATTGTAATTTGGAAAGGGGTACAAAATATGAATATGGCCTACTAGTATGACATCATGAAGTCATTTACTCGCTAATGTTTGACAATTTTGTGTATTGTCAGTTTTAAACTGCAGTTGTGACAAGTAGTTCACACACAAGAAAAAGCTCAGTTGCTGTAAAAGAAGAATGATCCATCAACCTTCATACATCTGCTTTATATTTTCGTAGTTTTCGAGGATGCTGACCTGAACCTTGTGATACCGTCGGCTTTGTTTGCTGCTATGGGAACTGCAGGACAGCGATGCACAACAACTAGGCGATTGGTAGGATTTGAGGCCTATTTTTTTAAAATAATTTAAAATAAACAAAGTTTGTCAAGAAAGCAGTAACGTGGTGATGAGTGAGTTCGCTTTGACTTGTGAAATACTATGGCTGTAATTTTCTCATGCCATTTTGGTAGTACCTCTCAGGTAGTGTGGGTTTCAATGTAGTTTGTGTCCGTGTTCCAATTTGGCCTTGCGTGACTAATGATATTGTGCTGCTTTCTTACACTGGGTTTCCACAGAGTTTTTAGTTTGTGTTGAAGCACCGCAAGTGCAGCCTGTCTCATTCCCACCAAAAAAAGAATAATAAAATACAGGAAACAAAAGAAAACAGAAATGGCGTTACACACACATACACATGAAAATAAATATTATATATATATATATTCCTCAAGAAAGCGCTGTGTACTATCCTTGCATTATTTGCTAAATATTTTTTGACTGCATATATATTTTATTATAAACCTGTTAAACACATACATATACAATATATGCAAGTTTTCCACCAGAACTGTAACTTCAGTAATTTTGATTCTTATAGTCTATGAGCTGAGCTAAAATACCAGCACTCTAGGTTAGTAATTAATAAACGATCCATATCCATGTTTAGTAGAGTACATTTTTTAAATACTGGTCGTAAATCTGCAATTGGCTACCCTACTCGCCCACGCTCAAGGTAGAGCTTGAACCTGTATAAAATATGCAAATGTTTCCATTTCTTTAACGTTTGTTTTTTGAAGTCCACTAGTTCAAACTCTTAACTTTTCTTGAGTGTTTTATATTACTGGTAATGAAGCAACATTGTAAAAATGTGTGTATATCTGATAAATTATACTGCATCGAGTCTATAATGTTGAGGTAAACCGAACGCATTTATCAGTTTTGCATATATATTTAACAAAGCTAGTTTTACTTGTTTGCAGACACTGTAATATGTGAACAGTAACAAACATTATAATTATTATAGCTAATAGTGTAAGGATTATAGCCCACATTGCCAAACAGATAACACAGCAATAACAACCCATGATGTCACTCAGAACACAAAGCCAGAGCACTTGTAGTTTGCATTAATTTCTTTCTAATCGCTCTTCCGGCGGTTATCAGAGGCACACCCCTGATATCAAACCTGAGTGTAGAGTGGGCATCTTCAAAATACCTTTTGAAAAAGACTTAAAACTTTAAGTGTAAAAAAAGTTATCAGGATGTTGGCAATGAAAAGAAAAGTGACAGGTATGTTATTTAAACAGTATGTGTCTTTTTGAACAAATTCATGGAATGTTGTTTGTTTTTTTTTAATTTTAAGTTCTTACATGAAAGTGTTCACGATGTAGTGGTTGAAAAATTAGCCAAGGCCTACAAGCAAGTCCGAATCGGCGATCCTTGGGACCGTAAGTACATTCTAATTTGACAGTGATTTATTCATTTTGACTTGGCTTTCCTTAGTGTGTGTGTGTATATATAATAGGGAAGTATTTTTGTAATCAGGGTTTCCAGGCTATTGCTATTCCAGGTTTACTCGCACATTCGGATATTGTTCTATTGAACCCAGATTAGCCTGGCCCAGAAAGCTTTCTGAAGATCATGTGGGTGAATGATGTGAGAACTCAAAGAGTTTGCATTTTGAAAATATGAGGGAAGACACTATACTGGGTCAAATTTAAATTTGTTTTAGAAAGCACATTTCAATTATAATAGATGGAGAAACAATCCGCTTCATTGTAATACTTTCCTGTAAACTGGGAAATTCGAAAACTGTGCTGCAAGTGCAGTAATTTGAACGTGTGTTAACCTAACCTTCTCTGCACTATACTGTATCAGCAATGACTGTACTTCAGTTTTAGTTTGAATTCGAGATTTACCGCTTTTAAATTGAAAACTGCAGCAGAGCAAGACAGGTTATTTTCAAGGACCTCTGTAGGTAGGAGAGAAAATGTATTGATTAGCTTTCTGTAACTTAAAGTGTACAGGGTGTGGAGATCTATGCAACAATCAGACATCACACTGAGTCTGTCTTGGACTATTGAAAGCATGGGTTTTCATCATTTTTCCTGTTTGTGTTCACAGCTAGTACTATGTACGGACCTCTCCACACCAAACAGGCAGTAGACATGTACTTGGCTGCAGTTGATCAAGCCAAACAGCAAGGGGGCACTGTGGTGTATGGAGGAAAGGTAGGCAGCAGAGTGGTATTTCTAAAATAGCGTGTATCATATTTAAAAAAAAATTATAAAACATCTTTTTAGGACTATTGCATCCTAAGTCTTTAACATTTATATTGGAAACTATGTTGCTGATCAATAAGGTAACACTTTGTTTCTATTAATAAATAAATAAATAAATAAATAAATAATGTTTTAGGTGATCGATCGACCTGGAAACTACGTGGAGCCCACAATTGTCACTGGTCTTGCCCACAATGCACCTATTGTCCACACAGAAACATTTGCCCCGATCCTGTATGTGCTCAAGTTCAAGGTAAGAACCTTTGCAAACTATTCTTGGCTGCAGTAATAACATTTTAGCAACGGTCATCATCCCTAATGTACAGCCACTTGAACTTCGCTGGCACCACTTGTGGAGAGAAATAAGTTTGGTAACAATCCCCAGCTGATTATTGACCCAGAACTTGTGGTTGTGGATATGCGATACAAATAGCAAACCTGATAAAAAGAAAAAAAATGTACAGAAATGTACAGTAAGTATTCTGAATGCTAGTCAACCTGCTGTGTTTTAAATTCCTTCCTCTGGTGTAACGATAGCCATTTCAAGGTAGCATCATAATAACAAAAACTTAGGTGTGACTGGCAATGCTAATGTAAGGTGAAACACATCCAGGCAATCTTAACAAATCTACACATCTTCTGTGATCTATGAGCTGAGCTGCATGATAGGCCAGTGGAGCAGTTAAGGCTATCCTACAGAGGTTCAGGTGGCTAATGGTACTTAAATGAGCTCTCGTTCTTGTGAGAACAGGTCTAGCCTATCTTTACACTGGTATTTCAGCCAGCAAATACATTATTCTTCCTTAAAGTAGAAACACCTAACAGAGCATGTGTGTGGTAATGGACACATTCTGTCCATATGTAACACCTGTCACATTTCATAAGGTGCACATTATATGTAAGTGTTGTTGATGTGTGATATTTTACCCTGAAAATCCTGTGAATTTTTGAAGGAAACAAAACAGAAATAATAGTTCCTTGACTTGCAATAATACTAAACAATTAGGTGCAGTTCCTTCTGTTTTATTTAGGCTGAAAATGATATACCCAGTAATGGCCATCACAAATCAAGAATACGAAATAAAAATAGCAAGTCCAGCCAAAAAAATAAAAAAGGTGTTGCTTGCCATTTACCTTACAACCACGAAGCAATTCATTTAACAAGGATTGCTTGCTTTTTTTTTTTAACACTTTGTATTTTTTAGTTTTATATTTCTCAGTATTGCACAGTTTATAGACATAGTTTATTTACACACTTGCCTATTGCTTTTCTCTTACTTATTCATTCATATCGTGATTGGCCTTGGCATATTGTGTCCGGCTCCGTCTTAGAGAACACTTCTCTTGCTTCCCTAGGGGTGTTCTTAGGCAGAGGCTACTGTGTTTGAAAGTATAGTGCATTGCATCAGTATGCAGTGCTCCCCCTTTATAACACTGTAGCCGGGAGCCATAGTCAAGAGACAGTGCTGTATGTGTTCCATATTGATACGAGGATACTAGTGTTAGTGTAATAGCATTATGGGGTCAATGGGAGCCATGACTGTACCACCTTCTAACCTGTTCCACAGTGTGACAGGACAGCTTTGTAGCGACATCCCCAGACCAGGAAGCTGACCAGAGGCAGATACTTGCGGGGTTGAAAGCGCTGGTGCACGTTTTTATTCAAACAAAAAATAAATCGAAACACTGCACGCAGAGCAAAATAAAAAGGACCAACAAAACAAGTCACGAACACCATCAACAGCAGCACAGTAAAAGTAACAGACGCAAGGGCCAAAATAAAAGGTTTAAACAAAACAATAATAGAGTGCTGTCAGGCTGGGCATTCGCCTTCACTGACTACCCCAGAATAAAACATAGTTTAATCCACAGGTTACACTCGCCCAAGCACCAACCTCCCAAACAAAGGATTTCCCCATAAATACCATGTGGTTGGAGCCTAATTAACCATTAATCATTCAATTAAGGCCCCAGCCACATTCTCACATGTATTTGACAGGGATAGGAGTTAACCCCATCCCTGCCAACCACTATCACCAATACACAAACCAACACTATTTACAAGCAGGGCCCTGCCCTGCTGCACACAGTATGAAGGGCTGCCTTACAGAGAGGGAGTACTGTACTTATGATCAGATATTATGTATGTCCTGTGACAGAGCTGATAGTGACAGTTTTAGTGTTTTACTAAACGATAATAATCTCTATTCATTTTAGGATGTATCATGTCAACTAAAATGCACTAAGTTACAATTAAGCTTCAAAGTGTTCCTAAGCAGTAATATTTCTTCCTGCAGACAGAGGAAGAAGCTTTTGCAAGGAACAATGAAGTAAAACAAGGACTGTCCAGCAGCATCTTCACTACCGATATGGGCAAAGTGTTCCGCTGGCTGGGGTAAAGTGTTATTGTACACTTAAAATTGATTGTAGAGGGATTGTTTCATTGGCTCTGGCACTCCTTGATGGGTCTGAATACTTATGCAAGGCACTATATATATATATATATATATATATATATATATTATATATATATATATATATATATATATATATATATATATATATATAAATATGGAGTATGGATGGTTTCAGATACATTTTGTATGTTAGAATGTCTTGTTTTTTTTGTAGCCCAAATGTCATTGTTTGAGATATCTGTAAATTACAATTTGTTGTAGAGTTCTGTCTAAATAATTGCAAATTACTATTTTGTAAGTCTAGCACTAGATTACAGTGCTGTCTGTTGATGTTTCATTAGGTCAGACTTCGATAACATTCTCCAACCTTTTTTTTTTTTTTTTCCCCCTAGACCCAAAGGATCAGATTGTGGAATTGTAAATGTGAACATTCCCACTAGTGGGGCTGAAATTGGAGGAGCTTTTGGTAAGCCAGACAATGGGCAAGGCCATCTGTTTTGTCATTTTTGTGAATGAAATCCAGTTCATTTCCTGGAAAGGATAGGGTATTTAACTGGTAGTCTTTTAAAAAGTATTCCCAGACAAGTGCACACAACAGTATACATTTACAAAAGGTATGCTTCTTTTTTACTAGTTGTTTTCATTTATTTGTAGGTGGTGAAAAGCACACAGGTGGCGGACGAGAGTCCGGAAGTGATGCATGGAAACAGTACATGAGGAGATCCACCTGGTAAGTGTGCAGTCCAGATACAGGACCGTTACACAGCCTTTACTACCGTGTTAACTTTGCACTGCGCCTTTTGTTTTTGTAAAATTAATTTAGCATGAGGGTTAAATGCTTTGGGAATACGGCCTTTAGTGATCTCACAATATTGGAACACGTTGTTGAAGTTTTTTGTGAATCATCTAGGCTTTTGAAGGGTGGGTGCTTGTCACAAAGACGGCTGTAGTGGGTGATGTCAGACCAGAAACAGGAATTGGGAAATAAACAACAGAGAGGTGGAGTTGGGTGGAGCTGAGCAATTGGTTTCTCTCAGCATTCAATAGTGAACAGACAGAAAATAAAAGGTTGTAAAGACAAACAAAACACAGGACACGGTAGTTTCGCCAAAATAAATAGACAAACAAAATGGACTACACAGACAAACATGGTGAGCTGATATTTTAACTATTATTATTATTCCAATTATTATTACCTCCATCTCCAATCTCGTTCTCCACTCACCGAACACACAACCCTGAGTGAGTGAAAACATGCTGCTTTTATGCAGCTGTACCGAGACTCGATTGCTAATCAGTCATTAAATACAGTAAATACAGTATAATCGTAAATCTCGAAAAACTATTCACTTCTAAATCTTTTGTAGTCATTTTTGTATTACTTTAGTATAAATACATGTTAATTTGGATTCATATGTTGTTTTTTTCTGACTTTATGTGAACGAAAAAACACACATTTGCCCATTTTCCCATTGGAAATAGTGATATTTTGAAATATCACTGTCCTGCTCACAAAAGCAAAGTTTGTGGGGAATGATAGCCATTTTCTCTACTTTTGAGGCATAAGCAATTAGGAAATAACACTTACTACCCAGGAACAAAAAAAAAAAAAAAAAAAATTGTTACACGGTGTTATGTATGAATTAGACAAACAATGAGTAATTAAGATTCAGGGTATGTGAAAAAGTAATTGAACCCCTGGTTATATCCATTCAATTGAAGGGGATAATTAGAATAAAGTGTTTAAATAATTAGGTAGATCTTCAGGGGTGAGTTTGGGAGGCCCCACCTCTATATAAAGATCGAAAACTTTATCAGTTTGGGCTTCACCATACAGGTGTGTGGAAACATGTCATGCCACGTTATTTGGTTCATGTAATGTGACTTGGTCTACTGTTCTAGAGGGCATTTCTGGTAGTTACCATTGTTCATGTACAGTAGCACTAGATGGCTCTAATTAACTTTTTTTTTTTGTTTGTTTGTTTCAGCACCATCAATTACAGCAAGGAGCTGCCTCTTGCCCAGGGAATCAAATTTGAGTGAAAATAAAGATCTGAAACTCCCCCAAACCTCCAGCACTTCTATAAGCTTTAAAAGGGAGAATACAAATCATGTTCTCCTACAAGCTGTCATTAAACCCATGATGTCTCAATTTGGGGGAAAAAAAAAACTGCTTTAAAAATAATGTCATATTAATGATTGTTCTGGCATTAGTTACTCTTGTCATTTTAAAAATTATACAGTTCTTCATACAGTTCCCTTGATGTTGTCATCTGTGCACTGCCTGAGTTGGAATAGTGTGCTGATTTATGTAGGTAGCATTTTTAATACAGATTCTGTCTATACATCTAGTCGTGCTGTTTGTCCAATGGACACTAATTATTTGTTTTGACATACAGTACCAGAATGGGAAGTAAGATGTTTGTTTGAGATGAGTTGTCATAACCTGCGTTATCAAATGTTTTCTACTCCTTTATGTACCTGTTATGCAGCATTGATTTACAGGGAGAAAGTTTGTAAACTGAAATAAATCTTGCATTTATTTTGAACGAATGTATGAATGATTTTATTTTGATGAATAGTTGGTGTGGCTGCACTAGAAAAACAAAATACCTTGAGATAAAACCAGCTTTGAAATCAAATTTCAGGTTTTTGGCTGGACTAGACCAGAAAGCCTATATATTGTTCTCTATATCGGAAGCATCACATTTTAAGATTTGCTTGACAATATGTAGCAGGATTATGTCAATAATGAGTCTTAGTCAAATAGTGCAAACATGAACAACAATAATACACTTTCAGTCTTACAAGTGGGACCTTTTCTGTGTTAATGGAGAAGATTTTTTTTTTATCTAGGTTCTAAGGTAATATGTTTTACAATCCATATTTTTTTGTGATTTGTGGATTGTAAACTGGTTGAATGGTAAATCCCCAATGTTATTTAAAAGCTTGCTCATGTTCGTTTTTATTGGAAATTGTATTTTACTACAGAAAATGGCACAGCATATACTTTTTTGGAAAATTGATTTATTTATTTTTATCTCGAGTGCCATCTATTTTAAAAGCACTGGTAAAGTTGTGTCCTTTTTGGCTAGAGTTATTCACGGTGACGTACACATTACATAAGAACATAAGAAAGTTTACAAACGAGAGGAGGCCATTCGGCCCATCTTGCTCGTTTGGTTGTTAGTAGCTTATTGATCCCAAAATCTCATCAAGCAGCTTCTTGAAGGATCCCAGGGTGTCAGCTTCAACAACATTACTGGGGAGTTGATTCCAGACCCTCACAATTCTCTGTGTAAAAAAGTGTCTCCTATTTTCTGTTCTGAATGCCCCTTTTTCTAAACTCCATTTGTGCCCCCTGGTCCTTGTTTCTTTTTTCAGGCTGAAATAGTCCCTTGGGTCGACACTGTCAATACCTTTTAGAATTTTGAATGCTTGAATTAGGTCGCCACGTAGTCTTCTTTGTTCAAGACTGAATAGATTCAATTATTTTAGCCTGTCTGCATATGACATGCCTTTTAAGCCCGGAATAATTCTGGTCGCTCTTCTTTGCACTCTTTCTAGAGCAGCAATATCTTTTTTATAGCGAGGTGACCAGAACTGAACACAATATTCAAGATGAGGTCTTACTAGTGCATTGTACAGTTTTAACATTACTTCCCTTGATTTAAATTCAACACTTTTCACAATGTATCTGAGCATCTTGTTGGCCTTTTTTATAGCTTCCCCACATTGTCTAGATGAAGACATTTCTGAGTCAACAAAAACTCCTAGGTCTTTTTCATAGATTCCTTCTCCAATTTCAATATCTCCCATATGATATTTATAATGTACATTTTTATTTCCTGCGTGCAGTACCTTACGCTTTTCTCTATTAAATGTCATTTGCCATGTGTCTGCCCAGTTCTGAATCTTGTCTAGATCATTTTGAATGACCTTTGCTGCTGCAACAGTGTTTGCCACTCCTCCTACTTTTGTGTCGTCTGCAAATTTAACAAGTTTGCTTACTATACCAGAATCTAAATCATTAATGTAGATTAGGAATAGCAGAGGACCTAATACTGATCCCTGTGGTACACCGCTGGTTACCACACTCCATTCTGAGGTTTTTCCTCTAATCAGTACTTTCTGTTTTCTACATGTTAACCACTCCCTAATCCATGTACATGTGTTTCCTTGAATCCCTACTGCGTTCAGTTTGAGAATTAATCTTTTATGCGGGACTTTGTCAAAAGCTTTCTGGAAATCTAAATAAACCATGTCATATGCTTTGCAATTATCCATTATCGATGTTGCATCCTCAAAAAAATCAAGCAAGTTAGTTAGGCACGATCTCCCTTTCCTAAAACCATGTTGACTGTCTCCCAGTACCCTGTTACCATATAGGTAATTTTCCATTTTGGATCTTATTATAGTTTCCATAAGTTTGCATATAATAGAAGTCAGGCTTACTGGTCTGTAGTTACCTGGTTCAGTTTTGTTTCCCTTTTTGTGGATCGGTATTACGTTTGCAATTTTCCAGTCTGTCGGTACCACCCCTGTGTCAAGAGACTGCTGCATGATCTTGGTTAGCGGTTTGTAAATTACTTCTTTCATTTCTTTGAGTACTACTGGGAGGATCTCATCCGGCCCAGGGGATTTGTTTATTTTAAGAGCTCCTAGTCCCTTTAACACTTCTGCCTCAGTTATGCTAAAGTTATTTAAATAGGAACTGGATGACACTGGATGTTGTCAGTATCTTCCTCTTGTGAAAAGTAATCATCTATGATTTTGCCATTTGTATCTCTTAAACATTTAATCTCCTCTTTGAATGTTCTCTTGCTGTTGTAATATTGGAAAAACATTTTGGAATTGGTTTTAGCTCCCTTAGCAATGTTTATTTCTATTTCTCTCTTGGCCTTTCTAACTTCCTTTTTGACTTGCGTTTGCAGTTCTGTGTACTCTTTCTGCGTACTTTCTTTTTGGTCCTTTTTTAATGCTCTGTAAAGTGCCTTTTTTCGCTGAATATTTTTTTTAATTGATCTATTAAACCATTTTGGCAATTTAGTTTTACATTTAGATTTGTCTACTTTAGGGATATAATTGTTTTGCGCCTCTAGTACTACATTTTTGAAGAACAACCATCCCTCTTCTGTGGGTGTTTTCTCTATTTTACTCCAATCTACTTCTGTTAGTCTCTGTTTCATACCTTCATAGTTTGCTTTTCTAAAATTGTAAACCTTAGCTTTAGTCTTTACTTTTGGGGATTTAAAAAAACACTTCAAATGAGACCATGTTGTGGTCTGAGTTTGCCAGTGGTTCTCTGACCTCTGTTTTAGTTATTCTATCTTCGTTATTTGAAAAGACTAAATCAAGGCATGCCTCCCCTCTAGTGGGTGCCTTCACAAATTGTGTTAGGAAGCAGTCATTTGTCATTTCCACCATTTCAATTTCATCCTTCGCGCTACCCACCGGGTTTTCCCATTTTATTTGGGGGAAGTTGAAATCCCCCATTAGTATGGCTTCTCCTTTGCTACACACATTTCTAATGTCATTGTATAACAGATTATTTTGCTCACCGTCTGAATCTGGCGGTCTATAGCATGCTCCTATTATTATGCCTTTTGAATTTTTGTCCGTTATTCTGACCCATATTGATTCGGTTTTATTTTCTTTGTCCAGGTTTAACACCTGGGCTTCAAGACTGTTTCTTATGTATAGCGCTACCCCTCCTCCTCTTCTGTCCTGCCTGTCTTTCCTATACAGTGTATACCCACAAATATTATATTCGTCCCCATCACTCTCAGATAACCACGTTTCTGTAACACCTATCACATCATAGTTACCTGTTAGTGCAGTAGCTTCAAGTTCTAGAATTTTGTTTCTGATACTTCTAGCATTTAGATAAATACATTTAATGGTTGTCTTACCTGAGTTGTTGTTCTTGTTTTGATGCGGTCTCCCTTCTGTTTTTTTGTTGATTTCTCCCCCCTTCCTTTCTAGTTTAAATGCTTCCGAACCTGCTCGAGGATCTTTTCTCCGAGTAGACTAGTTCCCTTGTTATTTAAATGCAGTCCATCCCGTCTATACAGATAGTCCTCGTTGTAGAATGTGGTCCAATGATCAAGATAGGTGAAGCCTTCCCGTGTGCACCACGTCTTCAGCCATTCGTTTTGATTAATTATTTCCAGCTGTCCATATGGTCCTTTGCAAGGTGCGGGTAGTATACCAGAAAATACCACAGTTTTGGTTTTCTCTTTTAATTTCCTTCCTAGCTCTCTGAATTTGTTTTGCAGGGATTTTGGTCTGTCTCTTCCAATGTTGTTTGTACCGATGTGGACGACTACTACCGGGTCGTCTCCTGTTCGTTCTAGGAGCCTGTCCACGTTCTCAGTGATGTGCTTGACCGAGGCTCCCGGAAGGCAGCACACTGTTGTAGTAAGGGGGTCCAAACTGCGAATTGAACTTGCTGTGTTTCTCAATATGGAGTCCCCAACAATCATGACCTCCCTTCTTTTTGCTGTCTGGTCACCACTGTCAATAGGGTCCTGGATGTTGTTCCTTTCATTCTCTTGTTGTTGGTTCTGCTCATCACAATTCTGAAGTGACTCAAATCTGTTGGTTGTTTTGATTTCTGGTGGTTGTGTTTGATGAAGTTTCTTTTTTTCCCTGCTTCTGCCTACCTGAACCCAGCTGTTCTGACCTTCTATCTCCCTGGTGGCTTTCAGTCTGTTAGGGGTGATGCAGACTTCCATGAATTGGGGGTGTGCCAGTTCCTCAAGATCCTGTTGCTGTCTCACTTCTTCCAGCTCCATTTCTAGCATAGTAGTTTATGCAAATCCTGGATCGCGCGGCACTTTACGCACACTTGGTTTAGCTCCGCTGGGTTTTCTCGGATTTCCCACATCAAGCAGGTGTCACAGATTACTGGCTTGAAGACCATGTTGAGGGTTTTTTTTTGAAGTTTGGTTTCTTCTGCAGCCGTCAACCTGCTTTCAAACTGCTTCGAAACTGCTCTGTACTTTTCCACGCCTGTACTTCTCCCACTCGTTGTCGCTGGGAGGACTGCCTCGTTTAACTGCGTTGTTCTGCTGTGCTGTTGGCTCCTCCCCTCGCCCGTGTCTCAGAAAGGCGTTGAATTTGAATCAGCTGCTCCGAGTTTCAGCTTGTTTGTTATCAGAAAAACACACGAGGCTGTTTGACTTTGAGCTGCTGCTGTGTTTCCCCAATGTCCTCTGTTTTCTGATTAAAGCAATTCAAGATGCAATTTCTCCTTTCTGCTTCGAAACTGCTCTGTACTTTTCCACGCCTGTACTTCTCCCACTCGCTGTCGCTTCCACACATTGAAATGCCTAGCTGCAGAGGAGAATGCGTGATGCAGCCCATTAGAACGCTAAATGGCTTTTTTAAATTACAATTTACAAGGTGTCAGTAGAGATTTAGTTTTTCCTTCGATCTGCGCAGTGGAAGTAACTCCTGAATAAATGATCTGTGGAGGAAAAAAAATTATAATTAGTAAATGATGTATTTAGTGTAGACTTTATCTGGAGGGAAAATAATAATGCTGTGACTTGTAATGCTGTACAGTGTATTTATGAATTCTCTAAAAATAAAATGTATGCTACTTTTTTTATTTTTTATTAATTGATAATAACAACCGCTTGCTAGAGCCAGGTCTGGGGAACTGGTAAATTACCATTTAGATAAACAGCTGCTGTAGACAGTTCTGCAAAATACCATGTTAATAATTCAACCAGGCATGTCAAATTTATGTCGCTGTATAATTCTGAAGTGATTGACAAGAATGAATTACACAAAAAATCATACACAATTTAACTAAATTGAAAGATTTAAAGCCGATCTCTAATTATAAAACAAATAGGCCCTTTCCTAATGAAAATTGACATTTCTTTCACACCGCCTAATTACATTTCCACAGCAAACGATTACACTGAGTAAAGAATTACTTCTTTTAACACTCGAGATCTGAATACTTATAGCCTTTTGTAATAGTAATAATACAAATATAATAGATTTTAGCAGAGCAATAAATTATATGAGGTGCCTTACATTGCAAGGTGAGAAGGACTGTTAGAACTACAGGCCCCCTTTTTTCAAACATAAAACAACCACACCAGAAACGTGACTTCACATCATTAGTAAACAAGCTAGTGAAATACATTCTGCAAAATGGGATGCGGCACACTGTGTTTGTATTCAAGTTCACTTTTAATATATTCAATATTAAGGAAGCATATCTAGACACATTTGTGCATTTTTGGTCTTTTTTTTTTCTTTGCAACCATTTTGTTTATTGTAAACAATTCAGTCTTCAGTGTGTTGTTTATCATTACGAGATGTGATAATATTGGTTAAATATGGTGCTTATATAAAACATAGATGTAAAGTAGAAACAATTCGTGGGCCTAGGGTTCAATACAATAAGAAGGTGGCAATAGACAAGTTAATTTCTACAAATATACTCTATTGTAGTTCCATATTAATAACAACTTCCACATATAAACAGACCCTTGTCCTTTTTGTCACCATTTAGAGTTTCACGATTCTAAAGTAGTTCTATTAGCTTTAGAGGGTGTCTACAGTACAAAAACAATCTACTTAAAACTTGAGTTGATGTCAGTCCGTGAGATTTCTAATTAATTGAAATGAAGTCATTGATGTGTGGGTCTAATTTTTCAAGCGCTTTTAAATACATGTATAAACAAGGATGCATCTGTGAAACTCCAAGTAGCGCACGATGGTGAAATATCTTGGGTGGCTCGAGGATTTCACAATGCACACATCCGGTGTAGTGGCGTTTGTACTACTGGTATGAATGATTACATTAATGCTAACATTACAATGAGTTACAGTAGTGTTCATCATACTTCTCTTGATCTCAATTGAATGTATAGGTTCACAACCAAATACACAAGGAAGAAAGTTAACAGTCACTTCATTCTTACCGTAAAAATAGTATATCAGCAGGATGTCACTAGAATAGGCTCTGAAGTTCATTATTTTGCTCCATTTTCCTTTCCAGTGAGAGCCGTGGTGTATAACCAATAGCCTGTCATGTAGTTCCCATGATGACTGATATTAACACACAGCATTGTCCTACAATGATAGCATGCTTTGCTGGACCAAATTATATGCAGTTCCAAATGTATTTCATTTGAAAACAAAAACATTTTGTAGTGTAGATTGATTAATGTGTTTGTTAAACTGGAAACTACAATCGTTTTCAAGATGGGAATAACATTTACACTGAGACACTTTTATTAAAGAGCATAATAGAAATTTGATCAGACTTTAATTTAGATTTGAAAAGACTGGCTGCTTGTCTGCCTACAGTTCCATCCACTGCAAGGTCTTGATGGCAGAGGGATACAAACAAGGCATGTAGTCTGATTTATATTAATAATATGAAGGGTGTCTGCAAGCGGCCTACGCTCCTTAAGGGTCAGAATATTGGATTTTTGACAGTCATAAAACAGATATTAGCACAATGTGTCACAGACAATCCATTTCTCATTATTTTTTACACCCAAGTGCATTGAAAGCTGACAAAGAATGCAAAACTGATTAATGTAGTTTTAAAATCAATGGGCTCCCATATTAGTTTATGGTTTTTACTGGTTTTAAAATATATTATTTTCTGCACTGTTTTTAATTGCCTCCTAATACATTACCAGCAGTGTTTCTCCAAATAGTTGTCCCAAATGATAATGAAACCTGGTTTTAGTGGCCATTATAAACAGTACAAGTTGTTTATCAACATTACAGTTATTGCAAACAAACAATAAAAGTTCATGATGGGAAACATTTAGAAAATACTATACATTCTGATTCTGTACCACAGGCAGGCATTAAGCAGGATAATTTACTGATTGTGGCTAAGGACAGTCACACATTTTTATTGCAAGTTTAATATGTCATGTATTGATAATTTATTAATTGAACTGTACTTCATTCAAAATAAAGTTTTGTGGGATGCATTCGAACATTCTGTTATATGTATAATACATAATATATATCTATATATATAGATATATATATATTATATATATCATATATAGTATAGGATAGTTCTCAAAGGCTACAATCCCAAACAATTCAACATAAATTAAAAGGTAAAATACAGAAAACTGTGATTTACGATTGATGCTTCATGAGGAACAGTTCTAAAGTTGACTTCATTCTGGAGAAAACACATTTCTACCACTTACCTCTGAAGGGAGTACAAGCAGTAACCATGGAGAATGTGGCCACGCATTCTACTGAACAATTTGCTTATAAGATCTGCCTCCGGTAAAAAAAAAATGTAAAAAAAAAAAAAAAAAAAAATCTCTCTCTCCTCTCTCTCTCTCTCTCTCTATATATATATATATAAACATAATTAACTGAAAGAGTAATTCATCTTAATCTGATGTAGGCGTCTACAAAACCTTTGTGTAGGGTTTGTCTCCCAAAAGCATTTACTGGAAGACTACAGTGGCCCCTACTGTTACTGTAATGTTTTTTTGTTTGTTTTGGGTTTTTTGTTTTTCCATGATCTTCAGCCACCTGCCATGTGACGTAGCAACAAGAGCATTCTGTAATCGGCAATGCAGGGGTAGGAACATGTACTGTATTTAAGAAGCCAACGACAGTAGAGGATATTTTATCAAAAACACAGATGTGTATACCAAGAAATAAAAATAAGGTTTTAGATAGAAAATGAAGATTTGAGATGGGGAGAAATTAAAGAAGATTTAAGATATACACCCACACTATGTAGTCATGCTCTTCTGGGAATATGTTATTCAACTTTTCTTCAAGTAGCCTGGCTTCTTTTCGGTTTTCTACATTTTTACAAAGAATTTCCTGGTGTACCAGTGTTTATTTTCCTTTTTGGGAATTTAGAATTAGACTATGACAAAAAAACAGCATTGGAGAGGTCTGTACTGACATATTTATTTTTATAATTCTGCAGTATTGTGTTATGTGAGTAATTGTCCATAGGTCCTGCTATTAAATTGGAAAACTTTCTCTCTGTCAAAAATCCCAGCAATGACTAGCACTATTTTTGAGCTGGTCAGAGATGGTCTGAGCAAGTGGGCTCTTGGATGCTCGGCTTTGCAAGAGAATGTAATGCTTGTTCATTAACCAGGAAAGGACATCCACTCTTAGATAAAGAAAACAAAAGTTTGTTTGACATTTAAGATCCATTTTTTTGTTTCTGGTCTCATCATCAGAAGGCAACAGATCAGCCAAATCTTCCACAATAACTTGTCAAAACATGAGATGTACCATATTACATCTCATCAGGGATGTAACAAATCTCATATTACAACATCTCATCCATTGCAACATCGCCTCATTCGCAAGAACAGCTGTTAGAAAAATCTGTACCACAACCTTAGTGTTCTATGCTTATCCTATATTATTCTTAACAAAAGGGACCTGTAAGTTACATTATGACTTTAACCTATAGGAAAAATTTGATTTCTTCACATTTTTCCTCCAGCACAGGTAATTTACCATGAAGAATGTATCAGCAATAGTTAATGTAGGTGTCTATTTTTAAGACAGAGAGAGACACATGTTATAAAGCAAACAATTACAAGAGGCTTGGTGACCCAGTAATTAAAGAAAGGGGTTAGCTACCAGGAGGATCCTGGTTCAATCCCAATCAGCCACTGACTCACTGGGTGTGACCCTGAGTAAGTCACTTAACCTCCTTGTGCTCCATCCTTCGGAGGAGATGTAAACAGAGGTCCTACTTTAAGTGACTCTGCTGCAGTTGTGATGCATAGTTCACCCCCTAGTCTTTGTAAGTTGCTTTGGATAAAACTGTCTGCTATAATGACTAATTCATTAAGAATTATTACAGTAGTCATGTATTGAGTACCTATTATAGATCCCTTGACTGTCTCATTGTTACATATAATGCATAACAGATAAATCCATCAGGCACAAATCCATCAGCATATTAATTTTTAAACAATATATTGTCACCTGGTTATAATTGTGTGCCATTGTTGTAATCATTTTTTTTGCAGATGCTTTATAAAAAAAAGGGGGGGATTTGTGTTTTTTGCATAACTGTGGTGAGTCAATCCCTTGATCTGTAGGGAACAAGCCAGTGGTCTAGAAATATGTATCTATGCATTTTTAGCTGGGAGCACTCCCCCTGTATCGAAACATCAAACATTCAAGGGGTTCTGTGCTGTTCGATGGTCAGTAGTCCAGATTATGTTTTGTACAGTACTACCATGAAATGTGCTTCTACTTTCCCACCTCCAGGGGTGGCTGTCTTTCACTTAATGGGTGCTCAGTAATTGTGAAAGGATGTTGTAAAGGCGTTGTATGAACATAAGCTAATTTTCTTTCATCTGGATCGGTTTTTGTTTAAAAAAAATAGATTACTTAAAACAACCGAATGGCAATAATAAGGTTAAATCTTGTTTTTCATAATGTAATATACATTTTCAGTGAGTGAAGAAGACTTTCAGAAGTCTATGGATCTGTTCTTTAGGATTTGAAGGATGTGCTGCTTATAAATGTCTTTAAAAAAACAATCATTTACTATGCTCATCATAGATGCTTTGTATTGAAAACATGAATTCAACTTTTAAAAGCAGTTTGGGCTTTCCCAAATGAATACAAAGCTGACGGATGAGACATTATACTGAAAAGGATCCAAAACAGAAATTCAAATGATGTTTAACCTTTAAGAGACACCACCTGTGAATTTAGTTTCCCTTGTCTCTTTAACCTTGCTTCATTTTGTTAACACACACACACATATATATATATATATATATATATATATATATATATATATATATATATATATATATATATATATATATATATATATATATATATATATATATTTGCAAATTTTCGTTTAATTTAATCGTTTAATTTAATTATTTTAGTGTGTCCATTTATAATTGTCTTCCAATCCCACGACCAAGCCAGTTTCCTTTTTCACCCAGGAACTCGAGAATGGATGTCAGCGAGCTACCGTCCTCTGGAGGACAAAGGCCAGCCCTGCAGGTGTCCATGCTACACTTACTGGGTGCCTAGTCAGCAGGGTTTGCTGCAGAGTGATAAAGAAAACAGTCCCTCCCTAACCCACAGGAGCAACAGGAGTCCCCAGCGAAGAAAAGCCTACTTCACAAAGGAAGGATGCGAACCTGTGCCCCATGTGACTGTGCTTCTACCAGGTGAGCCACTTGGGAACCCCCTATAAGCCAAACATTTGACAGCTACTGTAAATGGGACAGTGTTTCCATGACAGGCATACCGAATGTAAAACAGGGCCTCTGTCATAGCTATGATATTTAAATAATAAAACCACAGCATATAATGTAATTAACAATGGCCAGTCCTAGAAAACAATAGTGAAAAGAAGCAAATTAAAATAAAAACAAATATTAAAATTACTTTGTAGAAAATAACCCCAGAGTCATGAGTAAAATCACCATCCAAAACTTAAATTGTAAGAAATGAAATAATTCACAATGAATGAACAGTATCTCCTCTGTCATTCTGTGGGAAGGCTAGTCTTCTCACTGCAACACATTAATAGCTTCTAGACTAAACGTGAATCAGATCTGAGGTAAACCCCATAATTAAACTCATGTGATGTGGTACACGTTTCGCCCTGCAGCACCAGTTTCACAATGACAGACGTGCACAGAAAAAAACAAACAATCTGCCTATTTTAAACACCCTTTGACTAACGTATAGGTCTTGAAAAACAATCATATAACAAGACATGATATATTTTAACCTGAAAAGTCAGACGAACATTTTGTAGAATCATTTTCTAGCCATTTACTAGTAAATCGGTGATGGTAAGACCATTTGAAACAGCTTTGTTCTTTATTGGCGATAAAATCTAACTTAATTGATTACGTTTCTAAAGAGGATATTTTTGGTTCCTTTAAGGTTTAGAATACATTCAGCAAAACGCACATTTCTTGAGTAAAATACACCTGTTCATATAGGTGCAACAAAAACACCCTCAATAGAATAGAATGCTGTAACCTGAGTATAAATATGTGTTGCATAATCTTTATATAATGCATACATTATAAAACAGTTGGTGTCACTGCAACTAGTACCTCATTGAACCATTGAACATTGCTGTTGAAAGTTTGTTCTAAACTTAGAGTTTAAAAATGGAATGGGAAAATATGAAACTAGTCAAACCAGTTAAATACATAATGCAATGCAACCTGTCAGACAGGAATAAACATTAAGTGAAAATTACGATGCATTTAAAAACAAAAATGTAAATTAAACAAAATTACATTTCTAAGACACACACAGCTCACCTCCATTATCTTGGGCTATTAGATAAATTGTACTTGAGTGAAAATAAATCTGGAAACAAAACCAGGAATCAATATAACAAATGTTAAGTTGTAACGCTGGTGAAAGTAAAGCAAGTTGCTTTAAAAACCCTGGTTATACCTTTACAAAATGAACACAGTTGTATATCTCTATAGAGAAAAGGGTCACAAGGAATTTGTTTGAATACTCACAATACTAATATAGTCACAATAATTATGACGTTGCAAAAGAGAGAAAATTGACAAGAATATGCAAAATACCGTAACTGAAAAGAAATGGAAAGCAATGTGTATCTCAATAGCCCAATGTGCTGTGCACCAGCAGCACAGCAGCCAGAGCATGCATACAGCTATAACAAGGCAAGCATGAATATCAGATATTTTATTTAAGATTGCAAAGGGATATGCGGTAAATGTATAAATAATCAAGTCCCAATTTTAATTGAACCCAATTTTTGTTTACGGTATGCCACCATGCGATTCCATTTCACACCTAGGATTAAGTTGCATACACCTCGTCCTGCGTCAAATCAGCTTATTTATGCAAGACTAATTAATCACCAATTCATTGTTTAACACTGCTTCTAGATATTTCTCAGTCCAGCTCAAGTGATGTTATTATATTTACACTTGTCACGTGCAAGTTACGAAGCTCAAAAAAAATTCTGGACAGTACCATGTATGGTAGCAACAGAAACAGCTGAATCCTTTGAAAAAAACACGCTCCTATGCTTTATTCCAGCAAAGGTAACTAATACACAATAAGTGGACTCCTTCCCTGGCTCTCATTGGATTAAAAAAAAAAATATATATATATATATATCTCCTGGTTCCCAGTTCAGCTGACATTACATGGCAACCCTGCCTTTGTTAGTAAAACTGAGTAAATGGTTTATTTGATTACAAACTCTGGGAAACTCAACCTGGGCTGACCTATTTTGAATCTATATAGTTGTACTGTGGTAAACACAATAACATCTGAATGTAAAGGTACCTGAAAGGTATCATTTAAAATAAAATAAGAAAAAGATTATATCAGGCAAGCATTCTGTTTCAATTATCAACAATTTATGATATCCTGCTTTTTTGTCTCATTGAATTAGTATCTGAAGCCTTCAATCCCTAAATAATGCACACAGGAAAAATTTAGACAAATGCATTACTTTGTAACACCTTCTAACCAAGCCACATTTTCAAACACAATGACAAGTGACATAGATTATTTACAGAGGGTAGTGAACATTAAACTAGATCAGGCATTTGATAGGTCTAGCATCTCAGGAGCGATTGTACTCTGCACAGTGGAAAGAGCTGTAAAACTATACCTGCTCTCATAACAGACCATGCTGAGAGCAAACACAGCAGAAGTTAATCTTTATTTCATGAATACTTTGTTCCAGAAATAAATCATTTATTGAAATGTGAATTATTCAAGACACACCATGGCCTTTGACTCATTAGCACAGATGTGTATTGTTTTTAATGTCCTTTGGTTACTGCAATTAGAAACAATCACTTAATATAAAATCTGTTAAAAGGTAGTATTTGTTTGAATCAATTACAGAGTCAAGGGCTATATAAAAGTAGCATATGGTGTGGTTTGTGTAACATATGAAGATGTTAGGCAGAAGGGTGTCTATTTGCATAGGTTGTTGTCGTCCCCAATGAGAGGGTGTAAGTAATTGCAAAGAAAGGCCACTGAGTAAGGTATGTAACAGAAAAATAAAATTAAAATGTTGAAAATGTTGCTTGGAGGTCTTTTTGAAGAACCAGAAATAAAGTGGGTCAGTTAGGTAAAAGGTAAGGTTGTGAGGATGAGGCAGTGAAATTACAAATGAAGGAAGGAAAGTATACACGTACATAAGAAAGTTTACAAACGAGAGGAGGCCATTCGGCCCATCTTGCTCGTTTGGTTGTTAGTAGCTTATTGATCCCAGAATCTCATCAAGAAGCTTCTTGAAGGATCCCAGGGTGTCAGCTTCAACAACATTACTGGGGAGTTGATTCCAGACCCTCACAATTCTCTGTGTAAAAAAGTGCCTCCTATTTTCTGTTCTGAATGCCCCTTTGTCTAATCTCCATTTGTGACCCCTGGTCCTTGTTTCTTTTTTCAGGCTGAAAAAGTCCCTTGGGTCGACACTGTCAATACCTTTTAGAATTTTGAATGCTTGAATTAGGTCGCCACGTAGTCTTCTTTGTTCAAGACTGAACAGATTCAATTCTTTTAGCCTGTCTGCATATGGTATGCCTTTTAAGCCCGGAATAATTCTGGTCACTCTTCTTTACACTCTTTCTAGAGCAGCAATATCTTTTTTATAGCGAGGTGACCAGAACTGCACACAATATTCAAGATGAGGTCTTACTAGTGCATTGTACAGTTTTAACATTACTTCCCTTGATTTAAATTCAACACTTTTCACAATGTATCCAAGCATCTTGTTAGCCTTTTTTATAGCTTCCCCACATTGTCTAGATGAAGACATTTCTGAGTCAACAAAAACTCCTAGGTCTTTTTCATAGATTCCTTCTCCAATTTCAGTATCTCCGATATGATATTTATAATGTACATTTTTATTTCCTGCGTGCAGTACCTTACATTTTTTATTAATTTTGAATTAAATGTCATTTGCCATGTGTCTGCCCAGTTCTGAATCTTGTCTAGATCATTTTGAATGACCTTTGCTGCTACAACAGTGTTTGCCACTCCTCCTACTTTTGTGTCGTCTGCAAATTTAACAAGTTTGCTTACTATACCAGAATCTAAATCATTAATGTAGATTAGGAATGGCTATTATTCCCCACAAACTTTGCTTTTGTGACCAGGACAGTGATATTTAAAAATATCACCATTTCCAATGGGAAAACGGGCATTTCAGAGCAAATAATCTTGGGAGAAGGATTCTTGGTCAACCACCACCGGTTAACTATTTGGGAATACTGTTGGAGACACCTGCCAGCTCGACTGATAGGGCCCTACCCATTCCACGAACTTAAATGTGACACGTACCGTGAAATTGTGAACTTTTACACTGCACTAAAATCCAATGTTATATGTACGGTTACAGGTTCCTGATGGGATTGTTAGCTTGTTTAAAATTAAAAAAAAAGAAAGCTCATTATGAAATAGACAGGATTTATTGATTGACGACAACTAACAACTGGGCTTTACTCACGGATTGGTAGACACAGGCATCCAAGGCGGGTTTAGAAGGACCTACGTAGTGCAACTGCTAGTACTGTCAGGCAAGTCAAATTAGACTTTACTATTAAACATGTCCAAAATAAAGTGCTACAATCACTGCAGCAGATCATGTAAAAAAATTGTAAGAAATTATCCGTCTCTCAAGTAGTAGTATGAGCAAAAATACATTAAAAAGCACCACAGGACAAAAATAAATAAATAAAATGTCAGTAATTTCGAGACTTCATGTTTATTTTTTAGCCTCTGGAAATATTGTCCAGCTACAGACCCCGTCCCTAGCTCGGCAGTCTGTCAATTCCAACAAACACTGATTTTTCTTATAATAGAAACTGTAAATACAGTATAATCGTAAATCTCGAAAAACTGCTCACTTCTAAATCTTTTGTAGTCATTTTTGTATTACTTTAGTATAAATACATGTTAATTTGGATTCATATGTTGTTTTTTTCTGACTATGTGAACGAAGAGACACACATTTGCCCGTTATCCCATTGGAAATAGTGATATTTTGAAATATCACTGTCCTGCTCACAAAAGCAAAGTTTGTGGGGAATAATAGCCATTTTCTATACTTTTGAGGCATAAGCAATTAGGAAATAACACTTACTACCCAGGAACAAAAAAATAAATAAAAAATAATTTGTTGTTATCATTTTTACATTCAATTCCAAAGTGACCCTGTAGCTCTTCAGGACCAGGGTTGGAGACCCTTGCTGTACAGTCTGCTGTGCAAAATACTGCAGTGACACAATAAAGGTCATACTTTCCTTGTTAAACTTTTTTTTTGTCCCCCCCCGAAAAAAAAAGTACAAAATTCAAAATCAAGGCTTCAACTTCTAAATTCAAGAATATAGATATATTTAAAATATTCCAGCAATGACTCATTCATTTGGAAACCCATGTCTGGTCCTTGGGGATAACATGCAAAAATGAAAAGGTAAATCAAAAAAAATTGTAGAACAAAACCAGTTTCAAGTCTAGGACAATAAAGACAATATAATGCATTTATTCCATATTTCCAAATTTAGAAACATTTCACAGAAATGGTTAAAAATATACCTAATAACATTTTTTATATAAATAGAATCCATCAGATTGTTGCTTTACAATTTTTTTCAAAATCTGCAGAAACAGCCATCTGGTTCAAAGAGACATAATGCCCCACAATCCAGCACTACTGTGCTTTAAAAAAAAGAATAAGTAGCAGGGTTCCGAAAAGCATAGCATCACGCATCCGCACACGTTGCTAGAACTGCTTAAAGCACAACTATTTTCTCTTTCATGGTTAACATCTTGACGTTTTACTCTTATAACTTTAAAGTATTTCGAAGCTCTTTTCAAAATGTCCGCTCTAGTACACCGATAGTAAAGATTATTGCCCACATTGTCAAACAGGTAACACAGCAATAACAATCCATGATGTGGTCCAGAACAGAAAAGCCTGTGCAGTACTTTTTTAAAAATCTCTTCCTGCAGTGATTTAGGAGAACAGATCTAAAACACCAGTGCACTAGAGAAGAAGAAGAAAAAAAAGAAGAGCTTTGAAAACACACTGTAAAAGTTATAATTACAACACACACCAAGATTCGTATATTCATTTAAAAAATGTCAAATCACTACTCCTGTATGGCTCAAAACGTGAAGAAAGACAAGGATAATAATGAAGACGACCAACCGATGTTTGCACAAGATTCTTCACGTTTACTGGCCAGATAGTCAGCAACATTGACTTAAGGGAAAGGGCCACGAAAGACCCTGTCGAGGAAGAAATCCGGAGGAGAAAGTGGGGCTGGATTGGTCCCACCCTACGGAAGCCCACCTCCAACATCACCAGACAATCCCTGACCTAGAACACACAGGGGAAGAGAAAGAGGGAGACCGAAGAACACCTGGAAACGCAACCTTCAAGCAGACATGAGTGAATAACACCTGCAGAGAACTGGAAGACAGTCAGACACATTGGCAGGATGTCGTCGATGGCCTACGCTCCAAAAGCGGTGATGGGCTGAAGCAAGTTAAAGTTGCAAGTATAAAAAGTGGTAAGGACGTAAACAAAAAGAAAATGGCAGTTAAACAGCTGCTGCAACACATGGTGATGTATAATGCTATATTTCTCAGAACCCTGCTACTTACTCGAAGCATTTTATGTACCAGACAATTCTTCATACAGAATAAACATTTGTTTCAGTTACCCCATTTTTTCTTACAAAACATTTCAGTTTCTACAGTTTTATGCATAGCTACCCATATGCAGATCACCAACGATATAATCTGCAATGCATATGCCCAGCACATGCAAGTGTTACGCAACAAAAAGCTCAAACATTACACTACATTTGGAGTGGAGTACAACAAAAGTTTATTTGGTCTAGCACCCATCTACTACACCCACCAATAGTCTTTGGGCAATAAGCTATTTATGACTCCTGTTTTCAAGAGAAACTAGCTAATTGAAACAGTGTAGTCCTTCACAGGAAAGGTTTCACAATAAAATAATGTTATTGCACATTAGTAAGGATTTTTACATTCCACAGCATTAAGGCCACTTAAGTGTTCCACAGTGAAGTACAGTCCACATGATCTGGGCTACAAGTACCATCATTGTGAGGTTCTGTCCAGCAGAGAAGGTCTTGTGGTCCCAAAGGCAAACAGCAAAACATTAAGGTTGAAAAACTTCCATTTCAGTTAACCCTTTTTATTCCGTTTCATCTAGAAGCCTTTGTAGGTTTTTCTTAATCTGAAAAAAGCACAAAAGGATAGTTAATACAATAATGAAGTGTTACATTAGCTTGAAGTATTGGTACTAGTTATTGAAATTTCTGCTTACACCACAACCCTCCCAATCAGTTTCTGCATTGTGATGCTCAAGAAACTTGTGTTAAACCTACTTTAATACAATTGCATGACTGATACAAAATGTAGCTTACAAATCAAACATGTGGCTTCCCTATATAATAACCTTTGTATTACATCACTCTCTATGCTAGCATTTTCTCCACTTCTATGCCTCTCCTGCAAAATCAACATTTAAAATATATATATTTGAAGTTGGCAACACAACAAAAATAACCTGCACACCTGTTCTAGTTTGGCCAGGTTTGAAGTTAACTCCCCATGAATCATTTCTGCATTAACATTTGATTCTGAATGTTGCTGCACAAAAAGCCTGCAAGAACAAAATGAGTGTTATTTCAGGTTGCACACAAACACACAATGTCGATATTAAAATCTCCCAAGTTATTTACATCAGTAACATACCAACAGGTTTCAAAATGTTCTCCAAAAAAAGTCAGAATTTCCATATGATCACTAGTGTCTTCCCTATTGACACATACCAGGATTCTTCCCAGGAATTCCGTACAGCCGGGCAGCAGAACATTATAGCCAGGAGCACTTAACAGAAAAATAAAACTTGCCTTACTTTAAATATATAATACGACAAAGAATTTGTATGTGTTGTCTTTTGTTTGCTATATCTAGTTGCTCTTCTACGTTTTCATGACTTCTTATAGTAAATTACCGTGCTTATTTAGGCACTCCACGATGTGACTGGGGAAACCTTTTCACTTCCTTTTTAGCTTAATTATTGAGCTTCTTGCATCATTTAAATTGTTTTCTTTAAATTAAGTTTTCTGGACATTTTGTTAATGCACGTCTATTTGTTTTTTTTGCTTTTCTACATTTTTTGAATGCAACTGTTCACTAACAATTTTTTTTTTTTTTTTTTTTTTTTTTTTTTTAACAGTACTCGCACAAGTTTGGTCACCATCAAAACTGTTGCATGAAACCACAGTGCAATAACCCAGCACTTCTACACTTAAGCATTTGTATGTCAGCCGATATCCCATTACGCCTTTCTTGGCGTACAGCCTCTATAAATGCCCCCCCCCCCCCCCCCCCAATATCTCTCACATGCACCTGGTTAGATATTGTTAAGATATCACAACAAAAGAAATACACTTTTGGTGCAAATGTATAGTTACTATGTACTTACATATGACTTTATGGTACAATAATACAAGAAAAAATGCCGACGCAAATATAGTATTAGGTAGTGAATTAAGTCGATGGCTGGCTTATTATAACCCCCAGCATTCATCGTCACTATTTTTGTTTTGAAAATAATTGGTTATTTTTTTTTTTAGCAGTCATTTAACATTATAGCCTTTCGAATTGCTTAAAATGGAAAACCTGCCCCTTCAACTCTGATAGGTTAAATGTTGTGTCAAGACGTAACACAGCTGTCATGTGGTTCCAAGAATTTTTTTCACCCAGCAACGCGCAACTGATCTAGTCTGCTAGAAGTGCAATCAATCCTTATTTTTAAAAGCACAGTAGCATCTGCAAGACTGGCGGCCCGTCTAGCTGAAAATGCCTGGGGAGAACCCTGCATACAGTAGGTTACAGCAGACATATCCCTGCCCTAAGAATATTTTTTCTAATGATCGCCTTAAGCAAGTTAAAAGTAAACCACCCCCAAAATCTGCACACATTTCATACTTTCAATTCAAGACACAAACAGAACTGAGGCTTTTTACCTGTGGTTGGAGGGATATATAGGAAAGACATTGAGCTAAAACCACCATCGTGCTGTGCAGATTAATGCCTTCTGATTAAACATCACTGAAAACAGTCACGGAAGCACTGCATCTGATCAACCTCAGGTTTAACAGATTGCTCAAATGGCAAAACTGTTTAGGTGTTAACATGTTGGCCTATGCAATTTTAACAATGCCTGGGTATAGAAATTAATCAATGTTGCTGACACCATTGGTGTTTTGATGTTTTAATAACCACAACCATAAAACCATGCAAAGTTCAAAACTGATCATCCTCAATTTTTCACGTAAGTAAATTATTGCCCAGTGTCAGTCACTTTGTTACTTTCCCGACAGTATTCCTCCCCGTCTTCCAATGTGAAGACATCTTAGATCTGTTGCATTTAAAATGTAGTCATTTTGGTGCATTACATGATAGCTGCGATTTGCACTGTACTATGCAAAATGTGGAAAGAACCTGAACGCTCATCCTTTACTCACCACAACTTTAAATGTATGCATGCGAGTGCTGCACAGAGCCACTTTCACAAGATTGGCAATACAGTGCAAAGGAGGCGTGCACTTACTCATTTTCCCGATACTCTGTCAGAGAACCCAGTGAAGTCAATCGCTGCTCCAAAGCCATTATTTTAAAGCCCATATAACACGATAATAGAACTAGGACACAAACACTGAGAAAAACAGAACATTAATGAATGTGAACTATCAGAACACAGCAATTAGGTGGGTAAAGTATTCCAGTTATAACACACTTTACATCTACTACCGTGCATTATGTTTGTAACTGAACTGTTCAGTTTATTAATTTAACTCCCATACCAAATGCTTGTAACAGTTACAAGTCAAAGCTAAATTAAATACAAATTTAAAGGACTTGACCAAATAAAATACCTACTGCTCTGGACCCTGTGTTTTAAAACGTTTAGCAAAATTGATTTGCTGGAAAACAAGCCTGCTTCAAATGTACCAGACCTATAATGAGTATTTAGTAGAAAGAAAACCCTATGATAGATAAACAAATTGTACTTTTACTGCAAAATAGGAAAATATATCCATATCGGTATATTACAGAAGTTTCCTCTTCCCCAGTTTCTGAAGTTATCTTTCCTACTGCATACTATTGGAGTTATCTTCCTAAACCTATATACAGGTCTGCAGTGTTGAAAGAGTTAAATGTTACTTACAAGACCAAGTAGACAAGGAGAAGGGAGTTCAAAGATATTGGCCATAACGATTTCATTTTATGCAAAACACCCACCAGCTTGGAAGAACCTGCCACATACCAAAAAGAGTGCAGATGAACCATGACTTTTTTGAAAAACGTAACTGTACAGTGCTCATCTAGGTTTCTAACGAATCACTTACCTTTCCTGTGCACACTCATGTTTCTTTCAGGATTTTGTTGCATGTGAATATCAGCATTGACAGGTAGATCTCCATTCTTAACCACATTTAGGAAAGTAGGACACACTCCTGGGAATTCTTGGGGGGAGGAAAAAAAATTGAAACCCTGAAGTGTTCAAGTATAATGTTTCAGCCAAGCAGGGAGCATTCTTTATATTGCAACCCTATAATTAGTTCAATCTAGTAGTTCATTGTGATCTACTTTAGTTCTGCCCCCAGACTGGTTGGTAACAGCTTCCTTGCATTGATTAACTTTGCATTGGCACTTGTTACAAGGTACTCCATAAATTGTGAATAAAGTTCACATCTACTAAAAAAAACAAAAAAAAACAAAAAAAAAACCCAACACAGCATGCAGGATAACACCTATAACTATAGACCCAGGGATTATTTACCAAAGCCTTGACTTTAAAAAAAAAAAAAAAAGCCATGCCAGTTGGTGTAAAATAAGTGTCCGCAATGTTTCCCAATCTAAAATTTACATTCCTAGTGGCCATCTGAGTTTACAACAGATGTAACTGATGCCGTCTTCTAATCATCCAAGACCTTTCTCTCCCTCAAGTTAAATGTAATTTGTTATAAGGCTTTTTCTAAATTAAATACATATCTAGCCGACCACATCCGCTAGCTCTATTTTCACTAGACAGTTGCGTGTTTACATATCCAATGTCAACAGCTGAGGCTTTAAGGTTTTGCTTACCTGGAATACTTCCATACTCAGGTGTCTGTGAGCCAGAGCTGGTAGTTTCCTCCATCTCCTGTCTTCTTTTCCTAACTGCTCCATCCAGATCAGAGAAATCTGCAGTAAAATCCTAACAGACCAAATTAAATGAATCCCAATGTTTGTGCTAGATACACCTGATCAATACATGTTTACTGGTCATGACAAAGTATTAAAGTATAAATCAAGCCAGATTAAAAACATGAACACACACTTCCTGTACCATTTGCGAGTAACACAAAATGTGACATAATGGAACATTCTGTAAAATCATAGAACACACTTGTGTTGACACTGGGGTCTTAATTATCTAAAAATCAGGATATAAATATCGCTGCCCTTTTAATCACAATAAAAATAGTTAAATTAGCAGAAAAATTGGGGTATTAAGATGCACCATTATTTACATTATTAAAGTAGACCCCATAATCTCAAAGCGTGTGGTCTGCAATCATTGATATGAGCAGGAGGGTAAAAATGTGGCAAGGAAATAGTACATTCCTACTGAAAAAAAGAACACAAGAATGAGGTCAAAATACCTACCAGAGGCAAGGATGTTGGACGTTCTGCCCTGAAGCTGTTTTCAGCCGATATGACTGGACTGTTTCCGGTACTTTTGTCCTAAAACACATTTTGATTCCATTAGCAGTTACTGTTTCCAAGGGAATCACTTTGACACAGTGCCATATATAGATCAACCTTTTATTTAGATTCTCAATTTCTCGCCTTATTCTTTGGAGGAACAATGTAGAGCACCCTATTCTACCATGCAGGTGCACACTCAGTAAATGTGTCCTCTCTTCTGGACAGAGTAATCATTTTCCAGTTAGATACACCCATCTTTATTAAGTGTAGTAAAGGTGAAAGACAGTTACTTTCTTCTCAGAGAGAAATGATCCTATACAAAGAGAACTGTGGTACAAAAACCTGCATGACAACATTGACAAGAGTGCCATCCTACAAAAGATATCTATCTTTTAAAGATAAGAAACTATACAAGGGAAAGTTGAACTCAAATTAAGGGTTACATGCAAGAATGTTATCCGCTACACATTTATATAACACTAACACCAGTGGCACATATTAAACTACTCACAATGAAGTACGAAAGTAATACACCAAACACAAATACTGAGGTGCTGAATGATACAATTTACTGTCAGAACTGTCACCCCCATTAACCTGCTTTCTTTAAAAACACTACTCAAGCCATTATCACAGCATCTCAAAATCAGCATCATATCTTAGCCTGGCTATTGAACTGAATGTATGGTGCCCATAAAGACCATTAAGTTACACTGTTATTTAGTAAAACTACTCACCTCCAGGTGAACACATATGGATTTCAAGACCTTATACGTTGTATCTCTGGAGAGCAAAGACCCAAACATATGCTGGAAATAAATAAAACCAAAAAAGAAAAAGCCAAAAAGTCAAAATGACAGATTTTGACTCCTTGAAGAAGTTATCATGGGCTCTGCAGCTTAAACTGGACAGTGGGAATGAGGGATCTGGAGCTGTACAATGCAGAACAAGACATTTTGCTTCATTTGCTTACCCGGTCATTTGGGGTTGCTATAACAAGTGCATTTGGCACTAAAATGGCAGTTTTTGTTTTCTTAATAAGGGTCACGGATGAGACTGTGATAACAATCTGGTGGAAGAAAAAAAACATGTAATCAGGAGTAGAAATACTGTTCAAAGAAGCAGAACTATTCTTGCAATACTGTCATCACTTAGATAGTTTAATGAGGCACAATTATGTGCAAGTTACACTTTAAGAACAAGACTTGTAAATAGGATTATCTGAATGTGAGCACACTAGTATAGTAAAACAGACAAATACACCCATTAGGAATCTATTCATTTACATAAAAAAAAGCATACTGCCTTCTGAGAATTACTTTGCTCAAAAGATGATTCATGTATTTGTTTTGTGGTTTGCTGAGTGGAAAGATTTCCCAGACTGCACTAGGTGGTGCTATTTGGACAAATAGCTCCATTCCAAGACATTGTTAGAGGTCTAAAGAGTGAACTGATGTACACTAATGCCTGTATTCACTTCTACTTAAAATATGTGATCACCTGCTATTAACTAGCCTGTATTTATTTTATCCACACAAGTGAAACAGACACCTTGGATACAGTAAGCGGCATCCGGCTCAAGTTTCATTGCAGTTCATGAATAGTAAAATGTCCATCCCTCCAAATATAAAGACTCCTTGTTTGCAGCAAGAAAAAAAAAACCCTGCATACCCTTGTGTCTTTGCCAAATACTTTGGAATGGAAACAGATCCAGTTTTCTGAAACATACAGCTTTCCTTGATAGAGGATGTCTTTTTGTAAGGCACATGTATAACCTAGACACAAATAAATACAATGGTTTGCAGTGGAATACATCCTCTGTATAGTACAATACAAACACTAAATCTACTGTTGATTAGGCAATGCACACCGGCTTCAAATGTCAATACAGGTGTGTGTATTGAGCAAACATTAGAAAATCGAAATTTACAGGCAACACAGTTTGATTATATTAGTTATATGCACATATGACTGCTCAGACAGAAAACTACAGTGGTATTTGTGAACAGCTGCAGGTCCTTTTACCCATGCAGCCCCTTATAAGAAAAGGTAAGTAAATCCATCATTTAGGTGCATATATATATTATATATATCGTATTATATATATATATATATATATATATATATATATATATATATATATATATATATATATATATATATATATATATATATATATACACACACACACACACACACACACACACACACTTTGTACTCTGTATAAAGTAACTTTTAAAAATGTGTATTTCTGAAGTTTCTTACTTTGTTTTAGAGGCTCGTCTTTACATACTTCCCGAAAAAGCTTATGAAACTGTGCATTAGTCTTAGTAAACTGCGGAAAAAAAGTAAAAAAACAGATATATATATATTATACACACACCACTGCCTACAAAGACTACACCCCCTTGAACTTTTTTTCACATTGTTGTGTCAGTGCCTCAGAGTTTCATGCATTTAAATGAGGACCCCCCCCCAATCTACACACCATACTCCACACTTAAGAGGAAAAAGGTTTTTAGAAAAAAAAATACATATTAAATACAAAACTGAAAGATCATAACTGAATCAAGTCTCCACCCCCCTGAGTTAATACTTGGTGGAAGCACCTTTGGCAGCAATTACAGTTGGGAGTCTCTACCAATTTTGCACACCTAGATTTGGCAATATTTGACCAATTCGTCTTTACAAAACTGTTCAAGCTCCGTCAAGTTCCTTGGGGAGCGTTGACGGACAGCAATCTTTAAGTCTTGCCACAAATTCAATTGGATTTAGGTCCCGGCTCTGACTGGGCCACTCAAGCACATTTACCTTTTTGTTCCTTAGCCACTCCAAAGTAGCTTTGGTTGTTTGCTTTGGGTCGTTGTTATACTGAAAGGTGAACTTCCGTCCCAGTTTTAGCTTTCTTGCAGAGGGCAGCAGGTTTTCCTCAAAGACTTCTCTGGACTTTGCTCCATTCATTTTCCCTTCTATCCAGACAAATGACCCAGTCCCTGCCGATGAGAAACATCCCCATAACATGATGCTGCCACCATCATGCTTCACAGCAGGGATGGTGTTCTTTGGGTGATGCGCCAAACATAACGCTTTGCATTTAGGCCAATAAGTTCCATTTTAGTTTTGTCAGACCACAACATTTTTTGCCACATGGCTACAGAATCTCCCAAGTGTTTTGAAGTATGCATAAAAACAGGATTCAAGGTGGGCTTTCTTGAGAAATGGCTTCCTTCTTGCCACCCTACCATACAGGCCAGATCTGTGGAGTGCTTGAGATATTGTTGTCACATGCACACTTTGACCAGTCTTGGCCATAAAAGCCTGCAACTCTTACAAAGTTGCCATTGGCCTCTTGGTAGCCTCTCTGATCAGTCTCCTCCTTGCTCGGTCATCCAGTTTGCAGGAATGGCCTGATCTAGGCAGGGTCTTGGTGGTGCCATACACCTTCCACTTCTTAATAATCATCTTGAACGTGCTCCAAGGGATATTCAAGGCCTTTGATATTTTTTTATATCCATCCCCTGATCTGTGTCTTTCAACAACTTTGTCCCGGAGTTCTTTTGAAAGTGCCTTGGTGCTCATGGTTAAGTCTTTGCTTTGAAATGCGCTACCCAGCAGAGAGAACCTACAGGAACTGCTGAATTTATCCTGAAATCATGTGAATCACTACAATTTAACACAGGTGGAGGCCACTTAATTTGGCGTGTGATTTTGAAGGTGATTTTTGTTACACCTGAGCTGATTTAGGATAGCCATTACAAGGAGGGTAGACACGTATCCAACCAAGCTATTTCAGTTTTTATTTTTAATTAATTTTCTACAAATTTCTAAAATATTTTTTTCACTTGGAAGTTGTGTGGTAGGATGTGTAGATAACGAAAAAGAAATAAAACAAACACAACTTTAATGCATTTTAATTCCAGGCTATAAGGCAACAAAAAGGTGAAAAATTTGAAAGGGGATGTAGACTTTCTACAGACACTGTATATACATTTATTGGCCAAACCTGCTCGTGCGACCACCTTTATTTAGCGACCACTGGGTCTAAGTGACCACTTTAAAATTCCTCCCAATAATGTGTGTTTTTATTTAACTGCATTAAGCGAGTACCTGTCTAACATGACCAGTGACCACAATTCTCTTACCCAGCAACTGACTCAAACCTGCATTAAAGCATCCTTACACAAGGCTATTGCTATAAGAAATACGATTTTAAATGGTACGCCCTAAATTCAAAGGAATACGGTAACCACTTTAGCTATCTTATCAGTAATCAATAAAACAGCGCTCTCTTGTAAAGAAAGAGAGAACATGTGGAGAAACAAAAGGTCCTTCCTAGATCAGGGGTCGGAAAGTGGCGGCAAAGTTAAATAGTTGTTTTGTTGGTGGCGGCCCACAAGCCATTTTGTGGGCCGCCAGGGTGGTCCCTGGTTAAGTTGAGGTTGCCAACCCCTGCCCTAGATGACAGAATTAACGATATTAAAACTTGTAAAGACAACAAGTGCCAGAAAAACTAGAACTAGGCAAGCATTCATTACTTATCACAAAACAATGCATTTGCAAAACAAATTATCTATCTAAATGAATGTTATTAAAAATACATACTTCCTTTTGTTCCTATCACATGTTCTGGCTTTTACACTATGCAAGACATACATGATTACAGAAAAGCATGTCAGAGACAAATAGAAAATTCAGAATTTATGGGACCTCTTAAGAGACCACTTGTGTTAAGAGGCCACTATTGCCCCTTGAGTGGTCTCTTAAAACAGGTTTGATTGTACAGGCGATCCTCGACTTATGACTCTTGCATTATTATCCTGCTTCGACTTTGACATCGATACGGCATTTACGAAACGGTGAGACCTGAGCCATGCGTCACGAGAGGCTTAACGTCAGACTATCGTATTTCCTGCTAGGAGTACCACATACACACACTGAATACGCCATTGGAACACCCCGGATCTGTACTTTTAAACAAGCCAGGTAGGTGCCTGAGTATTAAATATTTGCATGGGTACACTACAATGGGTCATTTTTGTAAAACTATATTATCTGGCTGAAATCAGGAACGTAACCCCAATTTATAACATTGCTCCTATAGGAAAATGTGCTTCGACTTACAACAAGACTTTTAGGAACCAATTGTGTCATAAGTGCGAGGACTGCCTGTATTTAAGAAAACTGCTTTTCCTACTGACAAAACTTGTTATTGACACAATCACAAACTTATTTCTGACTATATATGGAGGTAGGTCACGGTAATGTTTACTGATGGCTTTCATTTTGTACTGAAAGCTGTGCCAGGGGTTGCTTTAGATCACTCACATACTTATTTAGTGACAGTTTGCAATGGTAATGGAATTATTCTTTGCAACAAAACAATTCAGTGAAAACAGTGGGGAAGGGGAAGATTTAAAATTACTCACCTGACTGGTCGAAGATTTTTTTCTCTCGAGCTTGGTTTCACACTCGGAAGAATTTTGAAAAAAGTTTGTATCAAAGGTCTTGGACCTGGGTGGGGAGAGAAAAAAAAAAAAAAGGTCATCACAGATCACCAAAAACGTCTCTGCTAGAATGTTTCACAAAGTTGGTGGATGTATGACAGCTGAACTGATAATATTAATGAGGGGTATTTGACTTGAATACGAGTTAATAGTGAGAAGGCACTTTGTTACTGGGCCTTTATTTTTACTGTCATTACAAATTATAAATTGATTTGCTTCTTGACGCTTATTTTTTCAGTGGCTCAGAAAATACCGATCTATAAATTAATAGGTTTCATGATGTTCAAATGAAAAACCCCAGTCGTACTGTAAAAGGTGAGATTTACTGCGGCATTTTGCTAAAAAAGCTGAAAGGGAGTAAACCTAGATACAAGTACTAGAAGGTAGTAACCACACATTGTTCATAATGAATTTGAATGGATTTTATATGGCAAGAAAACTAATAAAAAAAAACAACAAAACATAATATTGCAAATTATGCTTACCAGGATTTCCATTTGCCTTGTGTGTTTGTATATATTTAAAAATAACGCTGACTACTTGAAAATAACATTGTTGAGGGCTTCACTATATTTTCACCATAAACACCAGATACAGGTACAGAATAAAACAGAATACACGATGCCATAACAGTGTCCAGCACAAAAAAAAAAAAAATTCAGTAACACCTTGCCTTCTGGTTGGGGTTTACAACCAGAGTGCTTTCAGCAACTATTGGTTAAATAATAAACACACACAAGGAACCTGCTAACGGGGTCAATTTACCATGCTAGTCGATACCCACTGACTACCAAGCATACCTAAGAAAGCTTATCAACTTATCTGCATCAAGAAACCTTCAATACTGTGATGGTATCATCTTCCAACACAATTCCAAAGGGTGAAATTAGATAGTACCAATTTTTCCTCTAAAACTAAACATGATCCGACAAAGTTATTTGCATTAGCCTGGAACTTGCAAAAGGTATTTCTACCCCTGCCTTGCCTCACCTTAACTCAAACTATTACAGTGCACAGATCACAGTGCCTCACCTTACAAGAGGTGATTTCTTTTGGGTCTGAAAGAGCTCTGCATCAATATTCAATGGCTGCAGCTGCTCATTAAAGCAGCTTCCCAGCCACCTTCTGTTTCTCTTCTCCCCCATTCTCAGTTTCAGAGCTGCAAATAGGGAACGCCATGGTTATCTTAAGACACTGATGCAATTTAACAGTGTAATTTACACAAGACTGATCCCCTAACCTTTCAGAGTCACTCACAGGATTGTAACTTCTATACTGGAGTAAACACACATTGAAAATAGGAGTACCATAGGTCTGTCTATTAAGCCGTTAATTCTGTAGAACATAAAAAAAATGCAAGATTTTCCCGAGGCTCTGTACAGTACTCGAGTGGTAATGCTTACAGTCAATATCTGCTTAATCATAGCCCTGGGAATAAGCTGCAACCCACTGCTGAGTTCAAAGAAACTGTTTTCACTTGAGGCAGTCATTTGATAGGATGTGCAACCTTTCTGCAGGCTGCATCTTGCTCTTCTCATTGGCCATTAGCCAAAATGTATTTTATTTTTATTAAAGCCCTTAATTCTCACCTGGCTGAAGAAAGAAAATTAACAAGGTACGAGTTCAACGTAAACATTTGTTTACAGAACATATCAAAAGGAATGATTTAAAATAAAAAAAAGTTTATGAATCCATAAATACAGTGTAAAGCACCAATTACTGAAGAATTCTGACACCACAGACACTCACATCAATGCAAGCGCCAGAGAAATTAGAGCCTTGTAGACCAGTCCTACATTTCTTCAACAAACTAGTATCCAATCTCCAAGCAGCAATGGGTATTATCAGTTGCAAGAACATAAATATTTAGGCAATATAGTATACAAAATTAACCTAAAGCATGAAACATTTCTTATCATTCAATTATTGACCCTGCATGATATACCAAATAAAGCATGGGTATTGTGGTTGGGTAAAGTCTGTTTTAGTTGTATTATGTTCAAAAGATAACTAGTTTATATATGTTGGCATAATTTCAGCAAATCCCACCATTAAGGTTTTGTCAAAGCATCCTTGAGCTTTTCTTCTAAATATTCAACCAAAAATAAACTGTACAAGAGTAACATTTACCAGATTAAACAAAAGCAAATTCAAACAAATATCTTGTGATTTTAGAATGGTATACTACTATTGTGAACATGTTGAGGTAATTAAGTTTTTGGGTGACTGAATTATAGTTTGCTTTTCTTTTTGCATAGAACAACGAATGGCTTGGTTTAAGTAAAAAAAAAATAAAAATAAATAAAAAATTGCAACCTTTTGCCACACTAGATAGTGTCTTCTGCAAAATGGGTTTACATGTAGTTTTATTTTAGGGAAAGATATTACCCTTGAAGTCAAATGGAAAGATTAACATTCAAATATGGGAGGGTATAAATGTGTCTGTCAATGTTCCAACTTGGCCTGCACAAGCCACAGATGTCAGCTTCCTTTAACTGGCTTTACAAGATATCTGAATGTGCAGAACATGGCTATTGCAGTCTGCCTCATTTGACCACACACAAAAAAAAACCCCTAACATGTACATGTTTAGATAAATTAAATATGGGGTTTACAGCAGGATACCAGTTTCAAAACAAGTAACCAGACAAAGTATTACAAATCCTACTTAAGAATAAAACATTGACAAAATGTTCTGCAGCCCGTATCTCCCCAGAAAACATACCAGAATTATATGGTGGAACGCTTAACACTATCATTTAACAAGGTACTATTTTTTGCAGATTTGTAGACTAGTTCTGCAAACCTCCCAACTGAAGGGTAGCTTAAAACAAATTCTGATCCACATGTTAATTTCTGAAAAAATGTGTTTATAAAAACGAGAAGTAATCTGCAATTGGCTATAATTTGAAGCATTGCGTGTATAGATAATTTTTAAAGGAATGGTATAGCCTTTTAGTTGAACGAGGTTATGTGAATATTTCCGCTTTAGACTTGTTGCCAAGCAAATATCCGTTGAGTAATTTGGGCAGTTTTTTTTTTGCCATAGACATCATGTTTTTGCAGCGCACTTCCTAAGGGATGTTCACTAGGTCAAATTTTCATGGGAATTTAAAGTTTTTAAAACTGCATGTAAACCGTTCAAGTGAAGACTTAAGCTTTATAAATTCTAACACGAATGAATTTCATTCTCATGGGTGCAAGTATACCAAGTGCAACATGAATGAATAATCTGAGGATGCTTTGCACTCATTTAATTTCCCACTATTAGCCAATTAAATAACTAATTATTCAGACGGAGCTCTACAGCAAGCAAGTGATGGTGTTGAGTGGGCTAATTCACCATTTCAATAACAACAGTTAAATAAACATCTGTCTAGATTTGCACCAATTCGCTGGTACCCAGTGTTATTTATATAGATGCATGCAAAATAGATTTACTACCTGTTTAAATGTGTTAAATTTGTAACTGGGAAATAAAAAACAAAACCGACAAACTTGACCGAAAGAAATCAGTTCCGAGTATGAAGCTAACTTGAGAAGCGGTTCAAGAAGTGTAACATTTTGACATTCCAATTGTACTCTGTAGTACAAACATTAAGTTTCAAACTTCACAATGTTTCAAAACGTCTATACACTTTTGTTGTGTAGGTTGTAAAATCAGAGCCATACCTAGGCTTGAATCTGTATTTAAAAAAATATAACGACGTTTAAGAGCCATTAAAACAGTATCGTTTTTGTGAATTAACTGTGTAGATTCAGATCTCTACAGGACTGTTCTCTGCAGGCCCTCAGAAGTATATTTGTGCCATATTAATAAGGCAATGAACACATTGGTGCCGTAATACGTGCTCGTTTTCCTTCTTTTTCTATTTAAACTACATTCCCAAAGTTTAATTCCTTCCCGAATACCGAAATCACAAAGTTACCCAACTAATCTAAACAAAACCCCCTGAAACAAAAACAAACACAACTAGGTATTGAATAAGCGCTTTTGTATGATCCTGTGTAACACATTTATGCCACTTTTTTGTAATTGAATAAAGGCGTCTGCCAAATTAATATTATTATTATTATTATTATTATTAACCCTACCACCACCACCCGTAACTGGATTAGGCCCGTGGCACACTGCCCAACTTCATTTTTTATTGAACAATAAAAAGTACTTATTACTTACTGAAATGTAACCCCTCTTGGATCTTTTTTGCTAGACGATCTCAACAGTCTTATTTCTTCCACGGCAGTACAGCGCTTGCCTTCATAGTTTTCCTGCTCTTCCATCATAAACACAATCTCGTATGAGCACACACTCTCTCTCTCTCTCTCTCTCTCTCTCTCTCTCTCTCTCTCTCTCTCTCTCTCTCTCTCTCTCTCTCTCTCTCCTCCGTGCTACTTTTGTATCCGGTTAAAAGTGGTGATGATTTGATAGGTGCATGCTATATAACGTGTTAAATTGAATAGTAACGTCAGCAGAAGAAAGTAACCCGCGTACAATAAGTTCCCATGATGTCTCAGGTTATTTGCGACGCCCTGATCTTTTACTTAAAATGAAATAAGTTAAACAGGATGTTAGCTCGTCTGTTATCATCATTTAACTGATAAACAACATATGGCTACCTTCTTAAAGCACCATTTTTTAGAGTACTTTCTGTTAACCAGTATAACCAGTTAAATGATATACAAATGTGTGTGTGTGTGTGTGTGTGTGTGTGTGTGTGTGTGTGTGTGTGTTACACACACACACACACACACCATTTAGTTTGACATGATTAGCACGTCTATTAGTCATATTCTTCTATTTCTTCAGCTGGCTTGCATACAACTGTGAATAAAATCATCTAAAAGAATAGCAAGGGTGGCATGCCTGCCCTCCCCTTTTAGCCAGTCACCGGCCTTGTGCTTGCCCACATTGAAGACCTTGGGTGCTAATACTGACCACAGTGAAAGGAACGAAACACGGTAAGGATGTAGTGAATGCCTATAGATTGTCAATTTAAAATTTGAATACTATATATATATATATATATATATATATATATATATATATATATATATATACACACACACACACACACACACACACACACACACACACACACACACACACACACACACACATACAGTGCTTATAGAAAGTCTACATCCCCTTGAACTATTTTCACATTCTGTTGTGTCAGTGCCTCAGAGTTTCATGCATTTAAATTAGGATTTTTTTTCTAATTATCTACACACCATACTCCACACTGTTAAGGGGAAAATGTTTTTATTGAGAAAAAAAATATATATTAAAAATACATATTTCATTTAAAATAGATAATTGCACCCAACTTAAAACTTGGTGGAAGCACCTTTGGCAGCAATTACAGCTGTGAGTGTTCGGATAGGTCTCTGCCAACTTTGCAGACCTAGATTTGACAATATTTGACCAATTCTTCATTACA
The DNA here is from genome assembly GCF_017654505.1 of Polyodon spathula. Classification (NCBI taxonomy): domain Eukaryota; kingdom Metazoa; phylum Chordata; class Actinopteri; order Acipenseriformes; family Polyodontidae; genus Polyodon; species Polyodon spathula. The sequence goes on along the minus strand of NC_054534.1, from coordinate 21,601,862 downwards.
AAACGGTTCAAGCTCTGTCAAGTTCCTTGAGGAGCGTTGATGGACAGCAATCTTCAAGTCATGCCACACATTTTCGATTGGATTTAGGTCGGGGCTCTGACTGGGCCACTAAAGGACATTTACCTTTTTGTTCCTTAGCAACTCCAGTGTAGCTTTGGCTGTGTGCTTTGGGTCGTTGTCATGCTGAAAGGTGAACTTCCGTCCCGGTTTCAACTTTCTTGCAGAGGGCAGCAGATTTTCCTTAAGGTCTTCTTTGTACTTTGCTCCATTTATTTTCCCTTCTATCCTGGCAAGTGCCCCAGTCCCTGTCGATGAGAAACATCCTCATAACATGATGCTGCCACCGCCATGCTTCACAGTAGGGATGGCTTTCTTTGGGTGATGCGCTGTGTTGGGTTTGTCCAAACCATCTGGAATGAGCTAAGTAGGGTACATCTCCAGGGTCTTCAAGTGGGCACCTTCCATTCTCTGTGTTTCATTGACTAGCCCATGACACCTCAAAAGGGCTCGACCGTGTATCTGGTGTCCAGGCATTACCCCCCTCCATTACCCGTACATCAGCGTTTCTTTCTATTGTGCTTGAGATCCCCAATCAGAATCTTTCCATCTCAACCACAGCCAGTTGCTGCTTCTCTTTACTGCTTCAGATAAATTCTTCACTGTGTGACGCAACTCTTGGCCACTGAATTCGATGTCTCTGAGAAAATCAAACAAATTCTCGACAACCCACCTCTCCATCCTTGCTGTTCCACTTCAGCAGCTATTTGAGCGTACCAAATTCTACCAAATTCTACCAGGTGAACAAAGAGTGCTGATCCAGACCACAAGACAATATCTGGTCAAAGATTAATGGTGAAAAAATAAGCCATTGACCAACATCTGCCAACATTTTCCAATCTCTAACAGCTTCCAGTTGTCCTGGGCGAGGCTTGGTTTTAACAGCTTTTCCTGGCAGTTGCTATACTAGGTGAAGAAATGTTGTCTTTTATGTATAATGTTTAGATGGAACTGGTGGCAACTTATTGGTCATGTTACGCTTGTCTTCCAATGCTAAGGCCAAACATCGCAGCACCTGGTCATGGCACCAAGTAAACCGTCCTTGGCTAAAACCCACCTTACATCCTGTCAAAATGTGCTTTAATGTTGCAGGTGATGAACACAAAGGACATGAGGGATGTGCTCCTACACAGAGGTTTAGGTTCTGTGGTGATGGGAGAACATCATATGTTGACATGAGGGGGAAACTGAACCTGTTCTGTAAAAATTCGGAAATAAACTGGAAACTCACAACATGTAGGGCTTCTGAAATTTAGTTTTTAATCAATAATACCTGATAAAACAAATAATAATAATAAAAAAAGAAAAATTGGTGGATAGCCAATAAACACAAGAAAAAAACTATGGAAATGGTTAATCAATCCATGTTGACTATCCTTTTCCCATTAAAAAATAAAACCTACTACAAAAATAATAATAAATACATTTCCCAGTGCTGCTGGTAATTACTCCCGCCTTCCTCACTTGGATCACTGGTTTGTTCTGAATGCTTTAAACCCACCCCAACTAGTAAGTAACGGCACATTCCTCCATTTCTACTGGACACTCCGCTTGCAAGATTTAAAACAAGATTACAATGAGGAAAACAGAAGCCCTACTTATATGGTACTGCCTATGGCCAAAAGTGTTGTATCACCCTATAGAATTAACTCATTTTGCTTTATAAAGTTGAATGAAACCTGCTTAACACATTGAATTACACAATGCTTTGTAGTTTTCCATATACTTAACGAAAAACTGACAAAAATAAAAAAATCTCAAAATCTAACATCAAATACTGCTATTTGCTAAAAGCTACTATTATAGCTCCTGTCTTTGATTACATGATGTTAAATAAAATTTCTAAATTATGTTCATATACTTTTATATTTATTTATTTATTTTATATTTTTATGTCTCAATAAGATTCTAGGTGAGGCAAAACTTTTGGCCATAGCTGTACAGTAACAATGCCATATATTATTTGCCAACTGACTGATATGATAATAACAAGACAAAGTAGTGATCTCCCAAGCGCTGCAGACAGACCTGTATAACTGTAGCCTGTAATTTGATCATTTCATTATTAGTTTTCTGGAAAAATGCAGCAAAATATAAATTGAAGCAACTGTTTGACAGTTTTAAGCACACATATAGTACCAGTCCACTCATACTGTTGCAGGTGCTGGTAACTAAAATATATCTGCTTTCAACAACCACTTTAAAAAATAAACACCACATTCAGCCATTTAGACTGAATTGCCTGGCTTGCTATTACCCTCATCTTTGGAATATGTACTGTAAATAGCACAGGAAGTAGGAAAGAAAGTCACTTATCATAACTGCATAGATCCAATACTTTCCATAGGACTGGAAGGAGTGGAGTGCGTTGGCTTTAGAAAAGTACACTGTCTTCTATAAGAACACAGGACTGAGTCATCATAAGCAAATTCTTTAACCATTGAGCTGGCACTGAAGTATTTTTCTGCAAAAGTGTGGCCGATCTCTTGGATTAAAAGTTTCTAGTCAATTTTTTCCCCGGCTACTTGAATCTACTAGGTGTCTGCTTGCTTTGATCAGTTAATAAGTGATGTATCACAAAGTCATTGTGGGCAGGAACATTTTGAGAGCAACATTCATTACTTTCTAAAGGAAAAACTGGGTAGTCTTTTTTGTTTTAAGAAATATGGAATCTTGCCTCTTAAGGGCTTTAGCTTTCTAGGATTATATACCTAGTAATAAAACATACTGTGTTGGGCATTTATTGTCTGTTTTAATCCCACTCACCCCTTGATTAAGACATACATAGAGCTCCCTCTTGATTTTCTAACACTGGGGATGAAATTCTCTTCAAAACTTTGATACTGGAGGCAATCGTACATAAGTTCTGCAAAGGGGATATACAATTGCCTATTGAATTGTCATGAAACTTAGTATTAACTTTATTTATCATAATGTATTGAAAATATCAGATTTTGGAGATATAAGGAGGTGTCTGTATCTGTCCATCTGTATGTCACACATATTTCTGTGTGTGTGTGTGTGTGTGTGTGTGTGTGTGTGTGTATATATATATATATATATATATATATATATATATATATATATATATATACACACACACACACACACACACACACTGAGTATACAAAACATTAGGAACACCTGCTCTTTCCATGAAATACTAACGAGGTGAATCCAGGTGAAAGCTATGATCCCTTATTGATGTAACCTGTTAAATCCACTTCAATCAGTGTAGATAAAGGGGAGACAAGTTAAAGAAGGATTTTTAAGCCTTGACACAATTGAAACAATTGAAACAATTGAAACATGGATTGTGTATGTGTACCATTCAGAGGGTAAATGGGCAAGACAAAAGATTTAAGTGCCTTTGAACGGGGTATGGTAGTAGGTGCCAGGCGCGCCGGCTTGAGTGTGTCAAGAACTGCAATGCTGCTGGGTTTTTCACGCTCAACAGTTTCCCGTGTGTATCAAGGATGATTCCACCACCTAAAGGACATCCAGCCAATGGCAGGCCAGTAGTCGAAAACAGCTCATTGATGAAAGAGGCCAAAGGAGGCCGACAAGAATTGTGCAGAGCAACAGACGGGCTACAGTTAGTCAACTGACAGTCCAGTACAACATTAGTGCCGAAAGACCCATAAAAGAATGCACAACTCGTCATACCTTGACACGAATGGGGTATGGCAGCCGACGACCTAACAGAGTTCCACTTCTTTCAGCAAAACACAAGAAACTGCCGTTGCAGTGGGTTAAGGAACGAAAACACTGGACACAGGAGGATTGGAAAAACGCTCCTGCTGTTTTACGCTGATGGGAGGACTAGGGTATGGAGAAAACCACATGAGTACATACATCCATCATGCCGCATGTCAACATTGCAGGCTGGTGGTGGGGGTGTGATGGTGTGGGATGTGTTTTCATGGCACACATTGGGCCCCTTGATAAAAATGGAGCAACGTTTGAATGCCACAGGATATCTGAACATCATTGCCAATCAGGTGCATCCCTTCATGGCAGCAGTGTATCCATCTGCTAATGGATTTTTTCAACAGGAAAATGCCCCATGCCACAAGGCTAGGATTGTTAAGAAATGGTTCCACGAATATGACAGTGAATTCAGCTTACTGCAGTGGCCTGCCCAGTCACCAGATCTCAATCCAATTGAGCATCTGTGGGATGAGATGGAATGAGCTATTTGGAGTAGAGATCCACTACCAGTCAACTTGACACAACTGTGGGAAGCATTGGAGTCAACATGGGCCAGCATCCCTGTGTAACGCTTTCGACACCTTGTAGAGTCCATGCCCCGACGAATTGAGGCTGTTCTGAGGGCAAAAGGGGGTGCAACTCAATATTAGGAAGGTGTTCCTAATGTTTTGTTCACTCAGTGTATATATACATAACTGGTTATCCAACTGTTGTGAAACTTGGTTTTAACTTTATTTACTTTAAGTTATTGAGAGTACCATATTCTGTGAATATAAAAGCGGTATCTGTCTGTTCTTTCATCCATCCCTCTATTAGTTACACATTTTTCATACAGTATATCTGTACATCATAGCCCAAGCTTTTACAGGTAGGAAAGAGACCCAGAGACAAGAAGGTACAGTTCAAAGGGCTGTTGCACACATTTAGTAGACAGAAACAAACACCGGAACAAATAGACAGGCAGAAGGGCCACAATAAAAGGTTAAACAAAACAATAATTTGCCCTACAGGCTGGGCCTTCGCCTTCACCTTCACCTTCACCTTCACCTTCACCTTCACCTTCACCTTCACCTTCATCTAGTGCCACCACACATCAAAACACTCACCTAGTCCCTCTCCCAAACAAAGCATTTTTGCTTCCTTTTTATAAATGTGGCCACTCCCCAGTTAGCACCAGTGACCTAATTGAGGAATGTCCACATCTGTGATTACTGGCAGGCAGCTTTAACCCCATCCCTGCCAACCTTACATTCCCACACACACACTATTAACATGGTCACTATTTATATGTCACGGTCATCATTTGGAATTTACAGCTATGGCAGGGGATGCATGTTACTGGCATACTTGTGATATGTTGCAAACACGCAGAGGTATTGTTACCTCGAATCAAGACATCAATTTGAGAATTGTTGGAGCGACAGTTTTAATACCTGTAATGGATGTTTTTTTAAACCTGAAGCTGCAGAGACGCCCCTGGTTATTAAACACCATCATGTTGTTTTATGCTTTATCAGTTACATTTTTTTTTCTTATACATTTTTCATTAACTTTATAGTGGGGGTCTACAGGAACTCATCCTTCATTTTAAACACTCCAGCGAAGGGCGAACTAAAAAGAAACTTAGTAAAAGGTTTGACAGATGTTTCTACAAGAAGGGGATCCAAAAACTGGCAGCAGCAGCAGTACCCTAGTAATGTTGTTGAAGCTGACAGCCTGGGATCCTTCAAGAAGCTGCTTGATGAGAGTCTGGGATCAATAAGCTACTAACAACCAAATGAACAAGATGGGCCAAATGGCCTCCTCTCGTTTGTAAACTTTCTTATGTTTTTATGGTCTACACTCATTTCCACATTATTCTCTGACTAAATGCAAATCAAATTCAAACAAAATGTGAAATTGAGGGAGTGGGTGTATTATTCAATTGTGGTTTGTTTGGTTGCAAATGGTTCAGTCATGCTTTATTTCAGATTAAGCTAGTTTCAAGGTTTGTTTTGTTTTTACTAGACATGGTATTATTTACACAGAAATTCCACTGTGAACCTGAACAGTGTGCTAAAGTTCATATTTGCAATCCGGTGCACGGTGTGCTTGGACACCATCATTCTTTATAGCCAAGTAGAAGCAAGTACTTTACACTCTGGTACACAGGGCAAAATGTGGAACGTTACCCTTCGTGTTCGCAGTGCCTTTACATTGACATTCTCTAATCAGGACAACAAAACTAATTCACAAGGTATTATAAACATACAATTACTTTGTGGCAAGTTAGCTAATGTCAAGTGTGTAATAATGGTTTAGAATCTTGGGTATGAGACAGTTAAGTTTGTTAGTTGTGACACTGGTCTTTGAAACAACTGCAGAACAATTAGCAGACCACATTAGCAGAAATGACAACACAATAGATTTGAAACAGTTACTTCACAATGGCCCTGATATAATATCACCTTGGCAATTCTGTGTTACAATGTAATAATTTTAGAAGGTTTCTCACAGCTACACATACTACCACATGTTTTGCGTGATTGTAGCAATATACAGCATAGAAGAATAGCAAACAAAAGGGCAGGAATCCAACAGCCTAAAAGGGCATGCATTTAAAAACTGGATATGTTAGATTAATCCCATGCTTTATAAAAAAAAAAATTGAAATTCAGAAATGTTCTTCTTTGTGCTCTACTATTTCAGACACAATGAACATAATTGTAAGGCGTGGTCATTTCAAAAGAGAAAAAATAGGTAAGCTTGAGATCACTGCATGTATTTCCAGACAAGTTGATGGTATACAGAAATAATATTGAAAAAGTGAATCCATTACTTAAATATGCTGGAATTCATGAAACAGAAATCCATGGTGGATCTTAAAGCCATTTAAAATGTTTAAGCCAAATTTTTTTGTGCACCTAATTTGCTTTTTTTTTTGTGTACTGTTTTGCATTAATATTAATAGTGGGCCACTGAATCACTCTTGGGGGGGAGAAATCCTAGCCTGGATTAATGTAAGTAAAGAGGGCATTAGACACATGTCTAAGCTATAAGACAAGGTATAGTACAGAAAGATAGAAAGAAAAACTGGAATTATTCAATATTGGAGCAACATAACCTAGAACCACTCAGAATTCTAGCAAACATCATAACATAGAACCACTCAGCACTATAGCAAACACCATAACCTAGAACCACTCAGAATTCTAGCAAACATCGTAACCCAGAACCATTCAGACATATAGAAAACATCATAACCTAGAAACACTCAGAATTACTGTATAACAAACATCATAACCTGGAACCAATCAGAATTTTAGCAAACATCCTAACCTAGAACCACTCAGAAATATAGCAAACATGATAACCTAGAACCACTCAGAAGTATAGAAAACACCATAACCTAGAACCACTCAAAATTATAGCAATCATCATAACCCAGAACTACACAGAATTATAGCAAACATCATCCTAGAACCATTCAGAAATGTAGGAAACATCATAACCTAGAACCACTCAGAATTATAGAAAACATAATAACCTAGAACCACTCAAAATTATAACATACAACCTAGAACCACTCAGAATTATATCAAACATCATAACCTAGAACCACTCAGAATTATAGCACCATACAAAGTAAAGACATATCTGCTAATCAATTAAAGTGCCATTTAAGTATTTGCATTATTGTATGCTAATTTCAGTTACTGCATATACTGCCTGCATTCACTGTTATCTAATATTTATGAACTTCTTGTCTTTTGAAATAAAGGTTTAAATCAGATAACAGAGGTAACAGACCACTAGATTGTTTGTTTTGCTTTCTGCACTAATGTACTCCAGAGATGATAGTACACCCCCCCCCCCCAGAGTGCTACAGGCCAGTGAGATGAGCAAAACAGTGTCCTCCAAACCCATTCTCATACATTCTTTCAGCTTGACAGTGCAGGAATGGTCACCTTGGAAATTGTGTTATGCCTACAGTAATATATCATTGTTTTATTGTTAATGAAAATACATGTGTACAGTTGTTGCATACCATACCTGTTTTGCTTTGGGGGTCCTCTTCAACATAAATAGAAATGTGTGACTATCCCTAATAAAGGGGGTGTCCAAAGTGGTATAGAGTAAATTCATACTAAAACTGTAGATATCAACCTTTTCCAAACCTTGTCAAGCTGTTGCTGACATACTGGGAGAGTCCTATACCCAGTTTATAGAAACAATGATGTAACTTGGATCTGTTGAGACATTTCAAAAGAACAACAAAACACACACACACACACACACACACATATATATTATATTATACATATATATTATTTGGTCACAATTGACCAAGAGGTTCAAAATATATATTTGGGATCTTTGATCCTTAAACCTTAAATTAAAGACTGATATTGAAAGAAACAGAATTAAACATTTCACTAGGACAGTTCTTTCATCATTACCTTTCGTCCTTAAAATGGACTTTGCGGTAGTGACTGTTGCTTTTTAATCTTGGTAGCTAAAAGGTCAATTCAGGTGAAATGGAATTGTGTTGTTTTTACTGCTGTGAAACATTATTTATAGTACTGAACTGTGCTGATCAATATTTCATCAGCCCAAGCATTTGCTCTTTATTCATCTACAGCATGGTCACTTTAGGTCAGTGGGTATAGAACTAGAGATTGTTTTTTAAAGGATTGTTTTGACGAGAATGAATAAGAGGAGGCCATTCGGCCCATCTTGCTCGTTTGGTTGTTAGTAGCTTATTGATCCCAGAATCAATAAATCCCAGAATCCCAGGTACTCCACTGGTTACCTCGCTCCACTTAGAGGTTTCTCCTCTAATCAGTATTTTCTGTTTTCTACATGTTAACCACTCCCTAATCCATGTACATGCATTTCCTTGAATCCCTACTGCGTTCAGTTTGAGAATTAATCTTTTATGTGGGACTTTGTCAAAAGCTTTCTAGAAATCAAAATAAACCATGTCATATAGGCTTTGCAATTATCCATTATTGATGTTGCATCCTCAAAAAAATCAAGCAGGTTAGTTAAACGCGATAGTCTGTTCCTAAAACCATGCTGACTGTCTCCTAGGATACTGTTACCATATAGGTAATTTTTCCATTTTATTATCTTTTCCATAAGTTTACATATAATAGAAGTCAGGCTTATTGGTCTGTAGTTACCTGGTTCAGTTTTGTCTCCCTTTTTGTGGATCGGTATTATTTTCGCAGTTCTCCAGTCTGCAATTCTCCAATACAACCCCTGTGTCAAGAGACTGTTGCATGATCTTGGTCAGTGGTTTGTAAATAACTTCTTTCATTTCTTCTTTCATACCTTCATAGTTTGCCTTTCTAAAATTGTAAACCTTAGCTTTAGTCATTACTTTTGGAGTATTAAGAAGCACTATCACTTCAAATGAGACCATGTCAATGCTGAGAAGAAAAGGCAGATACTTATCCATCATGCAGTACCATCAGGAAGGCATCTGATTGGCCACAAATTTATTCTGCAGCATGACAACAACCCCAAACATACAGTGAAAGTCATTAAGAACTATCTTCAGCATAAAGAAGAACAAGGAGTCCTGGTATGGCCCCCACAGAGCCCTGATCTCAACATTATCGAGTCTGTCTGGGATTACATGAAAAGAGAAAAGCAACTGAGGCTGCCTAAATCCACAGAAGAACTGTGGTTAGTTCTCCAAGATGTTTGGGCCAACCTACCTGCTGAGTTCCTTCAAAAACTGTGTGCAAGTGTGCCTAGAAGAATTGATGCTGTTTTGAAGGCAAAGGGTGGTCACACCAAATATGGATTTGATGTAGATTTTTCTTCTGTTCACTCACTTTGCATTTAGTTAATTGATAAATATAAACTATTAACATGTCTGTTTTTGAAAGCATTCTTACTTTACAGCATTTTTAACACTTGCTTAAAACTTTATTATTGATATATATATATTATATGTATATATATATCATATAATCTATATATATATATATAGCTTTTATATTATAAATTATATATATATGTATGAATGTATAGGAAAAGTTCCCTCGTCATACTTATGAAATTAATTTATAGGTTTTTGATGGCATGACAATTACTTGTTATTGTTTATATTCAAATCCATGATTTATTATTACATGATGTAATAGTGTTCTATATAGCGTGACATCATTTTTACTTCTATCTATTTATATATTTATATTTAATCTTTATTTTTATATTGCGCCTTTCATAGTGGACCACAATCACAAAGTGCTTTACAAGTTAAGAGACTGGGGTATTTGAACTATACAACAACGTCTCACCCAAAAGGTGGAGTACAAGGAGGTTAAGTGACTTGCTCGGGGTCACACAATGAGTCAGTGGCTGAGCTGGGATTTGAACCAGGACCTTCTGGTTATACGCTTGTTTCTTTAACCACTGGATCAGTGCGTGTGCGTGTGCAGGTGTGTGTGTGTGAACAAATTAGAAAAATGCAACAGCCATTTAAAGTGGTGATGTCAAACACAAAAGCTCAAGTTAGGAGAAGCAATTGGGGCAACCTTCTCAAGCATTAAGCAAATAGGCACGTTGTAATCTTTTTGGTGTTGTCGGTGCCACGCCCCGTGTGTGCGTGTGCAGGTGTGTGTGTGTGAACAAATTAGAAAAATGCAACAGCCATTTAAAGTGGTGATGTCAAACACAAAAGCTCAAGTTAGGAGAATCAATTGGGGTAACCTTCTCAAGCATTAAGCAAACAGGCACAACTGGAAAGGTGCTGGGGCCCAACATTCACACAATTGTTGCTTCTAACCTGGCTTCTTTTTTTCTCCTAACTTGGGGTTTTGTGTTTGATATCACCACTTTAAACACCTGTTGCATTTTTCTAACTTGTTTTTTTTTTTTTTACATTGACAATGTTTTTTTATAGATAGAATGTACATCCTGTCAAGAAGTCTCTGCACAGTTTAAACTTGTTGCCTAATCACTCTGTTGCCACCCTGCTTTGGGTCAACTTCTGTGGTTATTTCAGAACTACCCCTAAAAATTACAACCCAGGCGTGGGGCTTACCTCAGTGGTGTATTGAGCAAATCAACCCCAAAGTTGAAATGTAACAGATTTCCAAAAACCAAAGTCAAAACAAGACACTAACTGAATTAATTAGCATTAGCGCTATATACATTGTGCTATGTAATACCAAACCCAGGCATGTTCAGTATTATGTACAGTATGTAGATAAAAGTAAAAAGAAAAAAAGAAAACAGAGTTCCAGATGCGTTGTTTATTTGTTGTTACCAGCATACAGCCAACAATCTCCATTCCAAGTTCAGACACCACCCTGTGGAACTACTGCAATTTCTGATCTGCTGGTGACCAGTACTAATGAACACACATTTTTTTTCTTGCTGGTAATCTGGTTTATATATATATATATATATATATATATATATATATATATATATATATATATATATATACACACACACACACACACACACACACACACACACACACACACACACACACACACACACACACACACATATATATATATATATATATATATATATATATATATATATATATATATATATAATGATGAACTAAATAGTAGAATATTACATTTCAATGGGTCCTGAACAGTACAATCTCTACCCAAAATATTAGTTATAAAATGTTAATTTGTTTTAGGCCTAATGGTTTATCACTTTAAAATGCATTATAATTTAGGATAAGTGAGAAAAAAAAATGTTAATGGAGCTGAGGTGCCATCTGGTGTTTGAAACAGAGTACTGCATTGCCATATTTTACAGAACTAAACCCAGCCTCTGTGTTTCCTTCAAAAGCAGAAGTCCTAAAACATGCAGTGTCACAGTCGGACTGTGGTCTTATAAGATGCTTTCTACATCACTCTGTGTTCAACAAAATATTAAGTTATATTTCTGACAGGTTAATTGCATTAAAAACACATAAAACAAAAAACAGAAAATATATAATTTGATTATGTTAAAAGGTATTTTAACAATGAGTGACCCTGAAAGTTTTTCACACGTGGAGTTATGAACATGGATAGTGTGTATGTTATTGTCTGGCAAAGTTTGATTAAACTTAGGCAAGTGGTTCTCAATATATATAGCGTATTAAATATCTGAACATGAATAAATTAATTACCTTGGAGTTCTCAAGATCTTGTGCTATACCAAGTATAAAGCGATTGAGTGACTGGTTCTGGAGGTAAAAATGTAAGGGTAAGATACTTACAGACATATGAGTCTCCACTATATACCCGTCACAAGGGATATGAATCCTACAAGGGGAGGCGGTGGGGGGGGGGGTTAACAATATAACAACATAAATCTTGATTTACAATCATAAGCTGTCCCTTCAGTTTATGCCTCCTTTTTAAATTAAAAAAAGAAATGAACAAGAAATGAAAAAGGTTACACACATTTTAGTAAAGGATTTATGTGTTTGTGTAGGGATGAAATGGATTGATTCATGACTGTTAGATTAGAAGATAATTGTCATGCCACATTAAATTAAAGCTGAAAAGAACTGTGTGTTCCTGCAACTGACACAGATTACAAATGATCAACTGCTGCAGTAGTCAAATAATAAATAATGAAGACTGTACTGTTGAATACAAGCATCAGCTATCGCCTGTGTTTTATGTAGAATTTATTTAGAACAATCATATGTGTTGTCACTCAGTCACTAAGTACAATTATCAGATAACTTGGAAATAATCAACACGATAACATTGCAAGATATTAATTTAAAAACAGATCAGGAAATTGTAGTAAAGCTTGTAGGGTTAATAACTGTGATTAGATATTAGCTAGCATATTGACGCTAATTATCATATTCATGAGACAATGTTTTCAAGGCTGGTGCATGCCCAAAGTTTAAAGAAATGCACAATAATTTACTGTTAAAGTAATTCCTAGCATGTTCTACATAGAACAGGATGAGTGGCAGGAGATTTACTACAAAGGTCGACCAATTATGTCTGCTGTGATAAAAATGGAATTGCTTTATGGAAAAAGTTGTTAAATCCACTGAAAATTGCTAATCCTTTATTTATTCAAACACGGCTTGGGCTTCAATGAAGCAGATGTTTGATAATGATATTATCTCATCGGAAAGCAAAAGCACTCATGCAAGTTAAAGAGTGCGCAAACAATAAGTAGGGCATGCAGTTTAGAATTGTCATCCTCAATCTTTACAGCCATTATACAAATAACCTGGCTAAGCAGATGTATTCTATCACAGTACTCATGAAACATCAAATACTTGCTTTTCTTTCACAATGTGAATTGTTTCATTAACTGAACCCAGTGTCCTTGAAGTATAATACAAAGGGGCTTGAAAGATGATACTTTTCATTTTCAACAGAGCCTCATGCCTGCATTCTCTCAAAGCCATAGATTATAACCCGGGTTAAAGCAATTCTAAAAATAACTATTTGTCAGAGACAGAGGTTGAAAAACCTGCCCCCCTTATATCTCCTTAACAATCTGCTACACAACACCAGGTGCTGATCAATTGATCTACAGTAAACTGTGATGGTTCCATATATAGTTGTTGTTTCACTAATTAAAAGAAGTGGACCAACATCTCTTATAATGTGTATGAGTCTCTTAAAGAGTAAGTAATAGGGTTTAGAAAAATATAGCGTTACACGTCCCTACGTGTTGCTACAGCTGTTTAAATAACGTACCTGTAATTTTTCTTTTCATTGTTACACCCTGACAACTGTTTACACTTGTTTAAAAGCCCTTTTCAAAATGGATGCTCTAGTGCTCTAAATATATCATGTGCACAACAGTTCAGTCAGGAAACTCCTATGATACATCATTTATTAAAACAGACAAGAAAACACCACTATACATATTTTAGATAAGCAGAGAGGCTGGCCATAGGGAGGCCACAGGCAGTGGTACAGGATAGCTGCCCTCCCTGTTACAGCAGGTGGAGGCTGGGAGGACGAGGAGGCGAACTCTGGCACACAGCAGGGTCATAATGGATTGAGGTAAGTGAGTTGGTGAAAAAGGAGGCATTTCTCTGGTTTACCGGAAGTTACCGGAATTATCATGTGAGTTGGGCTTTAAATACTTGCGAGCTAAAGGTCAAGACATGCGTTCACTGCAGATGGTATTAGTCAAATTGTCAATTATTTAAAAGATAAATCCATCTATATATTATTCGCATTTGTTTCATGCAGTGCATATTCTTCTGGCATACTGGTATGCAGAACAGGGAAAGAAGCGCTGGACAAGGGAAATAATGTGTCAGATGCCAAAGTGGATATGAGAATGGCAGTGATGAAGCCAGTTTGTATGAAACCAATAAAAGTAGACCAGACATTTTTATTAAAGGATTTAAAAAATCTGGACTTGATCTGATGCCATCAGAAACCCAGAGACGCTGTGTAAACTGTGCCTGTTGCTGTAGTAGGACTCTTCTTTTTTTATGTTAAGCATTTTTCATGTTCTTTTTTTTTTGTAAAGGGTTTAATTAACAGCCAGACTTGTTAGAAGGTCTGTAACAAAATGGTTGATTGTTATAGTTGATACGTTGTAGACATTACTAAAGACATCCATCGTGCAGGTATCGCAAAGTCCAGAAACAAAACAAAACATTAAAATAAATGAGTTCTGCACTGTATGAATGGAGCTGATTTTACCAGTGCTTGCTAGTCTGACTGATTAGAAGGCCCTCTTTGTTGTTCTCCAAGTTGCTGCAGTGACATTGTAGATGCTAGTATAATGAGTTACTGTAAGAGGTACTGTTTTAGCAGACAGCTTTCATTAAGTACACATTTGTTTGAATCTTTTTGGAATTAAAAGTATAAATACAAAAAAAAAAAACTCCCCTACAGCATTTTTGATTGACATTTAGTGATGTTATTTCCACCCAGTCATAATTCAGACTTTAGAATTCAGGCCAGCCTGAGGAGTGAAATCGGACCAGAGAATTCGGGCTCCCGTCCGAATTGGGAGCCAACTGGCATAATTTAAAAACATGGATATATAAAATAGTGGTACTTGTGTAGTTAGTCATATACATACACTTACTGTATTGTTGGTACTGATAACAATCCAATATAAGCAACCAGATGACTGAAATAAAAGCCCTGAATTTAGTTTTTGTTTTTTCTCAGTTGTTTGTAAGTTTATTAGAACTGCCTTATCTTCCCTTTAGGAAAACCAAATGTACTGCTCTACATTAGCAAATTATTCCATGACATTCCTTAAAGATAGAGCTTAATCCTCTCATTCCAGTGCTAAACAAAATGCTAACCTCTTGTGCTAACATGTGTTGAGCCTATGGCCAACGCACACAGGATCTCTTGTTAAATGCATCATCTATCATCAGTAAGCGTTGTGTGCAAGTTGGTTGCTTGGTTGTTACCATATTCGTATATTTAGAATTGCTTTAAAATACCCTAATGCACAATAAGTCTCCCATGAAGAGTCTCACACCAGTAAATATCAATAATTGCTGTCATTTCTAACGGACATAACAGTGATCAAGGTGCGATAATAAATTTAGGTTAAATTATTATTCGTACGATAATTTCAAATGTTAAATTAGGATTAGAATGGATGCCATGTGCCTTGGACTTGAAACTGAATGCATCCCTTTGAAGGTTTCATTGAGTGCTATTTTTGTAATGTGAAATAATGCAGGTCTGGCACATCAGTGTTAGATCAAATCTCCAACTCAGCAGAAAACAACATTGGATTACCTCCAATTTTTCATTAAAAAAAAAAAAAATGCACAGGTATAGCTTCATGAACTAAATCTATTTCATAAAAAGCTATATATGCATATTAATGTAATATCTGGATTTATCTTTTCAGCTGATCGCATCTGAGCGCATACTGAAGAATGGAGTTCTATTATTAAAGATGTATTCGCTGAAGTTTATCTTGACATGAAAAATTGCCTGGTGGACATGAATAATTTAGGAATGGTGTCTCGAGGAGAAGTAATTTGACACTTAGCTGTGCATTTATAATAAATAAAACACAGCAACATAATTGATTAGTTTACATATTATAACTGAACTTGACAAACCCATTATACAATGACAAGAAAACATATTCATATTCATGATAAAAATCACATTTTAATATTAAACTATGCAAATGTTTATTAATAAATATAAATGTAAAACTATTTTTTAAGAATGTATACTGAGGCTTCTGTATGAATAATTCCAAAAGTACCTACCTAGAAATGTCTTCTGTTTCTCATTGGTCTAATCTCAATAATTTGTCCCCATGGCTTTAATAGAACATCATGTGCAATCTTAAGTAATACACTATGAAATACTAAGGGCCCCATTTTGATTAGACAAGGCACTAACTTTAAGGCAATGGTTAGCGCGTGATTATGGGCTGCTAGGCGTATCAGACATTGTCATGCTCCATATCATAGATATTGCATAAGCTCCCATGGTCACATGTTTATTATAATAGAAAGAATGAATGCAGGGGATCTCGAGTAGCACATCCTGTAAAGGCACTCCTTGTGGAGCACAGGGTGCACCTTATAGCCTGGAGATCACAGGTTCAGATCCAGGCTATGTCACTGCCATCCATCACCAGAGGTTTCTAGGGGGCAGCCCACAACTGGCCAAGCACCACCTTGGTAGAGAGTACCTGGATCAGCAGGGTAATCCACAGCTCAACACACACTAGCAACCCATGTGGTCGATAGGGCATCTGAGGTTCTGCAGTGGCACCATCAGATCTGTGTTGTCCTCCAGCACTATAGGTCTGGTGGCACACTGTGGATCTACAGTGCAAAAAATTATGGACTGGCAGGAGCACATTTCAGAGGATGCATGTTCCAGCCTCTGTTTCCCAGTCACTGGGGGGTTGCTGCTGGTGAACCAGCATTCCCAAATTGGGGAGAAAACCAGAGTAAAAAGAAAGAAAAAAAGATTTTTTTATTATTGACAAATCACAGAAAACGCATGCGCAGTAAGAAGTATTCCCATAAAGAGGAAGTCAGTTACTCTTGATTTGCTAACCCTTTCTGCCACTCACTTTCCATGGATTGGCTAGCATTATCCAAAACGCATCAGCATTTGGGCCCTAATGTTTTGCATGGCATTATTAATTGAAAGTCCATTTTACATAGTAATAACGTTGCAACAGTGTAATTAAAATATATAAATAACTTACAAGATATATGCAAGGAAAACCACATGAAACATGTTGTTTTAACAAAAAGCTAACAACCATCTTCACAAATCCAAGCAAAGACAAATATTGTAGATCAGTTTTCACTACAGCTATTTCTAGCACTGCTGGTATGGTAATTCATCTATCCAGTCCCCAATTAGTGTCACTACACCAGAGGAGACTTTTCAAAGAGCCATTAATATGTTGTCTGAAATCTGTATTCACTCAAACACCAGCTGCATCCTTGATGTTCTGCAGTGCTTGTAAGTAAATTGTTCTTTCTTGAAGAGATTTAGTTCTATTTCCCTAATACACTAACTAGGATTTCCAAAGGTTTTCCCCCCTTAAGCACTTCCATTCTCAAACAAAAAGATCAAAATGTTACCTCTACTGTAGGAGCCCAAAATGGTTTGAACATGTGAACTTTAGTAACCCACCAGAAGCTATTACTGGTAATGGAGGGAAGAGTTGAGAAGACAATACATCTGGTCTGACTCTGACTCTTGAAAAGATACAGATTAGTAAACCTTAGGCACTGAGTTTTCAGTCACAATCTGTGTATAGTGTAAACTTGCCCTTTGTCTGCATTATGAACACACTGAAACATGTGAGATGTAGGTTTCCTGTCTTATTATATTCACCGTAGTATCAGAGAAGTAGGTTTATTTTAACATTATATTATATTCACTGTAATATCAGTGTACTTGAAAAGTACTGCAGTACAGAAAGTACTATATTATTTCAAGTTTCACGCATTCACAGTTTTAGAAACTAGGTGAACATATTGGACATTCTATGCACTAGGATAGAAAGAAATCACTCTCTTAATCATACTTGACAGGAGTGTTCACAGCTCATATGCCACTATTGGCAAGCCTTCCTTTTTCTTAACACATTTGTCAGTGGGATATGTAGACTGAATCTCTGGGACTTGTACTTCATGTAACTTTATTCGACCTGAACAGACTTAGGTTACTAAAGCCTACTGGCACCCATTATGGAGTATAAGGCTCAATGCAGTGAAACTACAGCTTTAATTATTCATAATTATATCTCTGTTTAAAGCAAAATCAATTTAAAGCATTAAAAGGATAAGGTTCACAGACTGATTTACATCACTGCTCTGAAAAGGCAACAGCATCTGACTCATACTGACATCCTGCATCTACCATCTCACAACTGTTTCTTCTAAGATATTTACAAATCTACTAACTAAATGTTTCATGTTATATATGTGAGACAAACACAATTCAATAAATATTTTTGGGTATCGATGCACAATGTTTTCTCACGTTATTTCGTGCAGCTACATGCTTTCCTCCTTTCATCAGAATTTTGCAATGCATATTGAAAATAGTTTTTCACATTACTGAGTTTAAAAACAAAACAAAGCATAGTTTTCATTAAACTGCCCAAAATAATGCACGCCTATTGGCACAACTGCATGGAGTTTGTTTGCATGGCTAGAACTGTCTCTATTTTAGAGCTGCAAGCATATATTTTTAACAGGGAGCCAGGGAATGTTTAAGTGTGAATTATGTCTATTGAAAACATATTTACCTGACAAAGGGACCAATGGGGTCTAGAGCACTTGTATTTTTAAAAAAGTCAATAGGAATGATGACTATTGAAAGTACAGAACCAGTTACTAAATTAGTTTCATGTGAGTGATGCTGTAAAACACAAAGTAATACCACGTAATGGGGGTGGGTGTTGCCCCAACATAGCAGAAAAAAGGCAATACATTAAAACTTTTAAACAAACACAGTCTCAACCATATAAAAATCAGGAGGCAGAGACCAGGGGCATGGGAACTAGGGATGCTGGGGGTGTGGCAAGACCCTCTGGCTGAAATACAGGGGTGCTGCGCACCTGCTGCTGCAATGATAAATCCTGCTAGTTTTATGAGTGGTGTTTTATGAGCTGTTTGTGCAGTGCACTCTGCCTTTTTACATTGCTTTTGAACACAAATGACAATAGACCAATAAGCACTGACTGTCACAGCAGGGACAGGATATTTTATAAATCGCACGGTTGCAATCTCACGAGAGTCGATTAGTAGTTGGAGCCCATTAGAAGCTTGTATACAGGAGAACGGTTATTTAAAATATCCTAACTGCGGGTACTGCTTTGTGGAGCAATACTAAAAACATGAATACACAGTGACATTTTGGGTGCACTAGATGTCTCTTCCCTCATGACAAAATTCATCAGCATGACACTGGGTCAATCTTTGGAGCCTTCTGGCTGTCCTTGTCAACAACGACTACTGGAAATAAAATTTGTTTGCTCTAAATGTTTTATGGTAATCACGTTCTAAACATTATAGCAACGACTATAAAAATATTGTTCCAGCACCACTGGCTTGGTGACACAAACCCCCACATGCTGTTATTTACAGCAGACAGGAAAGTAGAAGCAATGGAACTCCAGTCAAGATCCCTATACTTCACTTTAAGCAGTTGCATAATAGAGCACCAGACCAGAGTTAGCCTCTTCCCCTCCTCTAAACCCTCCCCACATGTGAACCCAAGACAAACCTAGTAAAAGCAAACCACAGGGATACATTTAGTAAGGATGCCCCTAACCCTAACCCTAACCTAACCCTACAATTATGTTAAGAAACTTCCACAGCTGGTCAGGTATTCCTCCGCGGACCGGGTTGGAAACTAGCACACAAATCATTGGGGCTACCGTGACTGGTCACCCCTAATATAACTGGGCTAACTTTCTGCACTGCTACAGTACTTAATAGAATATTTAAACTAAAAGATTATGCTGAAAGGCTGCTTCCTAATGAAGGACAGGTTTGCACAAAGCAACATAATAAAAGCTGAATAAATAGTCTTCCCATTGCTGGCACAAGATCAATTTGGGTGAGTAGAGGCTTATTCCCCTGACCCTGTGCTTGGAACAAATTGGCTTGGCAGTGGGCCCACTGACCTTCAGCTCTCCTGAGCTGGGAAGAGTTGCTGCAGTGATGGAACATAATTGGACCATCCAAATGTCTGAGAAAAAGTAGTGGGTTAAATAATTGGACACTCTAAATAAAACAATAAATAGAATAACTGCTGTTAACATTGCTCTTATCAATTTTCCAGTGACTAAAAAAAGGCTACAGTATGTGAAAAGTACTATTTTGTATTTTTTCTACTAGCCGTATACAATTACCTTGGCAGAATGCCTTGCACCACATATCTCACCCAATATTATTCAGATCTGGGTAGAATCATACTATTTTTTTTTATCTGTAGCTCTTTGAAGCTCTGCAGTAACATCCAAATCAACAGGACAAAAAAGCAAAAGCCACATAAACCAGTTCTTGGTACTTAAAATATAAACTGCAAACTATATTACGGAGCAGAAGGTCTTCATCATATAATTCATTTGATTGATTTACAGAATCAGTGCCTTTAGCCCCTGGAAGTGCAGTTATTCAACCACAACCAACACCCTGGAGTATCTTATAGCACTTATAAAATGGGTTACTAGTTTTTAGAAATAAAGATATAAACACATTTTATTTAAAAATGAATATAGATTTATTTTTTCCTAAATATATTACTATGCTAGGAAAGATAGTTCCAATAATGTAATAGTGCCAATGAATTTAATAGATAAACAAATTATTTTTTAATAATAAATCAAATAAATTCAAAATAAATTAAATAAATTATCAGAATATTTTCAGTATTTGTCTCATGAAGTTGACTGTACCTGGAAACATTTTCTAAATTAAACGGCTCGTTACACAGCTGGACAGATTGTGCAGTAGGTGGCACTGTTTGGTGAGGAGGGGCGTTTGTTTCTTTTGTTTACGAATTGACGACGGTGGTGCAGAGAGGATGTAACTCCAGGACTTCCTGTCTTTGTCAGCTGGTGCCCAATAGCTTCTTAAACTACCTTATAAAATAGGTTAGGATATATCTGTGTCCTGAGTACCAGTGATTTAAGTTTGTTTAAGTCTGTCTGGGATACAGCAGGGGGACTTGTCTTTTTGTTGTCGCGTGTAAGTTTGCAGGACAGAAATAAAGACGTTGTTTGCTGTTTTAAAGTGGTTATCCGAAATTATGTTTATAGATCGTCCCACTGTGGGAGAATTAAAAAAAAAAAAAAAACAACAAAAAAACCGATTCAGGCCAGCTCACAAGCCTGTGTAGCTGCTAACTGAATAATGTGTGCCAGCTGATGTTATCACTTCAACAAGAAACTTCTTAAAACTGTGTTTATTTCAGTCTTAGGTGCAGTTTAGATCCAGTCCATGTTATTTTTGTTTGTACTGACTAATCGTTAAAAACTGACACAACCCAAGCGGTTACTTTTTTTAGCATTCCGCTCTTCGTTATCGGGTTCAGTTTTATAAATTTCATTAGTACTGAGAGAGAGGTGTCTTGTAGTACTCACTGTTTCATTTTTTCCTTATCTTTTAAAAAAATCATTACTGTCAGTTCTGTTACCGAACTATTACGGTCTAAATCCTCCAGGAATGTGTGGACACTGGAGTCACCAAACAAGTTAAAAAATACACGGAGGAAGTTTTATTGGGGAAAAAATGACGGCCAATTCAAAATAATATTTTAAACGTTCTTAAAAGCTCGACGCAGTAATATCTGTTTGTAAAAAGTCTTAGTTGCTGGGACTTGTATTTACTCGTTGGTTGTACTGTAATAATTAAATGGCTTAGAGTGCCTATCAGCCAGTCAGGACGCAGATATCTCCCAACCCATTTTTATAAATGTAGACGAGCCACTGGGAAATTCAGTTATGTCACAGGGTTTCTTATTAAATTAATTTCAATAAAATATAGTTATTAGCATGCTGTAGGAGAGCCTGAATGAGCACTAAAAATGTGCTTGTTCCTGCCTCATGAAACTAGTTGCTGTTCACGTCCCCATAAAGCTGAGAGATCATTTAATGCATAATTTAATCTGCAGTGAGCAGGTTGTGTTGAATGCTCTTTGTGTTGGCTTGCTATGAAGCCTGAACTCAACTGATTTCTCCTTGTTGCAGGAGACCACCAGTGCGACTCCTGAGCCAGACCATCTCCTTAATTACGCTTCTCTTTTGTGCTTGCTTGCATTTCTATGACTGAACCATGCCAGTTGAGCCAGGAACAATTTGAAAGTCTGCACTTTAGTTTTCATTGCTTGTTTGTGCGTTTCTTCTTTAGTAGTCTCATATTCCCTCTTAAAAAGGTACTTGAACAAGCATAGCCGCAAAGCAATGAAAGGTTTAAAGATTAAGGAGAGCTGAAGTCACACCAGGTTCAATTGAATGTCAGCCTTTCATCTGTCTGATGGCTGAAACTATATGGTGAAGAATGTGAGACAGATTAGTCATGCACCAGCTATACAGTCTATTTTACATTAAACAGTGTGAAATGTTGATTTACTGTCTCGAAGTAGTAAAACCACCAGCATATTAAATTTGTGTATAAGAAGTGCACTTTTGTAAATGGTTTAAAGTTCCTTCACATATATAATAAAGATCATGTTTTATATCTCACAGTCTGTCCACCCCCCCCCCCCCCCCCCCCCCCACACATATATACTTATACAGGTAAAAACAAATCCAAAATGCCTCTGGCTTCTCTGTATAACAATAATCTTTATATAGCACTCGGATATATAACAATCAGATACTCGTCAGTCGCGTTTTACCATCCTTGTATTAAGAAACAAATCAATCCTATATATATATATGTAACAAATTAATGCACTTACCTGTCTCACGCGATTTCCGAAAAGGTATAATTAAGCAAACAATCAGTTCAATTAAGGGTCTAGTTAAATAATTGAGAGCTTGGTTGGAATGAAAACCAGCAGACACAGGGGGTCCCCAGGATCAAGCTTGAGAAACCCTGTTCTAGCATCAGGTGATACTCGCCAATGCGAACCTGCTTTCTGTAGCAGCCTGCTTTTTCCCTGAAACATTAATGGCAGATTGTGCTTTATGTAGGAGCATGTCACGAAAGAAGCAGCCACTTACACTATAGACTATATTTTTCACTAGCAGTATTAAACAGCAGCTGTCTGCCCTCCTATATGGTGCTCATGGTTGCAGCTTCCCTTATGCCATGTGTTCTTGGAAATGTATTATTAAAAAAAAAAGCAGCATTGTTTTCTATATTTATATTTACGGTACAATAATCATCAAATAATATAATAACAATAAAAATATATGAGTAAACAAAGCAAATATTATTGAAATTAACAAAAAAACTTCCCAAAATATTGTTAAAGCATATTTTAGCAAGCTGTGCTTTGCGATGGCTGTATACAATTATACATTTATTAAATATTCTTGACATTTAATAGAAAATAACACAATGTACTTCACAAACCTCATGCCTCTCTATAATTTATATAATGTGATTAAATAAAAATACAGTATGTGACAATATGTTCTAACTTTGTATTGCTAAACATTTTACAATACAGCTTTAATTTTTAACAGTTAAAATTGTGTTTTAAAATCTATATAATTGTTTAACTGTACCGTGGCACTTAAAACAAAGTATTACAAACTGGTATATGTGTGTAATTTAGATAAAAGCTGGTAAATTAACATCAAGATAGTTTTGTGAAATATGGGCAAAATGTACAGTATTTAATAAACACATAATGCATCTTAATTAGATTTAATTTAATGAAATGTCTGCTTCTGCTAACAAATTGCTGTGATAAAAATGTATCTCTAAGTGTTCCTTGCTGTCTGGTGAACTTAGCATCTGCAAGAGAACCATAATCAATTAAAGTAATCGGATGTCACTGCATAAGTGTTTTTGTATACAAATTCGTTTGGATTCACTAGATTGCCAATGCTGTGTATTTATCCTAGTTTGCAATAACAGTTTAATTTCCTCTTGAGAAGAGGTAAAAGGATGTTTCCCCAGATGCTTCCTCCACACTGCTTTTACTCTTAAAGACTTTGGACTGTAGTTTTGCATAGCTTGTCTGCTTACCTGTAGTTTAGTCCTACAGTTACGAAATGTCAGTTTACGGTCAACATAAGTAAAGTAATTAGCAATATTAAAACAGACATCTTGAGATTTAGGCTAGTCAATTTGTGCAAATTCTGGTGTAAAAGTATCAAGGCCCTGCTATCACAAGACTTTTTGCCTCCACTCAATCATAAAATAAGTTAAACTGCTTCAGTCGCATCATACAAATAGAAGAATCCAAAAATGTTCAACACAAAAAATGGGGAGCAGGCATGATTTTGCTTATGCAAATAAGAGGTAGGAAATGTATTGTCAATCCATGTTAAGCACATCTTTCAACTAAAGTATGTTAAAAACAATCAGAAGCAACTTTGGCTGTTTATCATCAACTTCACAACTGGGAGTGATAATGTGATTCAGAGTTTGGGTAATCTGGACAGGTGTGTGGCAGTCACAAGCATATCCTAATGCAAGAAAACACAACAAAACAAAACAGGAACACATGATGTTCCCTGAACCCAAGCACACAACATTGGTTAAAGTGGTTAAAGTCCAGGGCTTGTAACCGGAAGGTCACCGGTTCAAATCCCACCTCTGCTGCTGCTAACAGTCACCTGTTCAAATCCCATCTCTGCCACTGGCTGACTCATTGTGTGACCCTAAGCAAGTCACTTAACCTCCTTGTGCTCCATCCTGCAGATGAGATGTTAAATCAATGTCCTATTGTAAGTGACTCTGCATATAATGAACAGTTCACAGACTACCTCTGTAAAGCGCTTTGTGGTGGTGGGCCACTATGAAAGGTGCTATATAAAGATATTATTATAAGAAAAATAACCTTATGCTTTGGATCTTAACCTAAACAATTATTTGTAACAGATACTGGGCTAAAAATGAAGAAATATGTTTCACATTTACCGAAGAAATGTATTTCATATTCACACACTTTAATATGCTGTGTAATAAATATATACTTAAGCAATCAGTACTACTAATGCTAAATCAACAATAGAAGTCTAATATGATATTCTCAGAACCTCTGATTCCATTACCTATTCCAGTCACCAAGGCAACGCCTGTGCTGCAGAAAAGACTTCTGTCAGTGGAACATAATTCATGACAATGAGTTTATGCAAATTGAACTGAAACTGTCAAATATATTATAAATTAATATGTTAATGTTTTGACACAAGTATATAACAGGGAAACTGTCATGAGACACAAAGATATTCTTTACATACTGTCATATATCAATTAGTGTACTATAAATTGCCTTGTTTAGTTTTTTTAACCCAATCCAATTAACTTTTTTGGTTGAAATATTTCTTGTAATCTTTGAAGGAATGCTTTACATCTTTTAGTGTTTGATGTAATTTGCATGAAGGGACCAGCAACTGTTTTGTTATACATGCTATGTGGACTTAAGAGAGATCAAGTGGCTTTTTGTGCCATATAAAAACTGTATATCAATTAATGTGAACAATGCAAATAATAACATACATTTTGTTAAAATAAAGAGTGTACAGAGTTAGTCACATTAAATGTAATTTGAATTTGCTTTGTTTCACAAAGTAGCCACTGATTTGCATTACAAGTGTTTTAAACACAAAACATAGATTTCTTATGCATCTCCAAAAAATACTAGACCCCAAAAAACGTTTTCAGATCGAATATACAGTATATATGAGTGTAGATGTAATCATGTTACCAAGTTATTCCTAATCATTTTGCCACTCAACGTGTATATAAGCAAATTGCATATACTGTATAATCAAACATTGCATATCATTAGATTAATTTTAGAAAGATAAGAGATAACAGCAGTAATTAAACAAACAGAAGCAATACCTAGTGCGTTAAAGAAAATGAATCATCAACTCACTACCATGATTAGAAAGCTGTATGGTTCATAGACTGTTACTAGGTAAGGTGTGGGTTCCTGGATAGTGTTGCACTATGGGGATATTTGCGTGTTGCACATAATTAAATATTCTTCTTCTTCTTCTTCTTCTTCTTCTTCTTCTTCTTCTTCTTCTTCTTCTTCTTCTTAATAGTAGTAGTTTTAGTAGTAGTATTAATAATATTACTACTACTAATAATACATGTATTTAATGTTAATAAGTGTGTGACAGGGTCACGTGTGTGGGTAGCCACTGATTAAGCACACAAAGAGACAAAGGGGATGTGGAGTTGAAAACGCTGGCACAGGTGCACAGGATTTATTAACAAACAGAAAATGAAAGTAAATAAAGGTGGTCATGTGACATTACCAGCGATGGTAAAACACAGAGGACTATTACAAAATTGCAAAATAAAACACAATACAACAAACTATAAATCAAAGGTGCCATGAAAATGGCAGGCCTTGCAGCATCTCCTGCGGATGTTTTTAAACTGACGGACACTCTGTCAAGACCCGCCTACCTGCTAATTGAGGACCAGAACAGCCAATCACTTGCTGCTCTTCCCTTCAACCAAGCCTAGTAGGCAGCAAGTCTCAAACAATAATTCAATCAAACAAATTAACTCCAAAACGACACACAATAAACCCATTCCCACATACAAATTACACCAGTTACACTAATTACCTACCGTGCAGGGCAACTGCCCTGCCACAACGTGGTTTATCACTTTTAATTATTATTATTTTTTTAATAAATTTAGTCGTTGCCAATTATTTTTTATTTTCTCCCAATTTGAAATGCCCAATTATTATTTAGGCTCAGCTCACAGCTACCACCCCTGCGCTGACTCAGGAGCGGCGAAGACGAACACGCGCTGTCCTCCGAAACGTGTGCCTTCAGCCGACCGCTTCTTTACACACTGTGGATTCACCATGCAGCCACCCAGGAGTTACAGCATGGGAGGACAACACAGCTCCCAGGCAGCTAACAGGCAAGCCTGCAGGCACCCGGCCAGACTAGAGGGGTCACTGGTGCGTGTTGAGCCCAGGACACCCTGGCCGACCTAGAACCCACCTCGGCGATGCTCAGCCAATTGAACACTGCCTCCTGGGAGCTCCCGTCCACGGTCGGCTGTGGAACAGCCCAGACTCGAACCGGCGACATCCAGGATATAGGGCGCATCCTGCACTCACGCAGAGCCCTTATTTTACACTCTTATTGAGTTTCAGTTTGGAGATGGAAATTAAAGTATGATTGTCACGGTGACTAATTAGTTGGGGTTGTGCACATTATGTTTTGCTTTTGTATTTATTATATTTTGGTTTCATTTGCACTTGTTATGTTTCACACTTTATTTCATTACCCAAATGGAGGCACTTTTGTTGCTTATTTTGTATTTTCATGTGATGTTGTCACAGATGGCTTGTAGTGGTGTCATCAGACCCGGAAGAAACACACAGTACTGCAAGGTGAAATGGTGAAGGTGCTTGCTTCTTTGCCCCGGTTAACTGCAAATAAAATAAAAGGTTGAACAAGTCAGAAACGCTTTGTAAAGTAAAACAGCACAATAGCCAAAACAGACAAACAACATGAACAGATGAAACGAAACAGACACTAATAAATAAGTATTGTGCTGATCTAATTCAGCACTTCTAGCAATTGCAATTATTATTTATTTTAAAGAACATGAGAACATAAGAAAGTTTACAAAACAGAGTAGGCCATTTGCCCATCTTGTTCATTTGGTTGTTAGTGCCTTATTGATCCCAGAATCTCATCATGCAGCTTCTTGAAGGATCCCAGGGTGTCAGCTTCAACAACATTACTGGGGAGTTGGTTCCAGACCCTCACAATTCTTTGTGTAAAAAAGTGCCTCCTATTTTCTGTTCTGAATGCCCCTTTGTCTAATCTCCATTTGTGACCCCTGGTCCTTGTTTCTTTTTTCAGGTTGAAACAGTCCCTTGGGTAGACATTGTCAATACCTTTTAGAATTTTGAATGCTTGAATCAGGTCGACTTGTAATCTTCTTTGTTCAAGACTGAATAGGTTCCATTCTTTTAGCCTGTCTGCACATGGCATTCCTTTTAAACCCAGTCTGGTCACTCTTCTTTGCACTTTTTCTGGAGAAGCAGACCAGATCTGAACACAATATTCAAGATGAGGTCTTACTAATGCATTGTACAGTTTTAACATTACTTCTCTTGATTTAAATTCAACACTTTTCGCAATATATCCTAGCATCTTGTTTGCCTTTTTTTATAGCTTCCCCACAATGTCTAGATGAAGACATTTCTGAGTCAAAATAAATTCCTTGGGCTTTTTCATAGATCTCCCTTTGCTGCTGCAACAATGTTTGCCACTCCTATTTTTGTGTCATTTGCAAGTTTAACAAGTTTGCTTACTATACCAGAATCTGAGTCATTAATGTAGATTAGGAATAGCAGAGGACCTAATACTGATCCCTGTGGTACTCCACTGGTTTTGAGGTTTCTCCTCTAATCTGTACTTTCTGTTTTCTACATGTTAACCACTCCCTAATCCATGTACATGTGTTTCCTTGAATCCCTACTGCGTTCAGTTTGAGAATTAATCTGTTATGCAGGACTTTGTCAAAAGCTTTCTGGAAATCTACATTAACCATGTCATATGCTATGCAGTTATCCATTGACGATGCTGCATCCTCCAAAAAATCAAGCAGGTTAGTAAGACACAATCTCCCTTTTCTAAAACCATGTTGACTGTCTCCCAGGATATTGTTACCATATAGGTAATTTTCCATTTTGGATCTTATTATAGTTTCCATAAATTTACAGCAAGTCTGTAGTTACCTGGTTCAGTTTTGTTTCCCTTTTTTGTGGATCGGTATTACGTTTGCAATTCTCCAGCCGGTACAACCCCTGTGTCAAGAGACTGTTGCATGATCTTGGTTAGCAGTTTGTAAATAACTTTTTTCATTTCTTTGAGTACTATTGGGAGGATCTCATCCAGCCCAAGGGATTTGTTTATTTTAAGTGCTCCTATTCTGCCTATTCTGTTATGCTAAAGTTATTTAAAACAGGATAGGAACAGGTTGACATGTGGGGCATGTTGTCCGTATCCTCCTTTGTAAAAACTTGTGAAAAGTAATTATTTAATATATTTGCTATTTTTTTGTTTGTCTATGATTTTGCCATTTGTGTCTCTTAGACATTTAATCTCATCTTTGAATGTTCTCTTGCTGTTGTAATATTGGAAAAACATTTTAATTGGTTTTAGCCCACTTAGCAATGTTCATTTCTATATCTCTCTTGGCCTTTCTAACTTCCTTTTTGACTTGTGTTTGCAGGTCCGAGTACTCTTTCATGTACCTTGTTTTTGGTCCCTTTTAAACGCTCTGTAAAGTGCCTTTTTTTGAGGAATTTTTTTTTAAGATTGATCTATAAAACCATTTTGCAAATTTTGTTTTAGATTTAGATTGGTCTACTTTTTGGATGTAATAGTTTTGCTACCCTAGTGCTACATTTTTTTAAAAAAACAGCCATCCTTTTTCAGTGGATGTTTTCTCTATTTTATTCCAACCTACTTCTGTTAGTCTCTGTTTTATACATTCATAGCTTGCCTTTCTAAAATTGTAAACCTTAGCTTTAGTCATTACTTTTTGGGTTTTAAAAATCACTTCAAATGAGACCATGTTGTGGTCTGAGTTTGCCAGTGGTTCTCTGACCTCTGGCTTTAGTTATTCTGCCTTCATTATTTGAAAAGACTAAATCAAGGCATGCCTCCCCTCTAGTCGGTGCCTTGACAAATTGCATTAGGAAGCAGTCATTTGTCATTTCCACCATTTCAATTTTGTCCGTTGTGCTCCCCAACAGGTTTTCCCAGTTTATATGGGGGAAGTTGAAAACCCCCATTAGTATGGCTTCTCCTTTGCTGCATGCATTTCTAATGTCATTGCATAACAGATTATTTCGCTTGGTGTCTGAATTTGGCAGTCTATAGCATGCCCCTATTATTATGCCCTTTGAATTTTGGTCCAATATTCTGACCCATATTGATTCTACATTGTTTTCTTAGGCCAGATTTAACTCATGGGCTTCAAGACTGTTTCTTACAGCATTTAGATAAATACATTTAATGGCTGTCTTACCTGAGTTGTTGCCCTTGTTTTGATGTGGTCTCCCTTCTGTTTTTTTGTTGATTTCTCCCCACTTCCTTTCTAGTTTAAATGCTTCTGAACCTCCTCAAGGATCTTTTATCCAAGTCAATTGGTTCCCTTTTTACTTAAGTGCGGTCCGTCCCGCCTATATAAATAGTCCTTATTGTAGAATGTGGTCCAATGTTCAAGATAGGTGAGGCCTTCCTGTGTCCATCACGTTTCCAGCCATACATTTAGATTAATTATTTCCAGCTGTCCATATGCTCCTTGTAAGGTGCCTGCAGTATCCCAGAAAATACCACGGTTTTTGTCTTGTGTTTTAATTTCCTTCCTAGCTCTCTGAATTTGTTTTGCAGGGATTTTGGTCTGTTTCTTCCAATGTTGTTTGTACTGATGTGGACAACTACTACCAGGTCATCTCCTGTTCGTTTTAGGAGCCTGTCCATGTTCTCAGTAATGTGCGTGACAAAGGCTCCTGGAAGGCAGCACACTGTTGTAGTAAGGGGGTCCAAACTGCGAACTGAACTTGCTGTGTTTCTCAATATGGTGTCCCCAACAATCATGACCTCCCTTCTTTTTGCTGTCTGGCCACCACTGTTAATAGGGTCCTGGATGTTGTTCCTTTCGTTCTTTTGATGTTGGTTTTGATCATGTAAATTTTGAAGTGCCTCAAATTTGTATGATGTTTTGATTTCTGGTGGTTGTGTTTGACAAAGTTTCTTTTTTTCCCTTGCTTCTGCCGACTGTTTTGACCTTTTTCTCACTGGTGGCTTTAAGTCTGTTAGGGTTGCTGACTTCCATGAATTGTGAATTGTGGGTGTGCCAGCTCCTCAAGATCCTGTTGGTGTAATTTCTTGCAGCTCCATTTCTAGCACACTTACTAGTTTAAGCAAGTCCTGGATCGTGCTGCACTTTACACACACTTGGTTTAGCTCTGCTGGGTTTTCTCGGATTTGTAGATGTCACAGATTATTGGCTTGAAGACCATGTTAATTTTTTAATTAATTTTTTTTTGGAAGTTTAGTTTAGCTTCTGCAGCTGTCAACCACCTTTCAAGCTGTTTCTAACTGCTCTCTACTTTTCCACAACTGTACTTCTCCCACGCTGTCATTTCCCCTCGCTGTCACTGTGAAGACTGCCTCGTTTATATATGTATCTGTTGTTCTGTTATAATGTTGGCTCCGCCCCTCCACTGTGTCTCAGAATGGTGCCGAATTTGTATCAGCTGCTCTGCGCTTCAGCTTGTTATCTGAAAAAGACATGCAGCTGTTAGTGTTTTCCTAATTTACTTTGTTTTCTGATGAAGGCAATTAAAGAAGTAATTTCTCCTTACTGCTTTTAACTGCTCCGTACTTTTCCAAACCTGTACTTCTTCCACCCTGACGCTTCCACTCGCTCAAGCTTACTCCAGACTTCCTCTCCCGTTCTCTTCACACTGAACACCCAACCACACGTGAGTGAAACGTGCCTCTTTTATGCAGCTGTACTGAGACTCGTTTGCTAATCAATCATTCAATTGGAATCTCCATACATCTGCACGTGAGCTAATTGAGCTTCTATCCTACTTTAGTCTGCATGTGCAGTGATTGTGCAATTCCTGTTGTCTGAATACAATTCTGTATTTTAAAACACTCTTGCTACACAGACCCATTTATGTCATATGCACCAATATCTATACACCAACATTAACATACCACATGCAACATATAACACAAAATACACATAGGGGCAGAGCACACTGCCACAAATGTATTTATTTGTTAAGTGTGTGTTATTATTTGTATCAAAGCATGGGTGAATAGAAGGAGAAATTAGTCCCAATCCCCAATTCCAAATGCAACCAGGTGTTTTCTATTTGAACCAATTAACTATCATGACAGTCCATTATAAAAAGGGAACCACAAGTACAGGAAGGGAGCATGTGGTTCCAGGGAGAACCAAATGGAGGACACTGGAAGTCAGCCATTTTGACAGACAGACAGACAGACAGACAGACAGGCAGGCAGGCAGGCAGGCAGGCAGGCAGGCAGGCAGACAGACAGACCTGGATGGTAAACAACAAGGATTTTTTGAAACTTTTAAGGGAATACAGAAAAATGAAGACATGACAGCCCGATGGAAGGATCGACTGGTTGAAAAGCAAAGTATTTATCCTTGAATTCCACTGTTGAAGCAGTGTTTTTTGGATGAAAGAAGAATGAAATTACAACAGGGACCGTGTGCCGTTTGACAAATGCTTCAAAAGTAAATACATATGGCAGAAATGTTTAGATTACCAGTATTAATGGTGGTTTATGACAAGATGTTGTTTTGCTTCCTTTCAAGGTACCCCTTCCGTGATCGACGCCCCGGAAGAGCAAACAGGCACCAGCCAAGGGAAGGATGGCCAGCTCCCTGTACACACCCGAGACGCTAGGTCCTACCCTACCTAAGTTAAGTACCAGTGGCTGGGTCAGAAGACCAAACTAAGGTAGGGAGGGCCGAAATCGGGGTGTATGTTGCAAATTGTCTGATAAAATAAGTTGTATTTGATTGGCTAAATTTCTTGTAAATTTCTGTACACTCATTGGGAAGGTCCAGTTGGTCAGTGTGAAATCCATAACAACTTGTAGGCAAAGAGTTATAAAGATAATTATAAACACCTATACTTGCCTGGAATGAACAGTATAACAGTATAGAGGACCCTGACATGATTCCACTTGTTTTTTTAATTTTTATATTATACACCTGCATAGGTAGCATGGCTCTATGGGCCTCGCCTTATAATATTCTGTTGGCAGCTGCAGTCAGTGGATATGGCTGGGGTCACTCATTAAAGAAACCACCTTGTTCACTAATTTGGAGATTGAGGACACCTGTATGAGAGGAACCGTGTACCAACACAGGAAGTGAATAAGTAACAATGTTGGCAAGTACATATTTCCACAATCGTTTGGTTATATAAATAAATCTACATAAACAGATGTCATATATTTTTAGCATTTTGTAATAGACAAAAATAGATGGGGTGTTGGATTACACGGGCTTAAATATGTGAATGTCATGCATTGTATAAGGTGAAAATAAAGGAAGACTCTTGGTTTATAGTTAATGAATGATAGTTAATGAACTTATCCTGGGGGTGAACAAACAAATGAACAAAAGAATAATGAATTTTGTCACACTTTCTGACTCAAAGAGGAAGCTGAGCAGGCAACAATTTTGCAATTACAGGAGGGGGACGGTTCTCCCCTCATATTTTTCACATTGATGCTACCTTTTTCATTATTGCAGGACAGATGATTTTAAATGGTGTTTAACCTGATATTACAATAACAGGGTCAGCAGATTTCACTTGCTTGAAGCCTGTGGGGGGGGGGGGGGGGGGGGGGGAACAAAAGTTTGTGACTCCAGGATACCTTAAAAGAACAATGACTTTAAATTCAAGAGAATATTTGTGTAGTTTCAGTAGGTTTACTTCACATAACTATTTATTATAGAAAACATGAATTATAAAAATATGCGATAAATGATACTTGGAATATTTAGAGCAATTTAGTTATTATCAGTCTTAAAGTAGGTTCCACGATAAATAACAATTAAATAAAACACATCGGTAGAGCCCTGTGGTTTTCACAGATAGGAAATAAAATGAAATACAACATATAAAACAGAAAATTATTATAATGCAAACACAGAATTACATTTTTAAATTCAGAGGTTTATACAAAAAATACTTTAAATAAATATTTGCAATCATAGTTGTGAAGGCTCGGCCGTTGCCATAGACACAGTCTGATGAGAAATGGAAGCTCTGACTAGCACTTACTCAGATGTATAATTTGGAGCGAGTCATTTGGGAATTCAAATTGTGACGGAAGAGAAGCGACATTTGTTTCTAAAATGCCTAAACTGCATATAACAATTAAACAATGCTGGAAAGAGGGGATGTATGCAGCTGACATTGACAAAATAATGATGTGCAGATTTTGCATTACATAATATAGTCTGCACTGGTGGTTCGTGACACTGGAATTGAATGATTCCAGCCTTGCCAAAAATGTACAGAGTGGTCCTCCACAGAGAGCAACAACTGCCTTTTCTAAAAAGACTTCAAAAAAAAAAACTAATTACATTTTAAGTAAAAGAAAAAATGTCAATTTCTGGTATTTATAAAAGTTGAGTGCAATTCCTAATGGTACATGGCCCACTTTGACCTATTTAAAGCAAGAATCTCTGAGACAGATGGTAAATGTTTTTACGTTTCAGTATATCAACTTTTACATACTGCATACTTTATAAACAGTCATTAAATATTTCAGATTATATGTAAATAAGCATTGTTATTATATTGAAGGCACAATGATCATATACTTTCTTGACATCACTATAGTCTGCTTTTTACAATGAACATTATCCTTTACTTTTTAAGTTTATTCACCCAAGTTCTGATTAAAAATGATTTTATTTGATCTCTGGCTCTGAATCCCTGTGCAGCCACAGCAACAAGTAATACAATAATTTTATTAAAGCAGTTTCCCTGTCCTGCCTGAGATGGAGTCTTCAGTAGCACTGGGAAAATCAACAAATGTTATCAGCTTTGATAACTGCTGCATAGCTCTGAACCAACAGCTGATTTTACAGTGAACTGTCAAATGTTTATTCAGCTACAATTAATGAAAGTACATTCATTTTCTGAGAATTACCGAAGCAAAGATGTAATGAATGAAGGGCGTTGCCATAGTTAACTGGAAGCTATATTTGAACATTTAAAAATGATTACTGATTTTAACTGAAATATCTGGTGCTACTAGATATATGCATGGTTGAACTAAATGCCTTTGGAATTAATTGTATCTTGAAAATTAAATCACTGTTATTTATAGGGCTGGCATAAAGTCGCTTGTTGACTTAGGGTGCTCAGATTGGGTTCTGGCACAGAACAAGCCAAGGGGAACTAAGTAAATAAACAATTGCCTGTCTCAGGTGAGGTGAAGCCCATGTGTTGATACAGTATCATATGGTTAATTAACTATAAACAGCTATAAAGCTGTGTGTTTATAAAACATACCAAAACAAAAACCAACAACATTTACCATCATTATTTAATTCACATCATAATCTTTATAACTTTATTCTGGAAGGATCTCATAGACAGTATGACAGGAAGATTCTTCTGGCAGTGTTTTCTGCCAGCCATAATGATGACCTAAAAAAAATATATGTAGTAAAGTTCTGACATGATTTTTTTATTTCTTACGGTTTGTAAAATACTCTGAGCAGATATCTGGCTACTTGATATTTTATCTATCATGTGTTTCATGCTAACAATTACTGTACTTGCCTTTATAGCTTTTTATTCATTGTTTTTTCATTTTCATTCAAAATGTATTTAAGATTAGGGTTTCTTTTATACGTTTACTTTAGGTGCACAATTTTTAATGTAAGTTGTTGTATTATGATGACATAACCATCTTGTAAAAGTTTATTTTATTTTTAATAAACCCATAAATACGGTATTATGCCATCCTGTGTGGTAGAATATATATATATATATATTATATAATATATATCATATATATATATATATATATATATATTATATACTATCATATGATAGAACAGTGATGTATGTTGTTTGGCTACAAAACCTTTCCCTTCTCTGAAACTACTGGACTGTTTTATTTACTCTACACTGTGAAACAGAACTATGAAAAATTAGCACAAGCATCAAGAGTGATTAGATTAACCAGAACTCACATTTCTGAAATCTATCCTCACCTGCCTCATTATAGCAACAAAGTGTCATCAGGATGGATTAGAAGTGATGGGAGAAGTTATCTGATGTTCTAGATAAAGACAGCTATGAAGATGACAGCGACCTGGAGAAAGTGTGTGAATTAACAACGTATTTCTATTGCTATCTGTGTTGGCTGTTGGCCAGTCACAACGTTAGTCTTTGTGGCACGTAGTAATTTAATCTGTCCTCTCATTCGCTTTCTGCCTTTGTCTGCTTTGGCACGGGAGTCTGATTGTGGACCCAGATGCACCCTCTTTAAACCAGCACTGTCATTCATGTCATACAATAAGAATGAGAAAATGGCATGTTATTAAATACTATCACATTAAATATGCAAGTTTATTTCTGCCATATTTAAGTATGATTTTTTTAACATAACTTATAAAGTGATATATTTAAGTGACAGCTTCAAGTATAAGAGTATAACAAGCTTTGAAACAAATAAAATACACAATGAACATTTTATACCAGGAGAGACTGTTGTGTCCAAGTGCACTTAATGCAAGTGTTTTGGTCATTGCTTTTTTTTTTTTAAATCCTGGATTGTAACAAAAAAGTCATCGCTGTGAACCTTTCTGTGTTTGTTTACCCAAACTCTACCATTTTGTTTTCAGAGGACAAACGAATCTGGATAATGGAGAGATTCCATTTGTCATATAATAGGAGGATTATCACTCCACTAATCAAAGTTATCTCATCTTGCATTTGTCTTCTGAAAATGTTCTGTTCTTTGGTTCTTATCATCCTCATTTGTATATCCACCATATGTACAGCATAAATAGTATATTAATATGATACGCTAAAATACTATCCAACTTAGACTTTATAATGTTTTTTGCATATGCACCTTTCTGAAAATGTTAACATTAGCAGGGTGTCTTTGTTTGGGTCCTAATGAGTAACTTTCAGTGACTAAACAATGCTGCTCTATACTTACCACCCTACCAAGTATGCGTTTCCCATCTTTCTAAACCATGGTTAACAGATAAATATATTTTAAACTTCCGGTTCTGAACTCCTTTCTTTTATACATTTCATTGGCAAGAAGCATTTTCCTTTGAACAGATTAAGTAACCCTGCAGCTTGATTCTTTCCACTGAGATCTTCTCTCACTATCCTTCATTCAAGACCGAACAACCTGGTGAGACGTAACTCAGTAAACCATTAACATAAACAATTGCTGTGATTACCACCATTGTAAATTGTTATCATGGTGTGCATTTGTAATTCACATGATATTGACCTATAATAGAGAAATCTGACAGGGGTTCTACTTTGCCGGAATCCTAATGTGGCCATCCTCACTGCAACACAGTAAGTTAATGTTTGTATATGTATTGGTGAAACGTACACTCAAAGTATTATAGCAACTGAAAATGGACACGTTTGAGTGGTGCTTATTTTGAACAACCGAAAATAACCGATTTTGCCAAATAATAACCCTACGACTGGGACGACGACATTTAACAAGCTTTACCGATTAAAACCGAAAAGTAGCAAGACTGGTGATAATGTTCCATGGAAACAATAACCATTCTTTTGCAATTTGACAATAAAAATTGAATAATTGTTCTAAATAAATTGCTATTTCTTTTTTTAACACAATGAGAGTCAAAAATATGAGAAGATCCTTGAGCTAAAACATTACATTCATTTTGAAAACAGATCCTGTATACACTGTTTACACAATAAATTCTTGAATTCAGCATGAGGTAATGTTTTAATTTGTTTGTGCCGTTGGTTTATGTAAAAATAAATGGAATTTAGAAAACCCACTACCATTTCTGTATCAAAAAAATTAGACACTTGTTTCTTCTGCTGGCAATTGTCACTTTACCTGAAATGAAGAGTATGCTTTGCTTTAGTATTGAGAAATAAAATAGATGGAATGTACTGCTGTTGCAAAATACATATTCTAAACTAAGATATTTTTAGGCAAAAAAAAGAGCCAACTGGCAAATGAAAGTGGTGGTACTGTGAGTTCCGTCCCATTTCAAGAACAGACCGTAATGACACAATTTAAATATAGCCTTGCCAAATAAAATGTTACACTTGTGTTTCTTAAATTGTGTGAATATAGTTGGATAATCCTTTTCAATAATTCCAAAGATTATGATTCTTTATAAAACAGCTAAAAAAAAATAACCACCTCACATGACCGTGCATATATATATAGCGTATACCATGGCTTGCATATTAATGAGACACTTCACACTAAATAAATCACTAGGCACCACAACATTCTAAATTCCATGACAAACTGCCATTTTATTTGTTATTAGTTACAAAACCACTCCACAGAAACTCCACATAACTGGTACAACACCAGCTTTCTGAGTGAAGACAGCAGTCTATCTGAAACAAATAAATAAATAAGTGCACCAGCAAGAGTACATTACACATAACAATAGATGAGGAACAGCTAAATGAAACAGAAGAAAACACAGATTGAAAAAAACACAAAACACACACACACACACACAAAAAAATATAGCATGGGCTGGTTAATGTACTTAAAGATAAAAAATATGGACATTTGTTTTATGAAAACAAATCCAAAAAAATCTCAACAACATATGGGAATTTTATACCAGTGCAAGGACCAATATTTAGTCTCCAGTTTTATAACGCTGAGACGGACAAAATACATATTTTAACAGTAGAAGTTTTAACATCTCTGTTAACAGAGAGTTTAAAACCAGCAGTAATGTATTCATGTCAGTCAGGAAAACTCTTAGAAAAGCAGGTAATGACAAGGCCAGACACGTCCCCCCGAATCATCGGCCTGGATTTTAAACATCTGCGGGAAACTGAGGTACTGTTCCCTGACACCGCAGTTAGATTGGTGCGTAAAGTCTGGTTCGATCGTCAACTTAATCTGGCACGACTTGGACGTGAGGATGTTCGAAAAATAACAAAAACATATTTTGAGATCCAAAAGAATGAAAACATACTAGAGTATGTGTAAACTTTATATTAAATGCTCATATATAAAGAGTCACTTCAAGATCCAGCTTCAGTCTCCGTCGCAGCTGCTCTCCTTACTTCCTTAGTGTCATTTGAAACTCTGCCCATCATCACAGCTTGTGCTCAGCCCTCTAGTTTCTAGTGAGATGCCACTTTCGATGCAGAAATTCACAATAAACAAACATGTGCAATTTATTATTAAAAAGCGAACAATGAATTAAATAATAACCACTCTTCTGGGGTGGTTAAAGGCTTGCCACCACCCCAAATTAGAGTGCAGAATAAGACTTCATGAAACATTTGGCCATAGACCTACTGTCTGTGATTCTTCACAAGTTTAGAAGCAACTCTTGTCAACTTCAGTAAAAAACGTACATGGCAGATTGGAAAGCAATGAGTTAGCACATGCAAATGTCATGGAAACAGAGTCTGCATAGCCAACAATGAGATTATAACAAGATGTGGATTACAGCACTTAATACATCACTTTATACTAATGCTAGTGTTATTCCACTATTCTGTTGCCAAAGTAAATCCCTTTGTACATTTTCCTGGACTGGGAGAATGAATACATAATAACTGAAGTCCTCAACCTCCCGGAGAATCATACCACTGCTTCATTTTTTTCCCTTGACATTTAACCCTTGAAGCCTCTCAATAGGTTACTTCTGTGAGCAAAAAAACACATAAGAACATAAGAACATAAGAAAGTTTACAAACGAGAGGAGGCCATTAGGCCCATCTTGCTCGTTTGGTTGTTAGTAGCTTATTGATCCCAAAATCTCATCAAGCAGCTTCTTGAAGGATCCCAGGGTGTCAGCTTCAACAACATTACTGGGGAGTTGATTCCAGACCCTCACAATTCTCTGTGTAAAAAAGTGTCTCCTATTTTCTGTTCTGAATGCCCCTTTTTCTAAACTCCATTTGTGACCCCTGGTCCTTGTTTCTTTTTTCAGGCTGAAAAAGTCCCTTGGGTCGACACTGTCAATACCTTTTAGAATTTTGAATGCTTGAATTAGGTCGCCACGTAGTCTTCTTTGTTCAAGACTGAACAGATTCAATTCTTTTAGCCTGTCTGCATATGACATGCCTTTTAAGCCCGGAATAATTCTGGTCGCTCTTCTTTGCACTCTTTCTAGAGCAGCAATATCTTTTTTATAGCGAGGTGACCAGAACTGAACACAATATTCAAGATGAGGTCTTACTAGTGCATTGTACAGTTTTAACATTACTTCCCTTGATTTAAATTCAACACTTTTCACAATGTATCCGAGCATCTTGTTAGCCTTTTTTATAGCTTCCCCACATTGTCTAGATGAAGACATCTCTGAGTCAACAAAAACTCCTAGGTCTTTTTCATAGATTCCTTCTCCAATTTCAGTATCTCCAATATGATATTTATAATGTACATTTTTATTTCCTGCGTGCAGTACCTTACACTTTTCTCTATTAAAAGCAAATACACATACCTGTATTGTAAATATTATCTATAACAAAAAACATTGTCAATGTAAAAAACAAGTTAGAAAAACGCAACAGCCGTTTAAAGTGGTGATATCAAACACAAAAGCCCAAGTTAGGAGAAGCAATTGGGGAAACCTTGTCAAGCACCAATCAAATAGACACAATTGGAAAGGTGCTGGGGTCCAACATTCACACAATTGTTGCTTCTAACTTGGCTTCTTTTTTCTCAGCTTTATTATGAATATTGTGGTATAATGTTTTAAGCAACATACTACAATAGTGTTCATTATGGTAATTGTTTGTTTATTATTTTTAAAATGTTTATTAAAACGTGACCTATTGTTTGACCTAATTCGTACAACCGACCCCCTTTGTTAATGACATCTTTAGTCAGGGTTGTAACCAAGTATAAATCACCACAAATGACTTTACGTTTACTTCTAAAGATGCAAAGCGTTTCAGTAAATTAAAACAAAAACACAAACTTAAAACGCCATTAAGTGGGGTTGGCATTGCAAGGGAGATGAAGGGAGGTTTCACAGTTCCGATCAAGTGACAGTTATCTAAGAATTGTTTGTGAATGCTTTTTCACCATTGCTACAGTTTTGGTGTAAATGGCGTATATTTGTATTTCAACGCTCCCCAAGGAACTTGACAGGGCTTGAACAGTTTTGTAAAGAAGAATGGTCAAATATTGCCAAATCTAGGTGTGCAAAGTTGGTAGAGACCTATCCGAACAGACTCACAGCTGTAATTGCTGCCAAAGGTGCTTCCACCAAGTATTTACTCGGGGGGGGGGGGGGGGGGGGGGGGGTGGAGCTTATCCAATTATGATCTTTCAGTTTTGTGTTTTTTATATATAATTTTATTCTCAATAAAACCTTTTTTTCCCTTAACAGTGTGGAGTATGGTAAGCAGATAAGTAGAAAAAAAAATCCTCATTTAGAAGTTTGCAAAGACAACTTAACTGGGCTTGTGGTAGACTCTGTAGGTCCATCCATTTGCATTTCTTTCCATCTGATGATGTAGATATCCTTCTGCCTGGTGTTGATGGCTGAAGTGTAATGCTGGTTCCAGGGATCAGCTTATTTTGCCTCCCCAGCACATCAGCACACACAACGGCTGCGATGCTGGCTCTGGGGATCAACCACAGTGTGGTATCCCCAGCGGATCAGCATGACAACTGTCTGTATTGAGCTAAGTATGGTACATCTCAGGGGGTCTTCAAGTGGGGTAGTCGATGTTTCATCGACTAGCCCACAACATCTCAAGAGGACTCGACAGTGATTCTGGCGTCCCAACATATATAGACTCCAGGGCCCTCTCCTCTATCCTTACCTCCCCGGCATGACCCCTCCTCAACCACACATTCCCCTTATATACCAGCAAACCCCACCCGTGGAATCAGTCCTGCACATAGCCCTAAGGAACAGGTGTAGCTAATAAAACAATGATTCCTCACTTTGGTATTTGAGACACATGTGCGGTTTTACCTCTCCCAAGATGGCCGCTCCAACTGGACATTAGACTTAAGGTCCGCGTCATCTTGAAGAGTGTACAGTTCGTGTGCATCATCATGGTAGAGAGGCTACACTTCACACCTGAAAAAGGGAGAATACATTACCCGGGCTCAATTGGAAACAAAATGTTTGTGAAAGGACCCGAATATTAGCTTGTTTTTCATAATACAAAACAAAAACAGATTTTTGATGTAAGTGATTTGTAACGACTATATTGGTATTGAGTTTGTCTGAAAATGCTTAACTCAGAAGCCAGTGTTTGTTTCACTAAAAGCACTGAAGTATCTTATGTGTTTGATTGATGTGCCGCAACAAACTATTAAATAGTTTTACAAATAAAAGCTGTCCGATTGCAGACATAATTAATTATATTCCGGTTTGTATTTAATAATGAAAACAATGATGACTAGAAGGATAAAAAGAATCTTGTATTAAGTCATATTGAATAAACACTATGGAGAGTAGAACATCTGTTAAAGATGGTAGTATGTTTTTTTTTTTTTTTTTTTTTTTTTTTAAGAATAATTAAGCTCAATTTACTGTATTGTACTTTTATTTGTGTTCAAGGGTCACTTTCGAAAACTGCTAATTTCCCACCAAGGGTAAACAGTGACCCAATGGTTTCTGTCACAATTATACACTTTGTGCAGCAATTGTTTTACATAATATAACAAAATATTATTAAACCATTCACCCAAAAGAAAAATAGCTCACTTGTTGGTATTTTAATTTAATCTCAATAAAGTGATTTGCGGGTGCAAAACCCCCTAATTGCTGTAAATCGTGTTTAGCAGCCATAAAGTCTGATTTTACTGGCTGCTAAAAATGCTCCGCATGTAAAGAATAGTGTTCACCTGGCGTTCTGCGCCTGCTATAAAATTTGCACTTTGCCATCATTAATCCGCTACACTTACGTTGAAAAGTATTCAAATGAAGAAAAGAGCATGGAATTGGGTGGGATCTGGATACTAAGCAGGCGCAAATATTATAAGGATTTTACCTTGCACTTGCTGACCATCCAAAAACTTTGCACCTCTTGTAGATGTGAGTAACTAAGAGCTATATAAAAGCACACACCTGCAGAGACCTGTCATTGGCTTCAGGATGGCTGCTGTGGTGCACTTCCTGGTGTGGCAACACTTGTTGAGGAAAAACAGGAACATGTTAAGGTAAAGGAGAAGGTAAAGATGAAGAAGGCCCTATATATTAAATCCCAGGATTACTCTGTTTGTAATGTTAGAGGATGCAGTGCTAAAGCATTATCGTCTCACTCCGCAGGTTATCCTTGACCTCATAGCTGAATTTAAGGATGAGCTAGACCCCAGAGTCACAGCGACCACTATCCTTGCACATGTGAAAGTGTTGTGTTCTCTGCACTACTTAACCAATGGTTCCTTTCAGACCACAGCTGGAATGTCTGGAGGTATAGCCCAATCCACCTTTTCCAGTGCTAGGCAAACTTCTGGATGTCATGCAAAAAAAGGCAGCCTAATACATATAATTTCCTAAGGATACTAGCATAACTGATGTTGGCTGAGGCTTTTATCAAAAAATAAGTTTCATGCTGAGTGACCTCAGTCATAAGGATTCAGCTCCTTCTCAGAAAACTTTTCTTTTCCGTGCGCCAAGACGACTTTGCTGCCCTTCCTCTAAG
Source organism: Polyodon spathula (assembly GCF_017654505.1). Classification (NCBI taxonomy): domain Eukaryota; kingdom Metazoa; phylum Chordata; class Actinopteri; order Acipenseriformes; family Polyodontidae; genus Polyodon; species Polyodon spathula. Next base: position 21,558,561 of record NC_054534.1, on the reverse strand, counting down.
ATATTTTTTTTTTGGTTTGTATTTTTGTGCTCCACAAATGTCATGCAGAGACTCCTGCTCTCTGTACTACTAACTGCAAGTGCTGCCGCTAAATAGACTGATGCCCTCATTGAAACCCTCAGTTTTATAATTGCGGATCATTAATTGTGTGTGTTGAGTAATTTGCATTGCATTTAAGCTTACATAGGGCACAGTGCAAAATAACTGCCTTACCGCAATGCAATTTGAATTTTGCATCCGCAATTATTTGCCCTGCACCTATACTTACATTATCCCCATTATGTGTTGCAGAAGATCCAAGACATCGTCACCTTCTTAGCAACTACCGTCAATACATTTGATGATGATCATTTGTTTTCAGCAAACTTACCTCTTAAATGTATACTTGTCTCTCACTGGCCAAGGTAAAGGCAAGTGTGGGCTGACATGTGGACGCTGGCCCAGACTCACCCCTTTCACCTTGCAAACACCATGATTATTCTTAATGAACTGCATTTCTTCACAGCTTGCGAAGAGACAAACCCCTGCTAAATAAATGTTTGTTTTCTATTTCGCTTCCAGGATGTTGCAATAAAATCCACTCTTTTTTTTTTTTGGAATGTGCCATCCTCATTTAATATTTTACTCTGCAAAACTATTTATCAGTGCAATCCTCCATATTAGCTGTACAAATGCCATTGTTACCAAAAGAGCACAGATGCTAATTGACAATCAGTCAGGGTACAAAGCATCATCATAATGCTTGGTGTACTGCATAATCTTAAGCTAGTGACCACAGATACAGAAGCTATTAATTACAACTACAGGTATCCATAGTAAACGTAATAATTTTTTGTCTAGTAACTGCCCAGTAGTCACAGATACCAGTGCAATGTCACACCACTGTAAAGTCACTGTAAGTTGTTATCTGAATCAAGCAAACAGATATTAGTAATTGTTTATTAAATATGAAATTAACTATACATTGTCATCACACTTTCCTGTATCTCTTTATTATTTAATGTCGACGCTCCCAGTAAACAAGTGACTTTTAACAAAGTTTGATTTCATAATTTCTTTTGAAAACTGATTTCCAATGTTGTCCTTACTATCTCCTGCTCAATATTCTTTTTATTTCTCTTTCAGCAAGCACTGTGGAACCAGGAAACATTCAAAGCCAGCAGGACATAGCATAGACGTTAAAAGACTCAGACTTTTCTGAATTAGACATTTGGTGTTCTGTGATTCAGAGGAGAGAGCCAAACCACAGGCCTAGCCAGGATACACATACCCAAGCTGTTCCAGTTGATCATATTTAAACACTTGCTTGAACAGCAGGCACATTGCTGGGGTGATGGCTCTGTGCAGAGTATTACTCAGCACTAGAAGATTCATCGTGGCACTTAAAAAAAATAAAAAAAAATAAAAAGAAATAACACAAGGGACCACTTATAAATCATACATTTGATGAGAAACATGGCCATTTGACAGGCAGCAAAACAAACAAGACATTAAGGTGTCATGATGAATGCTAACCAGTCCACATACAGGCTGTGTTTTTAATGTGTTTAATATAATAACATGTCAATATTCGAGAGGGCAACACTTAAAAGAACAAAGAATAAATACAACTGCACTAATTAATGTTTTTATTGCTTAACCTATTGAAGACAGTCAGCTTTCTAGGTTTAGTTCCATTAACAATGGATGAATAATTCATGGGGTTGAAGAGTGCAGTTTGCCTAAGGGATGTCTGAAATCCATCACCAACTGAGACAATCTTTTCAGATTTCTTTCCTTTTTCACTTCGCCCACTTTACAATGATTTACCCATTACAATTTAAGTAAATACTTAATAGCATATAGGATATAGCATCTGCTGAATAATGTTATGTTAACATATCGAATTACATACCGTTTTGTAGTTTTCCATATACGTAAGGAAAAACTGACAAAAAATGAAAAATGTGACATTTTGAAAATCTTAAATGAAATACTGTACTACTATTATGGCTTCCAGTAGAACCTTTGCGATATCAGTGTGTAGTTTCATGATAAAAGATGTAAATTATGTTCATATATATATATATATATATATATATATATATATATACTATATATAATATATATATATATATATATATATATATTTCAGAGCATAATATGGAATCCTGAATACATCCACGCTTCTAAATCCTTACTAAGGAATGGTCTAATGACCATTAAGAAACAAAGGTGTTAAGAAAAAAGTCTTGACAGCTTCTTGAGATGAGTGGATTTGCTTCTTTGCTTTGAACTGCAGCTTACAGATGAGCTGCACTTCAAAATACTGGTTGGAAGCTCTCATTAGCAGGCTGAAGATAATTAGCATACTATAGTAGCAATAATAGGTGCAGAATTAATAATTGTTGTGCTTGAGGGGTATAGGACAGTGGCAGCATTCATTCAGTGAATTAGTCAATTAACTGACATTTTGATTTCCTGTCACCTGGGCCCTGTGATAATACCAGAAATAATAAAGAACCATACTATGGGTGGTGCACTTTTCTGTGCATCCGAGGAGGGAATATGTTTTCAATCAGATCCCTTTTTATTTGCCTAGACAGCATGTAATTAAAACCAGATACTGCTCAGAGTGAAAATTACACTGGAGCAAGTAAATATATGCAAATGATCAAACGGCAAATTCCTAGATGTGATCGCTCGCCAAATCTGGAGGGAATGTGCACCGCTCTAAATTTGGATTATTGTGATTTTTAAATTACAACGACGATCCATAGACAGGAAAACAATTTCACTTTAACTTTAAATCATTTAGATTAACATACAGGGTGTATTCAGACAGAATGAAACCAAAAATATACATTGCGGATCATTTTTATGATCTAAATAGTGGCCAAATACTGCCAATCTTTAAAGACTAATTCAACAGTTTTTTCCCCCTGGGTGTTAATTTAGCATCTCACTCGTTACATTATACATTTGAGATCATTAAAGTAAAAAATGACACCATGTCTGATTTCACATTTCACGAAGTACATTTGCCAGTGTTGGTATTTGGGATTCTTTTATGTATTGCATCAGTTCAGGGCCAAAAAGTGAGTGTGGCTGTGATAGTCCTAACATTTTACTCCATACTGTAGATATTCTTTTATCACTTGGATCAGAGTGAAGCTCCATTAATATGTTTCTGTAAGAAATGCAGCTGGAAAAACAGAGTGAAAGAGCACATGAGTCTACATAAGTCTCAGAACGTATTCATATAATTTGTCATAATTCAGCTGAATATTACAACAGACCTTACAATTATTTTTATATTTCATACTAGTGTAATTACTCTTCATATTCCCAATTACACAAAGTACCCATTTGTGCTTTTACAGCATTATTCAGTGATCATTTTGCTTTCATATATGACAAGCCTGTAGCCCCAACAGCCAAGGCAATATTTTATGAAGATCTCATGAGTGTTATAAATGACCTGGCCATGGTGATAGGGCTTCTAAGCCCCCAATTTTCTGGTGTGGCAGTATTGTGAGGGAGAAAGAGCAGCATAATAACACGTGCACTGAGCAGCTCCCAGTGAGTAAAGCGGAATATATTTTTCACTGTAACACAATGGATTTTGACAACTATTCTGCGGCAATGGTTAGAAGACATTTATATTTCTATGTGACAAAGGCCATTTATCAAGCTAACCATTGTTGACTCGATTGCACTGGAGGCAAAAATACAGATTACAAGAGGGTTTAAATGTATTTGTTGCTGTCTGACTTTCTGTATCATTTTGCATTGGTTATAGATTATTACACCTACATAAACAATTCTTCTGTGGTAAGTGTTACTGTGTAGAAACTCTACAGGTGCAGTTCAATTGGTTTCTATGTTCTACTATTTATTCTAACGTGAATGTATTTTGTTATTTTGCTTTATGCACACACTGTGTTTGTGACACTTTCAAATAAATCTTTAATCCACTTTAACTGAGTCATTTAAAGACAGGATTTTAAAGACCATTTTGATTGTTTAAATACAGTTTATTACACAATATCAGGAATATCAACCATAACGTATTCTAAAATAATTTACCATAAATATCTGTGTATATGTTGCACCGGTGTATACGTTGTCTGGTCCCGTCCCCCTTTTTGAGACAACAATTTCAGGAAAAGGCCTATAGATCACACCGATGTATAAGTCACTCCCCCCTTTTTAGGACCCCCTAAAAATACCTAGAAAATAGACTTTTTACAAAGGTTTTTACAGTATTCTGTTCAAGAGATATTTAAGTATTTGTTCATTCAAATATAATATATAACCTTTAATCTGTTTAATTTGTTTTATTTTTCTATTGGGCATGGGAGTATGGTATACAAAAATGTAATTCAGCATTTGCAAAATATGCATCACACAAAACCATTCAATACAAGCATGTTTAGTGTGTCAAGCAGGTTGTACACAGGTGTGCATTATACACCTCAAAATACAATAGTTACCATTCTAATAGGCATATAAAAAGAAGAAATAAGTTATTATGAAGGAGACTAGTCCATCAGCGTAATGTTCAGTTTAGACACAAGAGCTGGGTACTTTAATAACAGAACGAGCCATTAAGGTAATTCAGTTCAGCTCAAATCTTTTTTTAAACCATTAAAATAGCAAACACAGTATAGCTCATTCCATTCTGCTTGATCCTGATTATAATGTGCTTTATCTTTCATTTCAAACAGATGGCCAAGAATATTTAGGAGTAATCTTTTTTCTAAGACGTTTTATGTGTGGCTGCAAGTAGGTTTCTCCTTGGAAACTAATAACAAAACAGCTTTGAAATGGTCCCCCCCCCCCCCTGGTTGCAATATAGCACTAAAGCTAGGTCAACTGGTTCTCATTTTTAACAGTAAATTGCCTATTTGTTTTCTTAGGATTGCTTGTGTAGAAATCTGGTGGGTATCTACAAAATCAGTTCTCCCATATGTTTTTGATTCACAAGCTTTTGTTTGTTTTGCCCCAAGAAGGACAACCCTTTAATGTTTAATCCAAATGTTTTCCAGAACCACAATTGCTTTCCAAATAGAAGTATGGCATTTATCATCGCCAATTCGCTGAGTGCAGAATATTTGAAAAATTCCAGATATTTGATTTTTTAAATAGACTTTTTTGTATCATGAAATAGTACACTAATACAGTGGAAAGTGCATAATGCATGAAATAGTGCAATAAATATAGTGGAAAGTGCAGAATACATGATAGTAACAATACATGAAACAGTAGCAGCAGCTAATAACATACTATTACTGTACAGTATATTAGTATTTTTTCCACATGCTGCATACTTAGCCAACCCATGGCATATTAATTTTTTAAGGATTTCTCTAATACTTTGTATTATTTTATCTGGTTGTTGTGTACATATAGCAAAAGCGATAGTGCAACTTAAAATATTTATGAACATGCACAATAATTTATAATTAATATTTTCAAACATTATTAATGATGTTTTTAATGGAGATGTTATGGTTCAATTTGTAGATAATATTAATGATTGTACCGTCTGTTGTAATCATTTTGACAATTAAATATTAAGTCAAATGCAACTGTAATAATAACAACTTCAAACTGTGCTATAATAAAATCATTTCAGCCATGGGTTGCATTTCCTGGCACTATTTCATCCATGGCTTTATTTCATCAGTTTTATTTTACAGCAATAAAAAATAAACAATTCATCCCACATGCTGTTAATCTGTGGTCCCTGGGCTGTAACTACTCTAACACAGCATGGGTCATGTGCTTGCTAAAGTGGGCAATACAAGGTATGAATTAATAGAAATGTCAGTAACTTACCTAAAAAATTCAAGCACATAGAAGAGAAGGGTTACATTTAGCACGACTGTTTCTAGTGTTGTTCAACAGGGTTGCTGCATTAAGATCAGTGGCTTTTGATTTCCTTTATGTATCCTTCTTCTGCAAGGAACAGGTAGCACATGTTTTTTGGTACCATGCCAGTATGCAGTTTACATTACAGTTCACTATTTTACATACACCATTCTTTATTTGTCTTTCTTTTTAGAGTATGGGCTTTGGAAACCTCCAAAGAATGCAAAATTGCTGGTAAAAAGCAAGGAACAGGCTGATTGAGGAGTTCATTCTGGAATAAAAGGAGAACAGTTGACTTTTGGAAGGAAAAGTATGAACCTTATGTCCTCATGATCACCAGTTGGCTCACAGTTGAACCAAAACCACGCTTGGCAGCTGCCAGTTGTAAAGGAGCTTGCAGCTGGTTTCAACAGCCAGCCTTTCTCTGAACCAGAGCAGGGTAGTGCCAAGTGTTTCATTGTAACTGTTTCCAAATGGATACTTTTCAGCGGGTTTTAATATTTTGCCATTGATATTAATTTCCTGTCAGTAGATTTAATCATGATAGATTGACACAACAGAACTCAAAAAAAGGTATTGTTGTAAGCAAACTCCCCAAATACAATCTTGTTTGCAGTGTAACACCACAGTCCATGTTATTGCTTTTATTTATTTATTTATTTATGTTTTTGAAAGAATGACAAAACATACCTGTGCCTGACAGGTGCAGTTATTACTGGCTTAAACATTTTTCTCACATGTTGCAGTAACTCCACCTGAAACAGATATTTTAAGGTTTAAATTTGAATGATACAGGTTTTATCAGATAATTGTACTGCTTCCAGCAAAATAACATGGAAGACAGCTAGCTATGCCTGAGCAGACAGTGTTGCCTGGTTACATCAACTGAATAAAATCTCTGTTATGTGTGAGAGCTCATGTCAGGATGGTAATTACCACAGCTGAGATAAAGCCTGCTCTAAATGTCATCTGCAGCTGACAAATACATGACGCTCAGCTCTGCTAAAAGATACAGGCATTCTGGAAGTGTTTACTTGGCAAAGATTTGGCTGTGCTTTATACATAACACTGTTTGCGACTGGCACAAACATGAATGTTACAGTTTAAACCAAATGCAGTGTAATTTTCAGTAAGTGATGTAAAACATTTGAGTCTGCTGCACTCCATTTAATATTCTTCAACATGAAAAAGTCACACAGCTTGAATACCCAGAAGGCACTCAAGGTATAAAAATACTGCACCTTTCCCAGAAACAGAACTGGAGCCAGCTGATTTTCCAGTGAAATGGCTGACAGACAAAGCCTGTTCAAAACATCAGCAATTCTGCTGCTGCGATTATGGTATTGATTGTTGGGAGCTTGCATGACCAAACAAAGCTGCAAGCACAGCCAGCCATTTTATGTAATTTGTGTACCGTTCTTTTTTTTTAATAGCTCCCTGGAAATAATACTATTAGGATCTGTATATTGCACCTTTATCTGTCACAGTCATTTTTTGTTTTTAAAAAATGTATGTATGATATTACATAGCTTTTATATGCCCAAAATAAAATAGATAACCTAAATGCTTTGTTTTCTGCTTTTTATAACAAACAAACAAACAAACAAACAAATAAATAAATAAATAAATAAATAACATGAGTCTTTATTTTAAGGAACACATTTTAAATGGTTAACTGTTAACAGATATGTTTTGTATTTTATGTTAATAGTTAGTAAACAAATTGCTTAACCCTACTGTATATCCAAACTAGTATAAAAGGTATGCTAAAATAAAACATGTGATCTACTTTCATAAACATTAATACAGTAACTTTTTGAAAGCCCTATAAGCAAATTTAGCCCCATTTTAGAATAGGACAGTTTCACCCCAGGTCATTTTTTTTTTTTTTTTTCGAATGACACCCTTCCCCCAAAAACCAAACACAAACACACAAACACACACACACACACAAACACACACAAACACAAACACACACACACAAACGCGCAGCATATTTAAACAGCTACTCTCTATGGGTACCATGGGGTTTAATTTCCCATGATCACTCAACTGCAAGAGAAATGCCCAATGATTCCATCAAAATTCACATCAGCAGAGTTGTAGCTTAAATACCCTTGCTCCTTACCAGCAGAAAATCATATCCGTTCTACTTCTGGTACTACTGGAGCTGCTGGGCTGAAGATCAGCCTCCCTAGATCCCCTCAGGGGATTATAGCCTCTATCATCTAACTTGCTTTTTTTTTTTTTATACTGCCAACGATTTATTATATTAGACAGTACACTTAGCCAGGTTTATATACTTCCACAGCATTAATATTTCACGACAAAGACATGTCTGTATATTTTGTTCCTCTAACAAGACAGGTCATCCAGGCCACAGCACTAACTGTGGGTGTGCGTTTAAATAATTTTCTGGTAGCTATTGTTGCTAACCTTTATAATCAGGCAGTGGAAATGAAGTGCAAACAGCTGGCTAATAGTTTTTATATTTATAGCTATTTAGAGCCGGGTAGAACAGGCCATAAAAAATACTTTTTCAGCAATGACTCGCATTCAACTTTGAGTCAACAAACGGGGAATTTGCAAAGAGATGCAGTCAGCTTAAAGAATTATCTTTTGGAAAAAAAAAAAAAAAAAAAAAAAAAAAGTTTATGATAATATATGTCAAAGGGTGCTGGAACTAATGCTGTGGGGGTGTGGCAATTGACAAAATGTTACAAAATGGTATACTTGCAATTTCCAGTTTTTCTTCCTGCCAAAAAACTGGATCTAAAAAAAAAAAAAAACTAAAATGATAATAGTCCAAGCATGTTCTTCTGTCAAAAGAGTCAGTCGTTTAAGTAATGTCAGCATTTTATAAAATATAATATTGTGCCATTTTGAGTTAAACTTGAATGTATAGTATCCATTCCATTTTCTGAACATAGCCTTTCATGTAGTCAATGCCCAAAAGTTTGATTGCATTATCCTCTTATCGACACTGCCACATGTCTTCTTCAGAGGGGTTAAAATTAAAAACAGCAAAGTGCATGTCACAGATTTTCACATGAATACATATACTATCTATTTTTACTTGAGAACACTAAACCTACATGATAAAGAAAATAATTATAAACCTGCCTTCAGACTCTTTTACTTTGTCAGTGCAGCTTATTCATCAGGCCAGCAACAGTTTATGATGCCAGAGATAGTACATCTTGAATAGTGCAATAGGATTAAGAGGGTTCCTGCTGGATCGTAGTAATAAAAGTGCATACCAGTGGCGTTGCTAGCGAGTGGTTAATGGTTTTTTTTACCTTCCATTTAGAATTGTATTTAATATACCTTAAAGATATATAAAATACGTTGATGTGACAGAAATATAATGAGTTCTGGTTGTAAATCTCCCTCCTGACCTGTGAGGGCGCTAAGTAGCGAAAGGGGAAGTCTTTTGATTGGCTGGCCTGACAGTTCATTTCCTTGGTCGGGAAGTCGGTCAGCCTGGAAGAAGACAAGACTCTGTTGCAGGAACACATTGACCTGGAAGGTTTAAACGAGGTAGCAGCTGCAGGCAATAGAGACAGCTGCAATCGGAATTACCAAGGGGTCATGTGTGATAGCATAAAGGGGCTGGAGAATCGTAAATCTTTTCCTTCGCTTGGGTTTTGACCATAACCTTGAAGGACTATGAGAGCCGCAGTAACCACGGCTTATAATAAAGGAGACCAATAAAAAGAATATTCTTGAATGTTTTGTTTGTTTGTTTTGTCTGTTAGTAGCTGTCTGTGTTTGGAAACCACCAGACAGCTAACACGTATCCGCAGTTGTCGCCTTGGGCCAGCACAAGCTGGATCAGCACTGCTCTACAGTCACCAAATAACCTGTTTATCACCCACCACGAGCACGACTGCATGCACCCAGGACTGGTGACCGTGTCCAGTATTATTGTGGGGCAGATAATTTGTGTTTATTGTTTGGACTGTAACCCTTTTTGTCTCCTCTGTGCATTACAAATTGTTGGGTATTGCTGGGGTCTATTATTTGGCCACCAGACCTGGATTAAGAATAACAAAACCACTTTCCAAATCGGATTACAATCGTCTGTGATTATTCCTGCACGACATCACCTCTGCACCTGTTCACAATCAGCAGCCACTTTGCTACAGTCGAATATACATCAGTTGGTAAATAGTTTATCTTCAGTTGCCATGGAGTGCCCTGTACTGTAGAACCATTGTCTAGAGCAGAAAATAAACTGCTACACAGACACCTGTCAAATAACCTCTGTAATGACTATCCCAATGATTTGTCTGACACGTAGCCTACAGGTATTCATCAGCTGATCAATACAGTGAGTTCCTGTTTATCTGCAGTAGCCTCTATAATTAAGCCTATTTGTTTGTTTTGCATGTGATGAGGGAGATAGGGTAGAGCTGGTGGAAAGAAACAATTTTCCCCCTGTGGTAAATATATTGACATTAACAGACACAGGCAGAGTCATTAAGGAGCTCAACATGAAAGGAATAATGAGCAATCTGACTGCTTTGCCAGCGGAATATAAGCATGTCTCATGGTGCACTGCTACAAAGAGAAAGGTGCAGCTAAAGGTCTGATAGAAGAGAACATTTACAATTAAGTGAATTGATTAACCTTTACAAATGCTGTAATGTTATGAGTTTTTTTTTTTTCTTTGCTAATTGAAAAGTATGCCTCATCGATTTAATAAATATTTAGGTTAAAAACTGGAGCAGCCAATCAGAAGCATTATACTGTACATCTGACGTTGTTTAATTTGAGACCTGATAATTTGTCCACTCGTCTTAATTGATAAAGAAAGCAGGAAACCAATCTCTGTATTTACTTTTCAATGGAAGACACATTTCTTTATTGCACACCACAATCTGCATAATTACACACCTAGTAAATAATGGATTGTTTTGATGTATGGCTGCCTTGCATCTGCTGTAGTTTTAGTTGGAAAGCCTACTGATTGAATAGACATTTATATATTATTTGTGTTTTTAGTATTATTTTCAGTCAAGAAGCCCCATATGTACAGTTATCTGAATGATGTATGTCAGTTTGTTTACTTTATTATCATATGGTAGGCTACCATTGTTTCAAACCTTTTATAATATACCAGTTTTCAAAACTAATCATACTTTTTTACAAAAAGATTGAAAAAAAATTTAAAATCATAATAAAAACTGGATCCGCAAATTGGCCTTAAAATCTGTGACAGTCATAGTACAATCCACAAAATAAAATGTTTTAAGTTCAATCTTGGCAGGTTCCAGGTCTAAGACAAGACTAATCTTCCATCTACTGACCCCTCAGCTTGTTCGTCATTATCAACATATGATTGTAAAAAAAAAAAAAAAAAAAAAAAAAACTTGACAATGGTAAGATATGTGCCAAGCCATTTATTTTTCCTATCTGGTTCATGAGACACTTAAAAGCAATGAATATACAATGAACAAATACATTTTTAAAAGAAATGTAAATTGCAAAATTTGATTTATTTCTATGACTAGCAGGGCGGATATGTTGGAAATAACATGCACTCAGTTTGAAAATTAAAAACATGTTAATGCAATCTGAATTAATACTGTAACTGTACACCGAAATGCAATCCAGCACTAAGGTCATCTGCAAAAACAGTAAAATACAACAAACAAATATTCATGTAAAAAAACTGAGGGCTATAGCTGTGGAAGGTAGCCCCGGGCCGTGGTAGCTGCTACCAAGTTCCTGGAGCCCTGACACGGCCGTGGAAGGTAGCCCTTGGCCGTGGTAGCTGCTGCGGCGGTCCTGGAGCCCTGACACGGCCGTGGAAGGTAGTCCTTGGCCGTGGTAGCTGCTGCGGCGGTCCTGGAGCCCTGACACGGCCGTGGAAGGTAGCCCTTGGCCGTGGTAGCTGTATAGTTTTGGTAGAAAAGTAACGTGTGTGTATATGGTTTATATGTGGTTATGGTTCAACAATGTTTGTGTTTTAATGAGCTATTTTTTAAGTTGAGTTGGAAAATGGTTTTGCACACGGTGGGGTGTATCAACTGAGAGGCCTATTGAAACACTCCATGGTCGTGCTGTAACAGAAATACGCCAGAGTTTTACAGCTTTCAGTAACAAAGGTAGCATATGTCATAGCATGTGCACAATACATTCTACAGCCTTTAAAATATAAATCATACCGCTGTTGTAACAAAGCACGGAGCTCTCGCAGCATGAGAAATAAATTACAAACAGCAGATGCAGCACAAATGAACATGTACATAGCACTGTAATCTACTGGATGTTTGAAAATGATTAGCAACCCAGCTATTGCATGATTTTGCACTGATAACTCATAAAAGGCTTTCAGCAGCTGTAGGATTTACAACACAGCCTCCAAATAGAAAGGATGCAATCTGTAAAGGTTTCACAAATGCAATAATTAGTATGACGCGTAATTGGTAGCAGCAATTACAGTTTAAGATTTAGAATGTGAGTGGCTGATAATTGGCAAAGAAGAAATGTAATGTCTCAATTTTTATTCTTATAGAGATGTCTCAACCTTAAAATAGCTTTAATTTTGTCTACAGAACATTCACTATAAGATCAGTTAATGATGTGGGATATCTGTTTGAAGAAGAAGGCCAACATTCACTCAACAGCATCATATTGTTGAGACAGCTCTGAAAATATGAATTTGACCATATGGATGGGTTACTGTTCCTATGATAATCATGCCAGTTTTTATCTTACATCATAATAACCCAATACATGGATATCACTAAGTACTAGATCTCCAAGTCACACATCATTTTCAAATAACTGCAAAGGGAGAAGGTCAGAGGAAGCAGGAGAAAATCATAAAAAAGTAAAAAGTTAGTTCAAAAAAAAATTTGATGTGAGATGCGAGAAGCAGGCGTTTGTTGTATGGCAGATGGTAGCCCTTCAAGGAATGTCATAGATGTGGAAGTTCAAACATAAAATGTTTTTCCACATCACAGAGAAACTAACAAGGACGAGTTGAAAATTCTTTACTAAAAAGCACACGAAAGAACTGTAACACACAAGAAAGGTTAGTACACCTATCCATCAGCTGAAAATACATGCATCTACCACTGAGCTGTTTAAGATAGAAAAAGCAATTAATCAACAGGAAACCTGTATAAAGCTCTAGGTGTTGACAACTTTCACACAGGGCAGCTCAAACATGAAGGTGAAAGTGGTTTATTGGGGTCAACTGGTAAGTCTCCTAATGATCGTTCAAGAAAAATGACAACCAGAAGTTTTATATCTCCACCCTCAAAATGTGTAATATTTATAATTGCCATGTCAGCCTTTACTGTCAGTTCATTAGGTTGTTGGTCACAAACTAGCCATATAGGTCCTTAATGCTTATTTACAAGGGCGTGTGGGTGGTTCACTGGTACATGGGAGTCAGAACACTGTCTTTGAAATGCTACATAGGCGCACAGGCTTTATTGGTTACAGGTGATGATAATCGGGTACCAGTAATAATAATCGTTAGGGTTGCTACCAGCAATGGTATCCCCTTGACGGTCTGTACTTGCAAAAATAATAATCTATAGTCAAATGAGAAATCAAAACAGGAAACTAAAACATTTAACAAAACAACAAAGAAAAATGCTTGCCACCTCCGCTAATCTGAGAGGCATGAGATCAAATGATGTTCTTCTATGCCCTCAATACTTTAATGGGGTTGCCCAGATCCCCCTGAGCTAACACAACTAATGTCTCAGGGACTGTACTTCACCAATATGGTTACGTAAACAAAACCAAATAGAGCGGCTGTCTTCTTCAGCCATCTTCGTTGCCTCATATGAGCTCCACTGCCTCCTGCCGCTGTATCAGGAACAGGCAGCCTTTTCTTTAACTCAGTCTGTACACTTTTGTTCTCGCTGTTATTCCAGTTCTCTGGCCAGGGCTTCCGCTGCGTTGTATCCTGCAAAGGCTAACCTAAGGAAAAGGAGAATGTAATTACTATAGAATAGAATGTAGAATCCAAGCAATCAAAGAGGTCCACGTGACACACCCTTGCTCAACTGCTTTGTGTCATCGGCATGATTGGCAGGTGAGTCAAACAGGACTTCTCAGTCCCTGCCCGATAGCCAGCACAGACCTCCCCTATCACAGCTTAAAGTTTAGTAATACTGTATAGAGCAAATATAAACAGTACCATTTATGAAGGCCTGCACATACTTAAAATGATAGCTTTCATGTGGGGTGATGGGTTTATTATTTCAATATGTTTTTTTTTTTTTTTTTTTTTTTTAATTGACCCTGGTCTCCAGTGCTTAAGATACCTGTGATACACTGAAATATTCTGCTGCCAATGAGATGCTCTTAGAACTCGTATTATTGTACACAGCATAAAGTCTATTTAACAAGTAGCCATCTGCATTGAGCAAAAAATAGCTTCATCCTTATTAGCAACCTTATTAACTTTGTTCTTTATATTTTTAAAACATTGTCATTTACAGTTCATGCTACGCTTGCAAGAGCACTGTAACTTTGTGGGAGTCTGGAACCAACTCCCCAGTAATGTTGTTGAAGCTGACAACCTGCGATCCTTTAAGAAGCTGCTTGATGAGTTTCTGGGAGCAATAAGCTACTAACAACCAAACGAGCAAGATGGGCCAAATGGCCTCCTCTTGTTTGTAAACTTTCGTATGTTCTTATGATCTTAACACATTCTTTTCTGTGGCGGCATAATAATAATCAGGTTGCAAGGCTTTCTAATGTATTTAACCACATGACTGTGGGCAATATGGAAAATTCAGATCCTTACGTTGATTGGAAATTCTTAGTGTAGCGATCCTGGAGGGGTTCATGTATTAGTAGTTCAGGCATTCATTTCTGGCTGGTTCAGGGAGGTATCCATGAACAGATGGGAGTATTCATCTGAGGTTTCTGCTGTTTGGCTGTGATTAAAGTTCCTGGTTTGACATGCTCAGTGGCGGGTCTGTGAACACTGATTCATCCTCCTTGAGTGTTGTTGTGCAATGTTTTGTCATGTACATGAATGGCAATTTTGTTGCATTACTAAATTACATTTAACATATATCACATACCTTTGTTCATCTTTGATTTGCAACAGACTGCGATTAATAGCAAAATTTTGTTTCAGGGTCCTGTCGCTTCAAGTGCAGTGATTCATACCCTGATTCTGATCGTAATTCATCATTAAACCAGCAATCCTTGAATATGACATGTTTTAACTTGCCTAGAGCTAACAAGCGAAGCAGTTTGATTGTACTTAATCAGCAGGTAAAGCTGATCTTGCCTGTGTAAATGAATTGCTCTTGCAATATCATAATAGAATCAATTGAACAAGCTTCACATTATCTCCTAGTCGACTTCAGTTAGACCTTCTCTGATTACACTGTTATAAATAAAAAATAAATAAATCTGTGAATAAAAAATAAAAGGAGTGCTACTGTACAATTTGCGTACTGATGAATTTTAGTAAGTTAAATGATATACAATCGTATACACAAATGTTATTATATTATTTATGTTTTACCTGATTAATGCACATCATTTATATTTAAAGGTTTTTATAATACCTTTAAAGTCCAAAATCAAGTGCTTTACACAAAAGTGAAATTAAATATTACATCTGAATATGCATAGCTGGTGTTCACTCCATAATGTGAGTTGCAGCTAGCTGGAGAAAAGAAAAAAAAATATTTGCAAATACTCTGCTGAAGGTCAAAGAAGAGAAACATATGGAGTTTTAAATGTAATATGCCTATGGGTAAAATAACTCTGCAATGGCAAACAGAAAAGTCCTGATTTTCCTTGATAGGTTTTCATAAAACACTGCATACCCAGCCCTGCCACAACAGTAGATGTTGCGGTCATCGTGTGGTAGTGATCTGCGTAATCCAACAGCTTGGACACACCTGGAGACGGAGTCCAAAATGTATTGGAAAGTCTCTTGAGAGACAAGGCACCATTCATCTTTCAGGACTTCAAACAGTCTGCAGTGTTGTAATTTGTTGGTAGATCACATCTCTCTTAAGAGAACTGGTCAGATTTCGCCAAGTATTTAGGCGAAAAATTGCAATTTCCCTCAACAGTTAAATGTACAAATGCCTTACAGTTTTATCTGGGCCATTGAATTAAAAGGTAGAATAAATAGGATATGGTGTAAACAAGTAAATAATTCTCTGACCTACAGTACGCATCATTCTGATTTTTCAATTCTTGTTTTGTTTTTAAAAAGTTTGACCTCATGGTTCATAGCAATATGAATTAGTATTTTTGCATCTTTTTTGCATTATGTTTACAACAAATATAGAGGCAGCACACTATGATAATAGTGCTACTATTATTTAAAAAAGAATCCACTTGACCCTGTCTTTGTTATTTATGACATTTACAGCAAACTTCTAAGTGTCCTGCCAGAGGGTGCCCTTTTATGGAGACAAAGAAGGGTCTATGCTAATATTGTGACTGGTACTCACTGAAAGAACTGTACTATGAATTAAACATGCATTACATTGAGCTCAAACTTTTTAAAACTAAGTTTCAAAGATGTGATGAAAAACAACAAAAAAAAAAGAACTGGAAACAAAATGCTGTGAATGATAAGCAGGTGAGAAAATGACTTGACCATGTGCACCCTATTTGTTCTACTATTGAACATAATACTGCACATATACAATATAAATACACATTTCCAGTCACCTTCACAATTCTTTTCCTATTTTACTTGTAGAATTATTGACTAGGTGTCTGTTTTTTCGTGGTAACACCTACTATTGAGGTAATCGGCTTCCTGCTGAGAAAATTATCCTGTGAAATAATGTAGTAACTGTTGATCTTTGGCATTCTGGGGATGTCAAATTACACTCTCCTCACATGAGATGCTCACACTCTCATTCTTTTCCATGCAAGCTTCCAGCAACCATTGTCATTTTAGAATAATTTATCTGCAGTGCCAACGTTCTTTCAAACTAGCTTTAAAAGGAAAACTGCAAATCTCTTTAAATCTAACACCAGACTTTTGTACAAATTGTCATAGAATCTGTAAAATAACCCAGAAGTTATGTGTAAAAGAAAATGGCCTAACCAGAAGGTCTTCAAAGAGCACCTTAAAAGATAATAATTAAATAGCAACAGTACTGCTTCATTTTTCTGCCACCTATACATGAAACCTCAGATTCAGAGGAGGAGAAGGTGACAGTTACAGTTCCAAAAATAGGTTCTTTGTATCTCTCTATTTGGCATTTGGCATTATATGTAATCTGCTCTGTAGAGCACAATCTGAGTGCTTGTCACTTGACCAGAACAAAGCCTCTCCTCTGATTTACCAGTGAATCTCTGAAGGAATGGAATGATTTTGAGAAGTGTTTAGGTTTTCTTTACACAATGCTGCTCTGAACTGATCCATTTCCCCCTAAACAAAATACATTTTTTAGATCTAGGAGTTTACTAGCCTAGATGATTCATTGCAGGCATTGTAGAGACAATAAATTCAACATTAAATTCAACTGATAAAAAAAGAAAAGGGCTAACTGGTTAATCTAGATGGTGGATCAGACTGTAATTTTAAATAAAGCACATACTGTACTATATATACTGCTGAACACATCAATCAATCAATCAATATTTATTTTATACGGCTTTCCTTTCACAGTGAACCACCATCACAAAGTGCTTTACAAGATAGTGAGGAACAACGCATAATACATTAATACAGTGAAATACAGGGCATGGTACATTAAATACAAACAGTACAAATAGCAAGGATGGAAACATGGATGGAAATTATTGTATATTTTAATGACAGGAATCATATTACAGTTTTGAAACTTTTTGTATATACAATGAATGATAATGCAAACTAATGAATCTACATTAAAATACAATATTGCAGCCATCTACTGTACAGTAGAGGCAGATTGGCGGACACATTTCTCTGCTCATATTACTTAAGATGGTTAAGGAATATCAATTAAAATGCTTTGTATGAAGTGATATGGAATGAATCCAGCTTACTTGAATTGAATTCCAGCTTACTAAATTGGCAGGGACAAGTCTCTTTACCTTCTTGCAGCGTCTAGCTGTTAACACACCGTGCATGACCCCTGGGGACAAGACCACGGCATTTCAGTTATGCTGGCAAAAATAAAGTGTTGTATGAACGATGTAGACATTACAAGGTAAGTCTTGCACTCATCATTTAGGGGAACTCTAAAATGGGAAAACAAAGATCAGATTAACTACTCAATGTAAAAAAATTGACATATTATTGCTAACAGAGTGACAGATTAGTGACATAAATGGATTGTGGTTTATAACGTACATTGATATCTGTCATCATTATACTGTATTATTGAAAAAGAAGGAAGGCCAAAATTAACTTCATGACAGTTATTAAAGGTAACATAAGAATGCAAAACCTTGAGCAATATCTGAGATGGACAAATAAAAAAGCATTTACAATAGCAATGGAAATGAGGTAACCGTAACATTATATTCCCTCAGCAAGGTTAATTGATTCAGTTCATGTCCAGTATGTAATTATGTTTGACACATTCCTCTTTATTTTTCCCTGGATTTATACCCTCTTAAGAACATCCTGATTGGATTCACAATTTCTAATTTTGTAATGTGACTTCAAATGAAAACCATGAATGGCCCTGAAGAATGTAAACAATTGACATATTCCCTTCTGGAATGGGGTGTAGGGGAATATTTAATTAAAAATATCTTAAAATATGTGTCTTTTCTGTCTGCTGTCTATTTCAACATCATGTATGTTTGAGTTTGTTTGTAACCCACAAAAATGATATCTGTAAATGATCATAAGGTGTCAAGAAATCATCAGTATAACAATAGAATACAAACCTCCAAATTGTATAATTTGTTAACCCTTTAAGGTACAAGGGACGTGTCCCGCAAATAAAATGATGCAAAACGTTCTTATTTTTGCAATGGGTGCACCAAACAGGGTTTAAAATGTACTGAAAGGTTGGATCAGGGCATCCAAATGGTTAGTTTCCTTGTGATGCCTGAGTCAATTCCTTGTGTTCCTTGTGCACCTTAACCCTTTGCAGTCCATTTATTCAGCGTTTAACCCGCATAGGGTTAAGTGGTTAAACTAAGGAAATTAAACATTCTTTTTAAAGAATTCAAAGTTTCATCAACTTTGGTTTATGATATTACTTTTTCAAGATACTGTATATGTCCCAAATGTGACCATACACAAATCATTTAATTAAAGTAAAACTACCATACAACCATAAAAATAGGATGCTTTGCTCTGTACAACCTGTTTTTAGAAGTCACACTTCTTATCATCATGGGACAAAATAATGAAACCTGTCAAGATTGAACATCTTGACAGAAACCTTTTTATTCATGACTATAGATTTTCAGTCATATTTACAATGTGAAAAACGTACTTTACAGGTACAGTATAACTTCATGCCGGTACATTGGACTTAAATAGCATAGCTTACTGCAGATTTTTATTTGAGTTATATAACCGAGCGAGATAACTTCCTTGCTGATGAAATAAGCAGTGACACTTTTAAATAGAAAGATTTTTTAACTAGCATTACATTTTAACTAGCGGGGGCAATTCATATGTAATTATGTATAAAATAATACATCACATACAATTGAATCCAACAGCAATTCAGGATACACAGCACACTTTCTTATATTAACCCTTAACCTGACATGAATTCATCATGAACAGGGTACTTATATTTTTGAGAATCTATTGGTCCTCCATAAACTCAGCCTGTTCATATACATATCATTATTTATAACCACTGCAGGGCAGGGTTGACAGATGTTTTTATCTGGTTGACCTTTCCACAGTGACAGTCTACAAGTTATATGGAAATGGTATATACCAGAATGCATTGTGACTCCAGAATAATCCAGGGACCAAAAATATACCAGGAGAATATGCACCACACTAGGCCAAATCCAACCAGATAAAAGGTACTAATAACATGACTAGGCAGTCTACCGCTGGTCAACTGGGAATTTTGTCCCGGGCCTGGCAAATTTGTTTTTACAGCTGGGAGGCAAAAATGAATGCCAACATACCATGTGCAAAGCTATTACAGTAAATTAGCCCTCGCATTCCTAGAATGAGTGGTTGTTGTGTGCCGGCTTTTACTTCAAAGGAACAACAGCAATGACATTTAAATTATAAAAACTTGTCCTGGGCCCAAAAAATGATGTGGGAGCGACGGTGCCTGGTCCACGTAATAAGTGATTTGCACGTGTTTATTATTTATGTGATTCAAATAAAATCATCATCATTTATTATTATAGGAAAAAGAGAACCTGAACTGCTCGTTCTCCTCCACTGTTAAGATGGCAGTATTTGAATTATAGGTAATTTCTTCTGACGTGAGTAGACAAATCTTCATCCCACAAAACAAGTAAACGGGTAAGGTACAATTGATCATGATGAAAACGTGCATTACTGGGAAGTTACTACTGTTTATGAATTTCATCTTAATCTAATATCTTTTCTTTATTATTGTATTCTTGAACTGCTTGGTAGTATCAAGGCCGTCATTAATGCAGTCCTTTATATGGGCCTCAATAGCTAGGTCACGGTTTCCTTGTCAGTTATCTGTTGAGTCAAATGTAGGATCAAAATATGTAATTTGAAGAGTAAAGGGAAATGCTACAAAGAAGGTATCATATAAAAGAACAATCATTGCTGTCAGTTTGACCTTCTGCTGACTAATGACATTCCAAATCCATACCATAATCCAGATGTAAAGAGTAAGTGGTTGTGATGTGATAATATCTTTACATAGAAATGCTTTCCAATGGGGTATATTTACAAAATGTAATTGTAAAGTACTAGTCTGGAAGTAATTTAATATAAGCAGAGTTGTACTTAAAAAAATAGTCATGTTCCTTTAGCTGCAGGGTGGCCTTACAGGTCAAAGGTTACATTTTCTGTATCTCGCTGTGTAAGTAATCAATAACCAAGCTTGTGACATAATAAAAAAGAGTTAGGTCATCATTATGAAAATGAATACAGCCATGTAACCACTATAAACTTCATGTTGTTCTTTTTTTTTTTTTTAAGTAGAAGATGGTTGTGTTCCAATAGTACAACAGCCTTCCAAATCAGTTCCAATTATTTTATAATTATTCATAATTCATAATTATTTTAGCATCTTTTGCATTAGTAATAAGACCTAGATTGAATAATAAAATCCAGCTATAAGTACTTATTTACCAACATGTTTTAGTTTTATTGGATGCTTTAATGGTCTTACAGCAATTAATACCATCACCATTTCAAAATTGTATATTTATTTTGGAAGAGTTATATTAGCCCTCTAACTTCTAGCTCAAAGACCTTTGTATGTAGCAAAAATATTTTGTGGTTCCATTTCCTAAGGCTCAAAACACCTCCCCTGTGCTTATTAGGTTTAGCAGAACATGCACTAAACAGTATTGTTTTTCAATCTCTTTTACATTACAGAAAGTCTTTGGTTGAGCTTTGCGTGCATTGCAGCTTGTCTCTGCTGTGCTTCCAGGCAACAATAACCTCTCATCATAATTACACAACCTCCTGGAGAAACACGAGCAGAATCCCACAGCTCCATCAACTCAGGAATCTATTCCAATCAGCTGCGGATGGGTTTGACAGGCCATCTGTAGTCAAGTGAGAAAGCAACAGAGAGAGAGGGAGAAAGAGCGAGGCAAGCCATAGATTGCAGAGGGGCTTTCAGAGTCATTCTCTGCTCAATGTTTTACTTGCACAGTCCTGTTTCAAAGCTCAGCTGTGTTTGTATGTGGAGAGGTACTAAGTAATACTGCAATCAGTAATTAGTAAATGTGACAAAATGCCGACTTGATTTCTGTAGTGAAAAAACTCACACATGAGATAACTGGCAAAGTTAAATCAGCAATGATAGCACTAAACATTCAGCACCATCCACTCATGCGTCTACAACTCCCCATGCTGTTTGTTACAGTGTGGGAGATTGTGCATTTCACAGATGCATTGCCAGATACAAAGCTTTTCAGATGTCCTTGTCTAGTATACTGCACCAGTGACTATTAGATGAAAATCATATGGCTTTTGTCACTCATGTGACCCACATACACAAACCAAGTGGGTGGTATTAGGTAATGTCAATAAGAATTTCATTAAAATGTCAGCTGGAATTAAAACAGATAAATGTAGAATTGAGATTGGTCAGGCCTGACAGAACTACATATTCAACTTTGGTATTAACAAGTGACTCATAAATTCCCTATTTTGCATCTGTTTTTTTTTTTTTTAAATAGACCAGTTATGGTCAATTACTTATGTCACAATTCTGTTAAATGATATCTACATACTAACAAATTGGCCTTTACACTACTTTGTTATATTAATGCCTTAACTTAAGAAGTATTCAAATACATTTTCATAATGCTCATTATGTATTACTTATGCCCTATCTGTTGATACTGCAGCTTTGGTAACTATGTTAAAGTGATTTGTTGTAATAAAGAGCTGCATTGTTATACTAAGCTGATTAAACTGGACATTTGTTCCAGTTTTTTCTTAGTAATGTAAGATCTTCCAAAAATTCCTCAGATTGATTCTGGGCGAAAAGTGCTTTGTTAAAAACTAATTTGGCAACAATGGAGACTCAAGTTTTTATTTTTCCTGACCACCAGAACTGTAATTGTCTGGATTTTCCTTATCTTAACAGCTCAGCTGGCCATGGCATCTTAACAGAGAGGGTTAAATTAGAAAACAAGTGACTCCAATCCTCTCGGCCTATTTTGCCTTTGGCTAAGATATAATAAATGCAGGAAAGTATGTGTTACACTGGGAGCTATACAGAAGACAACTCGGAAAGAAAATATAGTCTTGGAAATGAGCAACCCAAATAACAAAGTTAATACAAATAATATAAAGTGTCCATTTTTTATTATGAATTAATTATGTTCTTGATTAGTGTATGCTATTTCTCATATTGCGACTGCAATAGATTGGGGTTTAAATAATTACAAAGCAATGCTACTTCTAGAGTAGATGATGAAAATACTATTATATAACAGTAATTTGTTTACTAGGTTATGCATTCTGCGAGGGTATTTTTTTACGGTGTTTTTCACCTTAACTACAAATATAGCGCACTAATGACTAATGTATTTCCTGAACATGCTTAAACTGTGTCATAATACAACTGGTTTGAAATATGATAGTGGTAGCAGTAAATTAATTCAATTAGTAAACTGTTCCCAACAATCTTATCTCTAAATAGTACAGAATTGTTGACACCCTTAATTTGTTTGATTAAGAAAGGAAATACCATTTAAACCGACTTGGCTCTGAAATGACACTGTCAGTAAATTTCGGCAGTTGTCAAATACATTACTGCAAGAAGGTGCAATGCTTCATCCTTGGGGCAAAGATGGCAGACACACTTCTCACATTTCAAGATTCTCATATCCTGTAGATACAAGAATTGCAGGTCTAACACTCAAACATGGCATTTACAAAACCAGTAGTGCAGAGCATTTCAAACAACCAAGAAAAAGAACATGAGACTCCTTCTCAATGGCCAATTTATTTAGTACAAACACATATCATTATTTATTTTTCCTTTTTTATTGCAAGTTTTTTTTTTATTATATTCAAAAATAAAGAACTACATTTGCCAAAGGGAAAGGCTTCCCTTTGTTTGTCAAATAAGATGGTCAACAGACACACTATTGTACACCATGTTGATAGAGCCTATGCTGCTTGTGGTGCTATAAAAATTCTTGTGACTTCATTATTATTAATGTGTAATTCCTCATATGGCCACTTGGGTCACTCTTGCACAACATTACATCTGAAGCAGCTGTTGCCATTGAGTGTTTCATGATGTTGACTGTAAATGGTTAGAAATGACAGAAATTGAGTCCTTCAAAAAAAAAAAAAAAATTCATCAGGATTAGAGACAGATTACTGTGCCTCAAACACATTTAATATCAGTTATTTTACTACACATGTACACACACACACACACACACACACACACACACACATATATATATATATATATATATATATATATATATATATATATATATATATATATATATATATATATATATAAATCCAGAAAATATATTATTATTATTAGTTACTGCAGTAAAATAATGCTATGTCCATTGTGTTTTAGGGTGCAGCAATCTGTCGCTAATCCCAATGCTGTTATGGAAATGACAAGACATAATGGTTTGAAACAGTGTGTTCTTTCAGAAAATGAAACACTTTTTGTTTTAAGTACTCAAATGGCCTAGGGTTGGGAATGTTTTGCATTTCTTGTTCTGTGGTTTCTTATTCTTGGACATTACTGTAATTCCTTACTAAAACACATGTTTTTTTGTACTTAATAGAGAGTAAAACCGGCTGCCTCATTAAAATTGCATGGCTTCTACTTTGGACTGATTTATGTGTGAGATGCATGGCGTGCAAAAAAGAATCTCTGCAGCTGCCCCTAAAGCATGGCAACTCTCTGTGGATGCTCCTGATTGGCTGGCTTAAATCCCATTGAGTTAATTGTGATTGCTGAACAGGGTTTATTTTCTCCCCAGCTTGTAACCTGACGCTGAGTGCCACCACAGGTCATTGTTGGAGTGTGACTAACAAAAGACTGAAGGCACACAAGAGGTCAGGGGATTGGAGGGTCAGCTACAAGGAACTTATCCACCCCACCCCCCTCCCTTCACACTTACTAAGCCTGAACAGCCCCATGTCAGTCTAACAGAGTTGCTGGAAAAAAAAGCCCACTGGCTCACACTTCCAGAGATTCATAGGTGGTTGTCAAGTCATAATGAAAAAGCCTCCTTGACCTCTGACGCCTCATTACATCTTCAATCCATTTTTTTTTTCAAGAATCTCAACTGGCAGCCGGTGAAAGTATTTTTAAACTGGCCCCTTTCAGAGAGGGACTATGGGCGAAGATATAGGTTTATTGTGGGGAAAAAAGCGAAAGGGTTGTTCAATGGATATTTCTACTTACTGCAATTTCAGTGTGACTCCACCAGAACCACATCCAAAGTTAAATGAACACAGCTTTAATTAGAGATCCAGCAAATGATTTTGGCAAAATTGTGAATAACATAAAATCCCTTTTTTATGTGAATTAACTGGGGTACAGGTTAAGGCAGTACTTTTATATATACAGTAGTTTGCACAACTATAAACTGTAATTAATTCTAGAGATATTTTGTAATGATATATAGAATGTAGTGTTTAAAAAAATTGCCACAACTTATCTTAACATTTCTATGTTGGCAATTCTAAGCTAAAACAAACAGCTTTTATATAGTTCTAGTTAGTTCTATTATTGCTGTCCCTGACATGTGGTGTAACAAAAAAAAAAACAAAAAAAAACAAAAAAAAAACTTCTGTTTGCTTTCTTTAAAACAGTTTTGCAAACATTTATGTACCAGTCAAGTTTAGATAAATAAAACTGTCGTACTATTTGTTAAGCTGGAGAACAGCCTGCAATCATCATGCTTAAATTGCTCAAAGTTATACTGAGAAGCGGTTAAACGTTAAATTAGTACTTTAAAATGTTTTACACAATTTGAAGAAAAGTTCTGGTTAACCTGCCTTACTTTTTAAATCAGTTCTAGGATGAAGTTAATTTAAAACACATACAGTGCCACAATCATGGAAGATTATAATGCATAAGACTAGAACTACTGGACATATATCTATCTATCTATCTATCTATCTATATATATATAATATATATATATATATAATATATATATATATATATATATATATTACCTAGAATCTACTCCTAGAACCACTGGAGCGGTCTTTTTAACTGTTATATAAAAATGTGTGTAAAATATTGTTGCGTTGCACACTACAAAACTGTTGTGTGTTGTTGTTTGTTCCCCTTCAGGATTATAACACCGTTTTTGCAGCCTGCTTGGTGCATTTGAGGGACACCTGTTACAGTATGAGACATGGGGATGGTGTTGGAAGGGGTTATGATTGATTGCATTGTTTAAAATGTTTCAAGTTTATACAAATTCTGAGCTATAAAATGGAGTGGTTTTAGCAGCTTTTGGGATGCAGTGGGAGCTTACAACACTGTGAAACAGTATAGAATTAAAGTGCCCGTGATTTGTTTGTTTTATTTTATACAAGTGTTTTCTGTTTACTGGTCTTTTATTTTGTGTCTGAGTTTGACTCTGTTGGCTATTCAACGGTCTTTTCAGTCTCCAATCTTGCAATAACTGGTTTGCTACTCTATTATTCTGTAACTTATTTTTGTTTTTCATTATAATGGAATAATATAGTTTGGAAAAGTGTATGGAATTTCCTTCCTTGATTTTAATGTTCAGAAAAAAAAACTGTTTAGTAACAACTTAACAACCACCACTATAGTTTCATATAGGTCATGCAATACTTGGGCTGAGCTTGTAACTAAAGCCATACATAGTCCCCCAGGAGTTAGGCCTTAGATGTTTTCGAAACTATTTATACCTCAAAAAGCTGTTCTCAAAAATATGAAAACATTCCAGTAAATATAAACTGTAATGATTGTAATGTAAATTTGCTACTTTTGTTCTTGTAAAGATGTATGCTAAATAAGCCTCTTGTATGCCCTACTGTATAATTTAGGAAAGATTTTATCAAAAGCTTGCTGTAAAACTTTTAAAGTCTGTATTTTTGCAGTAATTGTATCGTGTGCAATGAATTACCCCCCATTTATTTATTTTCTAGGTGCTTTTCGGTTACAATGAGGCCATTTTAGGCTTCCATTACAGTGTGTTTTATGAGGGAGTTTATATAACTTGTAGAGTCATATTTTGTGGTATTCCTAATTTATTAAAATTCTTGTTGCTCTAAAAACAAATTCTCAAGTCCTCTGGGTCTTCAAATCACTCTTAAAATGCAAATTCGAGCCTGCATCTGATTGCGGGGATTGAGTCTGTGCAGAGGTGGCCCTAACCTCAGAAGGAAGTGGTCGATGTCATCACAGACAGGTGCAGATGTTGACTGCTGTAGTATTTTGAGCAATTTAGTGTCGACTTCATCCATACCTTTTTGGGGCCGTCTTCTTTTTTTCAGGTTGCTGCTTCTGCATCCAGCGCTCAAAGAATATCACGGACATTTGCAGAGCTTTTAGAGATGTTATAGTAATAAAATAATGACTTGGATCACATTAAGGAGTTTGATGATAAAACAAGTGATCAGGAGAGGATTTATCACTATGCACGTCTATAAAGAGGTATTTGAAAAATACAGCGCACAAGGAGTGGGGTTTGGCTGGAGATACAGTACTGAGTGTCCTGTTGCAATTCAATGCCTTTTAAACCTGTTTTACTCTGAAAAAAAACAGCACGTGTAAAGGAGGTGAAGATGATGGATTTGCCATCTGACAGCTATCTACTAGATGCGCAAACCTTGGAAAAATGCCATATGTCATAGTGAGGGAAGCAGCATTGCTTCTGAAGACATATTTGAGAGGCCTTATCCAGGTCACAATCTCCCTCAAGACGATTTTCAACTAGAGCTTGCAAGGGCTTGTAGGATTGTTGAAAATACCTTTGCATACATGCTGCCGGTGGCGCATATTTATCGTAGGATTAACATGCTATCACAGAAAGTGGACACAGTTACTGAGGCAGCGTGTCTTCTCCAGAAGCAAGGTGAGATGAATCAACCATGGCTGGATGAGGCAGAAGAGAACTGGCATGGCAATCTGCAATCGGTGTCACACCTGGGAGGAAACTAGGCATCACAGGAAGCTTTTGCTGTGTGAGATCGTTTGCCCTGGCAAGATGCCATGATAAATGCCACTAATTAAAATTGTCACAGTCCCACCGTATATAATGTGTATAAAAAGGCTGGGTTTGCTTTCCGGCTACAAAAATACATTTTTAATAAAAATGACATTGTTATTATGCACTTCCTGAATCATTTTCTCAACTTCCATCTCATATTTGTGTTCTGACCTGCGTCAAGTTTACTGATATTACTGAAATTGCTTCTGATTGCTCTATTTCACTGCAGTTGCCCGCAATGCGTGGGAAAAATAGAATAGAGTTCTATTCCTGACTGGCAGCTTGCGTCGCTCTCGGGTGGTGTAGACACACCCATACATTCCAGTCACCTTTTAATTATTCGCTGACCTCCAGTGTAGAACCGCCTTAACAATTCTCTCTCAGTGCCTGAAATCTACACTATGTAGGCACTCTTTAAGTTATTTTACCAACACTTTCCTGTGAGGTCTATTAAATATTAACAGCGAAAGGAATGTACACAATCCTCTTTCTTTTACTATATCTAGGTGTTCTGGGTGACAGAGATAAATGAGACTAGCTCAGTCTAATTTGCTCCAAAACATATTCACATATATTCAAGGCTGTCCGGGTCATTAAATACAGCAGTGATAAATCAGTCAGTGGAATGCAGAAGTGGTTGCATTGAGCACTGGGAGTTACACAATCATAACAGCAATTTGTAAACAAGATCAAAGCAGTTTTTTTTTTTAAATTAAATTACAATTAAGCGATAGTGCCCACCAATGTATTATTTGGTAGTTGACCTCAATATGAGTTGTGTGCCGAAGGTCAACTTAGTGTCATCAAGAGGATACTGTAGATACAGTATAAAATATATTTTATCTTGTCGGGTACCATTCTTTTAAGCAATGTAAACATTCATATTGCAAAAATCTCATTAATTGAGTCAAGTTGTTTATACAGAGAACAGTGTGGACTGCTTTTTGTTGCTGTTGAAAGAGGAAAGTTGAGTTGCAGAGCATATTGTGAGGTTTTAGTAGTGCAGCTTTTAGACAAGCTGCTATGAATAGGGTGCTAAGCTGTGCTGCAACATAAACCATCAATCTTCTGAAGCTGAAAGTGAAAATGAAAAACCTCGGAAGTGGATTGATTAGAATAAAAGCTGATGCACTGGCTTTACAGTGGGCTTCGACCGTCTGATAGAAGTTACTCTTTTTTAATTATATCTAAATGAATCATTCTTCAGTACTACACATTTTTCATAAAGAAAGCTGATTTCTACACCATAATTACTCCATAATGACTTTCTGCTCTGTAATTACATGGCCTTATGACACTTCGAATTTGTAATTTTAAGGTTGTTAAAGATTTAACACCTGAGACATGACATGGAATTATGAAAAACAAATCTTAAAAGTCATTGTAGCTAACAAAATAGTTCCATCAAATGTCTCCAACATGAATCTATTCATTTTATAGATCTCAAATGTGCAGTTTTCAAAGAATCGTATAGTGGTTTGAGTTCCAGAACCTGTAACCCTTGTTCTGCTGTAGTTAATAATATAGTAAAAAATATAGTCTATAACATGCCTTGGCCTCCAGTTCCCGAAGGCTTTTGAATTGTGACCGTGTGTTCCTCTTTTAGTTTCCCTTTGTTTAATCTGCTGTGCCAACGGGTAATCCTAGCATCAATGTGTGATGATGCATTTAATATTGTAGCGTATGGTGGAAAATGAAGGAAGGTGACACACAATTTGCAGGTACGCGAATCCACGGTTTATTTGGATGATTATTCCTGGCCCCTGTCAGCCTAGGCCACACCAAAAATAACAAACAGTCTTACACATTCACACAGCAGCATGTCTGACTCAGCTGTCAGCTCAGTCCACATTAATATGGGCTTTTATGTCCCCGCCTACCTGAACATCAATCAATCCAGGCTGAGGCAAGCTTACCGCTTCCCTGCTTACACCCCCCCCACCCCCCCAAACACACAGGGTCCGTAGATCAGTCATGTAACAGTATAAATCCGGGGTTGTTACAATATATACAGTATCATAGAAACTGCTATTCCACCAGTTTAAAGTTTACACTGCTCTTATTTAAATTGTGCATTTTTCATAATAAACTTTAAATAAATAACACAGAATCCAAGGACATTTATACACACTTCTATTGTTTCGTACTTGTTCTGTAACATTAACGGACAGTTTGTTTTTACTTTTAGAAAAAAAAACACAGTGGAAGCATGGGAGCTTTATAAGTACTGTATGTCCCAGTTTCAACTTAAATGGGTTCAAATACAGTGATTTAAAACAACAATAATACCTAATGTTTATAAGTCAGATTGCATTGAGGGGGAAATGGGAGCCACGACCTGACCGTGTTTTAACCAATTCCTTACGATAACGGGTCTCCTTATAACTGGGAAGCACTGTATTAACATTGAGCACAGTCAGAAACAACAAAAGTTAACTCTGTCAAATGTCTTTCTTTTTGTAGAGAAAAAACAATTAGGAAAATGCTGCCTTCTGCAAAACAAAATGCCTGTGCTACACCTTTCTGCAGTTAACTCAGTGAGTCATGTCTGATATTTTAATTAGAACAAAAAAAAATAAAATAGAAAAATAACAATCATTTGCAACATATTTTATTCATAACCATTAGCCTAATTCAATTGGTTTCCTTTTAATATAATTACATTCTATGAAAAAACATCTTGTAAACTGAGTGCTGCTTTTACTGGTGAAATTTGAAAGGTGTATGAAGTACACTGTTTACTTTCATATGTTCACTCAACGTTATACTCCATATGAGTGTCAAGTCATGTTATTCAATTACTCACACTGTGGATACAATTCTCAAAGGTGTTTTTAAGGTAATGTGATGTAATTTTCAATTGTTTTAAATTATTCCTCAATAGAATATTGTCATCTTACTGTTGTCTTTCTTCCCACAAGTCACAGTCCATTACTTTTGATAGTTGTATTTGAAGTCCTATTATTTGTGTCCTGTAATTAACCTGTGTTCTTTCCAGCACTATCAGGTGGTTGACTCATTCTTTAATTTAGCTCTTCATTTTTATCCATCTCAGATCCCTTCTAAAATAGTTGCTGAACCCTTAAAGATGCAAAATCCAAAGGAAGGAGGGTGGTGGATCTGCAACTTTTAATAGTGGAAATCAGTAGTGTCTTACTACAGAGGCTGCTTAAGGGTTACAGACCAGACTCACTGACAGAAGAAAGACATTCAAAGGACATCTGTCTATGTGAACACAATACAACCACTTATTAGCTTGGATACCTTGGTCAAACAGTTGCACACAAGTCAATCATTACTGGGACTAATCTCTAACTGATACCTTCTGTGGTGCTTAATGTCAATGGACTCTGCAGCTGTAGAAGTGTCACATGGAGTCCTGAATCTCAGCACACACAATTTAAATCAAATGATGCCAGCCTGAGAGCACAATGCCAATGGTGACAGGTGCAAGTGGTTCTGTCATAAATTGGGCATGCTTCTGTTGGCATGGACTTAGACCAATACTTACAATCAAAGAACACATTAGTGCACATTATGATATGATATTATAATGGCTACATGTTTTCCAGCATGGTAATGCTCCAACTCACATTGCACTCTAGCGAGTTAGCAATCCTCTGCCGTGGCCAGGCCAATGCCCAGGGCTCGCCTAGCTACTGTGGGAGGAGCTAGAATAAACTGATCAGAACAGATCTCCACGCCATCAAAACCTGGCACAACTGCCTAGTAATCTAAACGAAGGTTGAAAGAAAAAAATGTCAACAACCTAACTAAACCTACTGATAAAACATTCCTGACCTGTTTGGTTTGGCTATTACAAACACACGGCGTCACAATACTTAATGGAGAAACACATAAACTGTACATCCCTACTGTTTCCCTTTTAAGGAAATTAACGCCATGGCTTGTAACTGACCTGTGAGCAATAACTTTTGTTCATCTTCTAATAATTCCAATATTGTCGAACAATATACAGTGTGGAAATGAAAAGAAAGCCCTGAGGGTTTACAGCTAGAGTAGCTGAATACTTCCCTGAATGTGGTACTCAGCATCGATTTTATAAGCTGCAGGAAAGTGGGTTATAAATAAAAAAAACCTCACATTTCAAACACGGCGTGATGAGAAATAAAGTAAAAAACTATGGAGAATAGGCATCACCTTAATAAGCATTTTTGGTATAAATGTGTGCTTATCTATCTATCTATCTATCTATCTATCTATCTATCTATCTATCTGTCTATCATCTATCTATCTGTCTATCATCTATCTATTGTATCTATCTGTCTATCTATCGAATCCAACTTTTTGGGATTCGCCCGAATACCGAATCCATCTAAAAAGATTTGTCCGAATACTACAAAAACTGTCAAGAAAACTGAAGGAAACTGTTGAATGAAAAACAGACTGGCAGCTATTAACAAGGGACACGCACAATCTATAGTTTTGAGTCTTTTAGTTAACAGTATTTTTATTATCGAATGTAAATATATCCCTGAACAAGATTTCAGTTTGAAACTTACACAATTTACCGCTAGCCCCCTCCTCCCATAACAGAAACATCAAAATACAGAACCGTTTACCTTTACAAGAAAGGAGAACTGAATTTTTGCCCAAACCCTCTATTTTCTTTAATGATGATTCAACCTGTGTCACCTGATCTCAGAGTAGGTTTGCCCACAAGCTCCAGAATCTCAGGACACTTTAAGGCAAGTAAGGTTTTGTAACTCATCTCTCTAAACTGTAATGTATTCGGTAAGGCGAGTGTGGATTGTGTAAACTGTCGCTAAATTAATTGATTTGTTTTACTTAATTGTTACCAAAAGCACACACCTGCTTGCGGGAATCATTTCCATAAATCCAACTGATTGGCTTTCTGAGTGAGTATTTATATATATATATATATATATATATATATATATATATATATATATATATATATATATATATATAATCTCACTTACACGTGTTATGACAGATGTATAAGAGCAAGTTGTTGCTGTATATAGCAACAGACATTAAAATTGCAACATGCATTTACAACATGCAGTTCAGTTGCTTTAATTGACATAGTAATGCAATAAAAGATGATCCTTTAACATTAAGTCACTACACTATTACATTTCAATTCAGCTGCAGAGTAAATGATAAAAAATAGTTTAAATAGACTGTGCCAACAGATCATCTTTGTATTAAAACATGTTGCTTCTGTACTATTACATCCCTTCCTCCTCCTGACATTATGATTCATATCTATTAATTTACAGTTTTCTTTTTAAAAAAAGGTTTTGTTTTGATTGGCATTGGGTCTGTTTGTTGGCTATAGTCTGTTTAGCTAAAACAGTTTAAATATAGAACTATGGGTTTGGTCATATGCCCATCCTTCTGTGCAGCTGTTGATTCAATTAATAATAAGTACTGTATCAACTAGGGGATGGTCAGATGGGAGGGCAGGGTATAAAAATAGATGCTAACAGAAACAAATGCTTATCCTAGATTACCCAATTACACATCAAATAGCATTTTAGACTATTTCCTCATCATATTAGTGAATTAAAATAGTATTTAGATAGTTACCCAATAGACACCTGCCGTTGCTCAAGATTATATAATTCTGACATATGGTGTCCTGTGTAATGCTATTATACTATAAGATTTACAAAAGATGAACAAATGAGAGTATTGCAGAGAAAATGTTTGTTTATCTAATAGATAACTATGAACATCAAAAAGGAAAGTATAGTTTGCCATGTATAGAGTAATGCAGTTTTCAATATAAAGAATGACCCTGACAAGAATATTTTGCTGCTACAAGGCTCTGCAATGCTCACTTGGCTAAGATGCATAACCAAGTAAACAGATGCAACTCAGTATGTGGACGGTAACTTAAGGCAAAAATATAGGCACAGTTATTTCTCTGATAAAAGAAAAGGAAACTTACAAAATCACTCAGCACTGAATGAATTACAACAGGAAGCTGACACTGCTTTTCAAATCTGGTCACTGAGGGCAGATGCGATTTAGTGTTGTTATTCAGCCTGCAGGGTGTTTCTGTTCCTTGCCAAATTGTTGTGCTGCTTTTCATTTATCTTTTCTCTGTACAACGGCAACACATTAAAATCCACTGAGGTTAAATTCTGCTTCAAAACATGCTGCTACTAGTATTTTGTCACATCTTGAAGCTCATGGATGGCTTATTAAAAAATGGTTTGTTTGGCGTGATGCATGCGTGGTTTTACATGGAAATTCAATTTACTTTTCAGTGTTCCTTGATTCATTCATGTAAGTCTGGAGAAAAAAAAAAAAATCTATACCTTCAATGGTCTAAACGATTGTCAGAGAATATTACTGAAACTAAAAACTTTACTGGAATTGCAATGACTCTATATCCAGCTGATTTCCACTTACCATATGACTCACTATAAGACATTTTTGTTTTGCGTTATTTATTTTACCGCACAATGAATTGCTTTTCACAAAGCATGATGAATATTACCATTGTTCAGACCCTGATTGAACTGTAATGCTAAGGTGATTACACACAATATATAGATATATATATATATATAATATATATATATATATATATATAATATATATATATATATATATATATATATATATAATTTGCATTTGTATTTTTTAAATCATTCTATACCTTGGTTTGGCTTCCAGTCCTGCTTGTCTTGTTTGTTGAAAGAAAACGACCTCATGGGTATGATACATCTTGCTCTGAGGGAGCATGATAGGAAATGGCATGACAACAGCATTCAAATACCTTGTCAATCTGAACATCCTGCTTTGCAGTTACAATGAACACAACATTTCTGTCTCACAAGTGGGGGTTGGGTGCATATCTTTTGAAGTGTGATAAAGGAAAACAATATTTCCTATATTTCCTAATGAAAATTGAACAGCAGGATTGAAGAACACATTTGCACTTCTGCAAGGTTGTTTCAGAAATAATTGGATTTAAAGAGTGAATGCATGATAAGCAGCACATACATACAATTGTAAAAGAAGTGCTGTGCAATATAAACAAGGAGATGAATTTGCATACAAAATATTAGTACATGCTTCATTGATGAGTTGGGAGGGTGATGTACAGTATTACAAACATCTTTATTCAATGTTCAATATTCAATACAGGTAGGTTATCTCGTACCAATTTCATATAAACTTATGACAGTCAGAATGACGGAAAAGCTAGCCTACATATGATGTGTAAAACCAGCCTTCTATAAATGTCAGCGTTGTCATCATCCTGTATATGGGCATCAACAGTAGAAAATCATATTGTGAAGTGACAGGGCATTCAATCGTTTGGAGGTTCAATGTATATGGTACAAGACCTCAATCTCAGCAAAATAATTATAGATTTTTTATAGAATGATTCTATTTTATAGTAATTGTTTACAATGGTAGAGCTACTCTGTTTTGGAGACTATTTTATTGTTTTTGACATGTTATATTCGGGTATTAATTTGTATGACTTCATGAAGATGGATTGGGTTAGGCACTACAGGTTTTACATAGGGGTTAATTTGATCAATTTATACCTGCTGGGGAAAGCCAACCCTTGATTTTATCACAGCATTTTACAGAACCAGGGACGATTCCCCTGGATTGCATCAGGCAATATTTTTAGGGATAAATAGGTAGGTGATGCAATCTAGGATGATTCCCTAGTGCTGTAAAATGCTTTAATAAAATCCTACTGTGACTTCCTGGTCTACTACAAGCTAATCTAATCGACCTCTAACCCTACTGTTCAATGCCAAAACTGTTTTTGGAACTGCAAACTTAAGAATTGTTTTTGCTTTTTTAAAGGAAAATTGCAAGTTTTGTTGCAAACCAGCATTTGTCAGAACCAGAATGTTCTGCCCCAATTTGGGCCCCGATCTAGAGACGTCTAGCACAAAGTACATTTCGATGGGGGAACAATTACTTCTTGATCAGCAACACAAGCTGTGCATCTTAATTGAGGAATTCAATGATGTTTTTTCTGACGTACCTGGTAGAATTAACCTTGTTGAATATGCTATTTTCTCCAGGTGTCACATTGAGAGAGAGACCTTATCAGATTCCAGAAAGTCGATGAGGTGCCGTTCGAACTTGGGGTGATTGAGCCTTCCAGGAGTGAGTGGTACAATTGTGATAGTGGCCAAAAAGGATGACACCAACCGCTTCTGCATTGATTTCTGCAAGGTAAACACTATTGCCAAGTTTGATGCCTAACCCATCCCTTCTAGATAGTCTGGGGACGGCAAGGTTTATTTCCACAATGGATCTGACGAAGGGATACTGGCCTATCCCATTAACTCGTAGTTCTGGAGAGAAAACTGCATTTTCAACACCAGAGGCTGTTTCATTTCATAAACATGCTGTTTGGGCTACATGCTGCGCCCACTGCCTTTCAGAGACTGATGGACCAGGTTTTACATCCACACTGTAAATATGCGGCAGCGTATATTCACAATGTGGTTATTTACAGCATCACCTGGCAAGCGTATTTGGCTAGGATCACAGCCGTCCTTCAGTCTCTAAGGGCAACCCGGCTGACAGCTAACTTGCGAAAATATGCATTTGCCAAGAAAGAGACACAATATTTGGGATTTATAATGGGGAATAGCAGGGTGAAACCCATTGTCACCAAAGTCCACCTTGGTGGACGGAGCAATCCCCAAAACCAAGGCTCAGGTGAGGTCTCTATTAGGGTTAGGCTGTTATTACCGTTGCTTTATCCCCGAATATGCCACAGTGGTTAATCCCTTAGTTGACCTCACCAGAAAGAGTGCACCAAATTCAATTAAGTGGTCAGCAGAATGTCAGGGGGCGTTTGATACTGTTAGACAGAAACTGTGCCAGGCCTCTGCTCTCATCACTCCAGACTTCACCAAGAGATTCATCCTCCACATTGATGCCTCGGATGTCGGTTTGGGTGCAGTCCTGTCCCAAATGGTAAACAGAGTAGAACATCCCATTCTGTACATAAGAAGCGCAACTACTCCAGTGACGAAAAAGAGTGTTTGGCCATCAAATGGGCTACTCGCTCTTTGAGATACTACCTGCAGGGGCACTCATTTGATCTTGTCACTGACCACGCCCCACTCAAGTGGTTAAACACAATGAAGGACAGCAATGCCCGAATAACTTGGTGGTATCTGGCATTGCAGCCCTTCATGTACCACATGGTACGCTGTGCGGGGAAAGACCACCAAAATGCAGATTATTTTTCCTGGGAGGGGGGAGCTATGGGAAAGTTAGATTCCTTCGGCTCCACTCTGAGCGGTGTCCTGACCTGAGAGAGTACTAGATAAAGGGAGCAGAATACCCTGGACTAAAAGGCATAACACTTTATTCCCGTGGGTAGGTGGAAGTCGGCCAGCTAGAAAAGGGAGTGAGCTATGGTACCCAAGCTCAATGATCCGAACGGGAAATGTCGTGGCATCTGCGGATTGGAGAAGCGGATGCGCTCGTTAACCAAGGGGTCATGAGTGAGTGTATAAAATAGGGGCGCAACAAAGTAATCTGTTCCTTGGTAAATAAGTAGTGAACCTACAAGGAGTCTGTGTTGCCGTATTGTGAACCGTGACTTTTGTCTTGTGTTTGTTAGTGTTTGTTAACTGTTGTCTGTTTTTTTAATGTGAGGGTAAATATTGAGACTTTCATCCCAAGCATCAGGACTCAGGACATTTGCTAGGAAATTGGGACTGTCCTGACCATATAATCACTATTGGCATGTATGCAATAACTAATGCTCTAGCATAGGTCAAATTGCAGTAAATCAACTTTCGCTCAGTGGCTTCTTCAATTACTGTTTTCTTCTATAAGCCTCACTAGTGCACATTAATAGATTAGACTATGGTTTTCCTGAAAGTTATTCAAACTATAATACAGAATACCTCACCTGTTTTTTTAATTGTTAATTAATATATCAGTGTAATGTGGTGGTTTGGTTTTGCGTTGCTGTCTTATCAATACATTTGTAAATGAAGACGAATACAGTTGCCACCGCTTAGAAAGGACCCGTTTGTGTTAATGCGATTCACCCCCAGTAAGTGACTGATGGTATAAACTCCCACGCAAAAAGCAGACATTCAAAATGTCCCCCAGTACAGTAATCAAAACAAACAAGCGGTATGTGGTTAAAAGTCTTTATTAAGACCTGCATTACACTAATAAAAAATGTATTAAAACCTAATAAAAAAGTAAGTGCAAAAAAGTAATGCAAGTGCAGAAATGTACTGTACAGGTAGCCTACATTACTGCAAATTGTTTCCAGCGAAGAACTCTGTGATATGCATCTGGATGATCTTTTTTTGCAAGTATGGACAGCAAATCTTGTCAGCATTTTCTAAAAAATTTGAATTCGGCTCTATATCCGGAAGCTGCTCCATATTTGCAGTGTTACAAGAGCAGCACCTTGCTTAGTCATCGGTGCCTGTTTCCGGCAGAGCGTCCTGGTTGCTAAGGTGACACAGCTGAGAATTCTTCCTCTGAAACCCCAGCTTTTTTGAAGCAACGTGGTATTGTTTCCTGACTGACAGGGTTCCAAGCTTGTTTTAGCAAACACACAGTATATATCAGAGACATTTTATTTACATTGAATTTTCATGCTGATGTGGACACCTCTTTTCTCTTTACAGTCAGTGCCGTTTTTTCAAACTGTAAACCCAACACTGCATACAATAGCCAAGGTACAGTACAGGGGTAATCACTCAGTAACGAGGTGCAAACAGTTGATTGACTGATCTGTCATGCTTTTCCTACACTAATAAGCAGTGCATTTGTTATTTTAATCTATGTGAATGGCACATAACGAGATCCAAACAGCTGAGTTTGCCCAAAAAGTATATCTGGCTTAACACGGAATAAACAATGCCTTTGTTATTGAAGTCAATGGGAATGGCAAACGACAAATGCTATTTGTTCGATATAAACAGCTGCCTGAAATAACTTTGTACGGTATAAGTGGTGGATACTGTACAAGCAAAAATATCATGCACAGTGGGGAAAAATATTCATACAGTGAGTCGATAACACAGGGAAGATAATGAGCTCTGCTGTACTATACAGTTCTTGACAGACTACATTCCAGCTCATCCTAATTTAAGTGGTGCTTTTAATAAAATGCACTATCACTAAGTGCATTTTAATGGGACTTGTTTACAAAAAAAGATTAGAAATAATCCAGATAAGATTCATGATAGTGCAACTTTTAAGATGCATGACTTATCTTGTCTATCCATTCTTTCACATTTATTTTTAATACAGAGATAAACCTTGACCGTCATCACTCAAACATATACTACAATTTATGGTAGAAACTAAAAGGTAGCTGTTAATAGCCTATTGTTCATTTGGGGAGCACAAGAAAAAATGATCTATTAGATAAGGATTTCTGTGAAGAACAAGGAGAAACCACGATCTTCACATCTTCCTTTATCCCTGCAATGTAATTTATTGGTGTTCAGAAGAACCTTCAGTCTTGAGGTGGGAGACAAAAATCAATCCACTTGCACTTGTAATGAAAGTATGTGATCTTAGAAGGTGAATATAGCAGGTCTGCAGTGGAGTTGAAAAGGGCAGACAGTGTATCGTTAGATTTCATGGTGGAAAACAGACCATAACATTGTATTTGATATACAAAATCAATTGCTTTGTTAGCATCAGTGTGCCTCTGTAAAACAAATCTAGAATCTCAAACAACCACTAAAGTAAGCCATGGAACAGGAGCAGGGCTGTGTGGAGTGAAAACCAGGAATTGAAATAAGAATTATGTGCTTGTGACTTTAGAAAGAGGACAGGACTCCCCCTGGCTTGCGCAGGTGAGACTGAACCGATGGGCCTCCTAAGCTGGGAAGCAATCCTTACTTATAAGTAGACTTGCTACTATTCAATTAAATTTTTTTTTTGCCAAATCGATGATTAATATCGATGTTTATTTTAGAAAGAATCGACCTTCGTGCTTTAAAAACACCCCCAAAAAACAGACTTTTTATCATATTCAACATGCAACAAAACCATAGTTACCAACATTCTGACTGAAATGTTGTTTGGTCACAGCAAAGCTATACCTTGTAAAGATAAAGATCCTACACACATTAAAAAAACTTCTCAAATAAACCGTAGAAAACGCAGCATATAAAAGTGTATTTGTGGCAAAGTGGTGAGTACGTGCAGGTGATTGCAGTGCAGAGCGGATTAATTAAACAGTCAATGATTCACAGGTGCAAGGGTGTTTATTAATGATTATAATGTCCAGAGCCTTATGGCAAAACCTGCAAACAATAATAATGATGGAAGTGGTACAGCGGCGTGTATCACTTCTGTTTGTAAATCCAACGGGTTTGACCTGAAACCAAAAGTCCAGTCTTTTCTCACCCACACAAAACACAGGCACGGTTCCTACAGAGCAAGAATTAAGTGCTTGTGTTGCAAATACAGTTCCTCAGTGAAAATTGAGTGGTGATATCCGGGTTTGATGCTGGCCTGCGGCTGAAGCTCTGGATGGTGTTAGTGATCTTGAAACAGACAATACAAATAAACAGTGTTACAAGACAAAACTAACAAACACTCACGGTTTCTTTCATACATAATGAGGACTCCTTCTATGTTGTTGCTAACAATATATACAAAGGAAAAAATCACTTTCACTACACCCCCTATCTATACCCTCGCTCAAGACCCCTAGGTTAATGAGCGCATTCACTCCTCCAATCCTCAGATGCCACGCCGTCTCCAGTCCAAGTCATTGAACTTGGGTGCCGTAGCTCAGCCCCTCCTAAATGACCGACTTTCACCTACCCAAAGGAATAAATTGTCATGCCATTTAGTTGAGGGTACTCCATTCCTTTTACACAGTGCCCTCACAGGTTGGGAAGGAGATCTAACACCAAGAATCGTTCGATGTCTGTCAAAGTATTACACAGGCTTTTATAGCATAAATTTACAAGTAAAAATAATATGCACAAAACAAAACATTAGTTTAACAGAACTAACTTGCATTTATTCTTCAGCATAGCTGGAGTCACTGGAAGGTAAGGCAGACAGGCCCGCTTTGTCCTGCTGTGGAGACGTCGGTCAGGGGATTGTGCACAATACACATTAAGTGTTTTCATCTTGCACCCCATTTTCAAGTCAAACTAGTAACAGTCGCCTTATACCTAGCAAAAGCCTAGCAAAACCTTAATCCGATAATTTCAAAAGTAGGTGTTTTGAATGACAAGTATATAAAAAAAAAAAAAAAAAATATATATATATATATATATATATATATATATATATATATATATATATATATATATATATATATATATATATTTTATCAGAGTAAACAGGTTTAAAAGGGACTGAATCGCAAAATCTCACTCAGTACTGCATCTCCAGCCAAGCCCAACCCCTTGTTCGCTGTATTTCACATACACATGCACATTTCACATACCTCTTTATAGACGTGCATACTGATAAATCCTCTCCTGATCACTTGTTTTATCACCAAACTCCTCAATAATGTGATCTAAGTCATTATTTTATTACTATAACATCTCAAAAAGTTCTGCAAATGTCTGTGATATTCTTTGAGTGCTGGACGCAGAAACAGATATCTCCTTTGTTTATGTCCGTGTTATCTATGTGATGCATGGGTCAGATACACCGTTTTTTTCGGCTTCATTCAGCCCCTATCGGTCTCACTC
Source organism: Polyodon spathula (assembly GCF_017654505.1). Lineage (NCBI taxonomy): Eukaryota > Metazoa > Chordata > Actinopteri > Acipenseriformes > Polyodontidae > Polyodon > Polyodon spathula. The sequence goes on along the minus strand of NC_054534.1, from coordinate 21,517,210 downwards.
GGCCATTGAAAGGTTTTCTTGAGACCTGTGCTTTATGTCTGTTTGATGATGTCGGACTGGAATGGGAAAACTGTAATGTCGAACCTGGTCAGACATTGGACTGCAAAGGGTTAATATATATTGGGACAAAAAACACTTAAGCATTTACGTGCAGTGCAACATCTTTTTTTTAAAGGAAAAACTAATTGTTAATGTTATAAGACTTAACATAACCTAGTATAGTAAGTTAATAGTTCTCTGTTTCGAATAACAACTTAATTGGTTGACATCGCTTATGATTAATATCCACCTATTTTTAAATAATATAAGGAGTGATTTAACTTTTTTGTGAGAAAAGACAAATAGCCAACCTATTTACAAAAAGTCATAAAGAAAACAGCTTATGAAACTAAAAGATGCTTTAGAAGCCAAAAACCTCTCTAACTGTTTCCATGTTTATTTCCTCAGAGCCCCTTGAGCAATCACCTCCCTTGGCCCCAGTTAATTAAAAACTGCCTCCCGCTAAAGTTCTTTGGCAGACATTTTCCTAGTGTCAGCCCATTTGGGTTGCTGTGGAGAGAGGGAATAAGATATGACAGCCCAATCTGAAACTGTAAAGAAAAAAAAAAAAACATACAACAGCATTATAACTGTCCTTCTCATTCTACATGAGACCCCAAACCTGCAGCTGTTGCAACTTGCCTCTCCCACACATATTCCTGCTCTTTTTTCACATTTTGTACACATTCACACATATTTCTGCAGCTGTGTTCCCATGGTAATTAATATGAAGGGTATTTAAAGCTAAACAGATATAAGCAATGAGCTAAACCACATCTTATATGTGTACTGCAAATGTCCCTTTATACAACCAAGGAATATAATAAATATTTGCTAACTTGCATGAGCTAACACACAACTGTGATGATATTACATTTTTAACTTCCTGAACAATTTAGCTTTGCAATGTGCTTCATTAACAAGGTGTTTGTTTACAGTGGTCAACTATGTTAACCTGTCTCAAAGTTAATGGTTATGACTGTCCAGCTGAGCTATCCCCTTTTACATTAAAACCTAAATGTGTGTTTGTTCAGGTTACAAGATGTATGGGAATTACAATGGAAAGTACCACTGGGCAAAGACTCTTAGGAAGTATGCAATGGTTTATATATAATATGATATTGATCTATCTTTGCTGCCAGCCCTACCTCAAATGTATAATATTGTTAGCTGTATCTCTGAAAGTGGTTTAGTTTAAGCCAGTGAGAATGGGGTATGGAATAATTCTATGCTGACTGTTTTTTTTTTTTTCTAATGCTATATAGCTTAAACATATGTAAAAATGAATAAATAATGACCTTACTAATATGTATAACGCAGTAATGCCTATCACTTTGACAATTTCATATTGACTACCTGTGCGTTATGGGGTTGCCTTGAACTGCCCCTTGTTAGTCTCGACATGTTTGTCAGTGTAATGCAGATCAGGTCAAGCTCTGAGCACTAAAAAGACACTATGGTAGTTCCAGTGTGTTTAAAATTCCTTCGTCACATTCATAACAAACACATACCTTTGGTAGTGCTGTTTTTTAAGATTCAGTTACCATTTTTGTGCCCAATTGTAAATATCTGTTGAGATGATTGTGGTTAGTTTTCAGCAATTCAGGGTCTGGAACTATAGTCTGAAGTCTTACTGTAGAAATGCATCAATTTGATGTAGTGGTTGGATTGCAGTATATTTTTCTGGCCTCAGAGAAATCTCGATAGAGACATACAATTTCAGCCTCAGTTTATGCATAGGATTGCCTCGCCTTGTCAGTTGTAGTCTTTCTCATCACAAATATATTGCAAATATCGTGGATATTATATTTTTTCTTTTACAGAAAACTAAATCTGATTAAATCTAATCTAATATGGCTAGCTTTGCCTGGTGACAACAATCTATCTAACACTTTGAATATGCCAGACATTCATGAAATAAAAGGCTAATCAAACCAGTCAGAACCTTTGAGATTTAATTACCCCATCTGGCGGGGGGGCGGGGGGGGGGGGGGCGGGGGGGGGGGGGGGGGGGGGGGGGGGGGGGGGGGGGGGGGGGGGTAACACACTAAAGTGGGGGGAGGGAGGGGGGGTAAAGCAAAAAGGACAAAACAACACATTTTTAAATCAGCTAAAAGAAAACAAAAGATTAGAAACAATTTAACATCATCTTGATTTAAAATCACTGGAAGTACAAGATGCAAGCGTTTTTATTCATAAATCGTCTAACAAGCACAGAATAACGCAGATAGAAAAACCCTAAGAAAATCTAACTGTTCGCGATAGCTAGCCAAAGTCGCAACACAACAATTTCGAAGTCTAAAGAAATGTAATTTCTTATGGTAAAAATAACGGGAATTCAGAATAAAATCTGAATGATTTAGTAAAGGTTATGTACGTTTACCCATCAAACAAGAAAAGAATGGGGACAAACAATCAAGATTGCAAGCCCCATTCAGGCACAAAATCACAGCATGTGGTGGGAAATTTAAACAATCTCTTTGTTTGAAAAGTATAAAGCCCACCGTCAAAATTACAATTGCGCTCTCAAGAAGGAACTACAAGACGGTACCTGGATCTCAGTTCTCAGCTCTCCATCACGATTAGAGGCCCTGGCTCTCGGAGAAACACAAGGAAACCGCACGCTTTCCAGACTAGGTAACAATACTCTTAAATATCTATTCAAGACTCGCGCAGTTCCTTGCTGTAGTGTCAGTATGCACTAAAATATCATTGGCAAATTGTTGTTTAACCCCAGTTCTTCTTGTAATGCTTTTAATGATATGTTAAATGTGTAACTGTTTTTGTGTGATTTCCAAATGTAGTTTTGATTGCATGCTTAATAAACACAACCATTCTAAAAAGGGATTCCCAGTATTTAATCATTCACTCATGTTGAACAAACTCGATTTATTTCACTTTAAATTTAATGAATGTGAGTAATTGTTGGTAGTTTATGGTAATGTGTAAATCTCTATTGTTTTCACAAAGCGATATTGAAAAAGGTTTGTATGTTGAAATAAACACACTTGTTATGTTTGTTAAGTTAGTAATATACCTCCAATAAACACCAATAAGTGTTGGAGGTCTCTTAATTTATTGCTTTTAAGAATATTACCTCTAATAAGCAGTAGTACTTACAATGTTTAGTCTTTACTGATTATGCACAAGCTCAATGGCACCCATTCTCAATATATATAGTCAGCACTCACATATCCGGCCCTGTAAAATGTTGACTTCAGTGACGATTAAGGAAAACAAAATGATACAATGTTAAAAAAACATAAGTGAAAGGACTGTGTTTTATATAAGTAGGCTTCCATTTAGAGACCACACGTGGACTGTAATACAACACATACTGTAGCGGGGGGCTTCTCATTTGCCCCCCTGTTAACATTTGTAGTGTTTATTTTTTTTGTAGTATATTTATTTTTTATTCATATTTATTTTTATTTTTTTTGGTAACAGAAAAAACTATGGATATGGGGTTGGTTACATTTGTAGTGTTTAATTATTTTACCCCAACCTTTTCCACAACATATAAAATGTTTCTAAGCTTCTCATTTGCCCCCCTGTTAACATTTTGTAGTGGGATTGTAGTATATTTTTTTTTGGTAAATATTATTAATTATAAGGTCTTACAAGGTTTTTTTAGTCAACCAGCTCATGACATGTCATATATATCCCCCAATTTCCACACATAGTATGTCCATCGGATGTGGTATATATAAGACATACGTCTATATACATGGAGATCCAGTATATGTATATCTATATATATATCTATGATATATATATATATCCCACACGACACAGTATATGTGTATGTACGTCTATATATATATAGTACATAATTATATGTATAATATCTATCTATCTATCTATCTATCTATATATATATACTATATATATATATATATATATATATATACCGCACACACGTCATGCACATATATATATATAATATATATATAGATAGATAGATAGATAGATAGATATATGGTATAGAGTATATATTAATTGCATTAATTATTTACACTCAATACAGGAAAAAATCAGCAGCAGAAAACAAAAACGTGGTCAGGGAGTGCTGTTGCTACATCTGAATCAAGAGAGCAATTATACAGTTCCATGGGGCTTTACCAGCTGTCAACCCATCACATTTTAATAAGCTATCATGTAAGCACATTTTAGCATTTCAAATGCACTGTGACTATTCTTATATGATTATAGACATTGATAGATTATTAGTTAATTTGCTGACAAGTCGGAACATGACAGAAATATAGTCTTTTCCCATAAGCACATTTTCTTATTCACGTGTTAATTATACCTATGGCTGTATTTTTTTAAAGAAACAAAATAAAAATGCTTATTTTATAGTCTAAAAATAATATTTATTAAAGTAGAAAAATACTGTGGTCAAATTCGAAATTGATAATTTTCTTTTGAATATTTTTTTTATGTCTACCTTTTAAAGACATTCTATTTTCACCATCAGTGAATTGTCGAACAAAATAAAAACATAAATACATGTAAAATTACCCCTTCATATACTGGACAGAAATATTTCCGATCTTTGATGCAGCTGGTGTCTTTTCCGTTTCGACATTTTAAAGAAATCGTACAGCTCCATGCATGTGTGTTTGATCGGGAAGCAAACTAGCTGTCAGGTTCCTAATTGCAGTGCAACAGGTAGTGCTGCAAATGTTTTCTGTATTTATTTTCATGTGAAAACAAATATGCATATTTACACTATTCCTTCAGAAATGGGAATTTTCAGGGGGAACTGCATATTACATGTAACACCTGTCTCTGTGAGGTACTTTGGTCAGGGAGTGAATTTCAAGCAAAGACTCAATCATGAAGACCAGGGAGCTTTCAAAGCAAGTCAGGGATAAAGGCAATGAGGAAACTGGTGAGGGATGCCACTGTGAGGCCAATGACAACTTGAAAAGAGCTACAGAGTTCAATGGCTGAGATGGGAGAAAATATGCATCAGTCAACAATATCTATAACACTTCACAAAAGTAGCCTGTATGGCAGGGTGGCAAGAAGGAAGCCATAACTAAAAATAAGCCATCTCAAAGCCCGCATGGAGTTTGCAACAAAGCACCTGAGTGATCCTGCAAAAATGTGGCAAAAGGTGTTGTGGTCAGACGCGACCAAATTGGAACTTTTTGGTAAAAATAACAACAGATATGTGAAATTACCCGTTCATATATTGGACAGAAATATAGCCGATCTTTGATGCCGCGGGTGTCTTTTTTGTTTCAACATTTTAAAGAAATCGTGCAGCACCATGCAAGTGTGGAAACAAACTAAACCAGCTGCCAGGTTTCTAACTGCAGTGTAACAGGTAGTGTGGCAAATGCTTTCTGTATTTATTTTTAAGTGAGAACAAATATATATATTTACACTATTCCTTCAGAAATGGGAATTTTCAGGGGGAACTGCATATTACATGGCAATGATTACATTTCACGAATGTCTATTGCCAAGCGTTATGTTTGGTGCAGACCCAACAGAACATATCTCCCAGTTAACACCACCCCTACAGTCAAGCATGGTGGTGTCAGAATCATGTTATGTGGATGCTTCTCCTCAGCATGGACTGGAAACCCTATTAGGATTGAAGAAAAAATGGATGGAGCAAAGTACAGGCAAATACTAGAGGAAAACCTGTTTCAGTCTGCTAAAGACTTAAAACTGGGGAGAAACTTCACCTTTCAGCAGGAGAATAATCCTAAGCACAAGACCAAAGCTACACTGGAGTGGCTTAAGAATAAGAAAGTGAATGTCCTTGAGTGCCAAGTCAAAGTCCTGACTTGAATCCCATTGAGAATCTGTGGAAAGACTTGAAAACTGCTGTCCATAAGTGATCCCCAAGCAACTTGAGAGAGGTGGGGCAAATCTGCCAAGAAGAATGGGCACAAATTGCACCAAGCCGGTGTGCAAAGTTGGTAGAGACTTACCCAAAAAGACTTGCGGCTATATTTGCTTCCACCAAATATTGAGTTGACGGGTCTGAATACTTATGCAATCAACATATTTCAGTATTTTCTCTTTAGTTTTTGCTGAGATTTACTGTAACTTATCTTTCCCTTAGAAGTCTTCAGTTTGAGCAATCAAGTTTTGAATAAAATATTAAGTTTAAAAAAAAATGTGTATGCATTTGACAGGGCGAGGAGCCCTGTACATTTTTTGTTTCTTTATTTCTAGAATGGGGTCTCCCCCTCCGCCCCTGTGTTATTTTGTGTTTGTTTATTTATTATTTATTGTATATATGACAGCGACGTGCCGTGTGTTTTGTTATTGTTTTTATTTTAAACATGTTCTGGCAGAGGCGAGGTGGCAGCTCGTCCTCTGCCAGGAGTAATTAATAAACTTGTGTAGATTGTGGCCGAGGGGTAATAGAATAATTAATAGCTAGTTAAACCCCTCAGCCACAGTATAAGAACCCTGCAGTTTTCCCTGCTTGAGGTGGGTGTGTACAGAGGGTGTGTATGGGAGAGCGAGAGGAGAGAAACAATAAAGGATTTTAAAATAATATATAGGAACAGTGAAGTCGATCCTCCCAGCCTGACTTACTGTTTGTGTTCGTGATTTGTTTTGTTTAATTATTTATTTTTGCTCTGTGAGCAGTATATTTGTTAAATATTTTATTTTTATCTTTAATAAATGGTGCATGGTGTGTCATTTTGTACTGCAGTACCCTGTCTGTTGTTGTTGTTCCCACATCTGGCCTGACATCACCACACACGTCCATCCTGTCATCATGCATCATTTTGTAATTTCACAAAATGGGACACCATAGTGACCAAGAAACGCTTTCCTCACAGGATTTCATGATTGAGGGATGCTAAAAAAGAAAGTGTAGCTAACCCTAATATTACAGTACATTCTTTGTGTAATTCCATCTTGTTTCCCTTGAGCAGATAACACCTTGAGATTACCTTCTCCAGCACACAAGAATGTTTTTTTACCTGGCTACCTCGTGATTAGAATTTTAATTGGCAAGCAGGGAGTGAAGAGGAAAGTCATTGAAAAGTGCATGAAAGATTCACAATAGCAGAGAGATGAAGGACCAGCTGAGGCAGGCTCACAGTATGATTGCTACATTAATAATTTGAGACTGGAACTGAATCCATTGGACTTGGAACTATATTGTACATTAACCTTCTGCCAGCATAAGAAATGGATTCATTAAAACAAAATGAGTGTCAGAATGATGATATTACATTCTTCTGAATTTGGATGTAAAGTTTTAATATCAGCTAAAATAAACACTATGAGAACGGTAACGTTGAACATGCAAGGTTATTCAGTCCAATTTTTCTTCAATACATTTAATTCATGGGGAAAGCACAATAATCTATCTAACAATAGGTATAGGTGCCCTAGATCAGTGTTTCTCAATCATGTATTTTTGTTGATAATGAAAAGATACAGAAAAGGAGGCAAAGACAAAGTTCACTATCCACACATTACTACTGCTGACCTGGAGAAGCTGATAGAAAAATACATTATTGGCATTTTTAAATGCTTGGTCACTAACACAATCATTGTGGTTTATGTCAGCACTGTTTAAAGAGAGATTGAGACCAGCACGGAGGCTAACATAACAAAACTGAGTACTCTTGACCAGCCGAATTACACACTGAAGCATATAATTATCACAGCAGACTGTTGTTCGGATATTAAGACAAGTACTTCCTGATCTGAAATATTACGAATAATACTTAATACTACAGATAAATCTGAAATAATAATAATAATAATAATAATAATAATAATAATAATAATAATAATAATAAAAACATTTTACATATTTTTAGGTGTTAATTTGATCAACCTACAAAATAATCCCATTTATGACTGAATTAAATTAGGTATGAGCTGTGCTTCAGGTACAGGGTTTAAGAGAGGTTTATTGTGCTTTCATAACTTAAATGGGAATCCAGGCTGCAATATTTTTAGCTGATGCCTATAAATCCATCAAACTCATATTTACTGTAATATAAACAAGCAACCCCTGGTTTTGGACACAAAGCCCAAACACTAATATTTATAACGTGTAACATAATATTAAATATATTAAGTTAGGATTAGGTGTTAGGTTTTCGGGTAAAAGAAAAGAGGCAAACTGTGTGTTTTGAGGTAAAACCTCTCTGTGTCTCTGTATATACTGTACCTTTGTTCTTAAGCCTCTCTCCAGAAACTTTTGTTTTTGTGTTTAATTGTCTTGAAAAAACTCGGCCCCTGCCAAAAGAGCATGGACACAGTTTGGACTGTTTTCAGAACCCAACTGTGTGTGCCTACACTGCCTATGGTTTCAAATAAAACACCAGACCTGGGACTCTGATTACTTTGCAATCACACCAGATTGTCCCTAGGCCAATCCTCCACAATCATAATAAATATCTATGCAAAGTTTATTCAAATTCCAGCAAGCAGTTTCCAATATATAACCTTGAATAGCTCAGCCTATCAAGTGTCAAAACTGTGAAAAAGTATATCACATTTAGCTACATTCAAAGTATGCGAAAAAATGAATTGTTGCAATAAAAGTCAATGCAAAGATTGATCAAACTGGGTCAAGTGGTTCCCAAAGTATAGCCTTCAATAGATCATCCAATCAGGTGTCAGTATTGTGAAAAAGTATTTCAGCATGAGCTACACTCACACAGTAAATAGAATGACTTTTTGTAGCATGTGTCCTTGCAAAGTCTAATCACATTTGGGCAAATGGTTCTGTAGCCTTAATTAGCCCAGCTAATCAGAGGCCAAAACTGCAAAAGTAGGTCACAATGAGAAAGGTTTGGATACCCCCAAGGTATCATAACTGAATGAGCGATTCATGAGATAAACTGTAGTTATAACAAACATATAGACCCTGTATCCCTGTCACAGGGGAGAAGTGTAAATGGAAATGTTACTAAAGCTAATGAGGTAGCAAAATTAATCTAAAAATGAATTTTAAAACCACCTTTAATAACTTACAAGGCCCTGAATGGATTAGAACCCAGTTACTTGCAGGAGTTACTGACCCTGTATCTTCCCAACCACATTATGAGATCACAGGATGCGGGGCTGCTGGCTATTCCTAGGGTCAACTAAAGCACCACAGGAGGTAGGTAGAGCTCCTAAATTATGGAATTCTCAGCCTTCATTTGTCTGGGAAGCTGGGGCCGTTACAGTTTTCAAGTCAAGACTAAAAATGCACTTTTATAAAATGGCTTTCTTATCTTAGTGGGTTTTAATGTAACTTTAAAACTGCTGCTTTTGTATAATGTTGTGAGGCGAGAGTGTATTAAATGGAATGTCCAGACAGTAATTTATGTGTACAGAAATAAAATAATTTATTTTTATTATCTATACACAACAAAATAATTAAATAACAAAAGAAAACAAAATGGTGTGAGGGAAGGAGTGCAGGGGTGAAATCCAAAACCGATCGTGATAACTCGTCTTTAATCGTCTTCGTGGTAAACCATACATAAACAAAAAAAGACAAAAGAAATGTTAGTGTTTTTTTTTTTTAAATCCCGCTGCACCAAACTAGTCTCTCCCTCCACCCGTTACTCCTCCTATTTTACTTTCGGACCAACCCCGAACACAGTAGTACGTTCCCTTTAGTATGTAATGTCCCGCCTCTGTAGTCAGTGGAACACCAATCCCCAACTGACAAGTGTCCTTATCCTTCACTTGACTCCAGTGGCTGGAATTTACATACTCGTACTTCCGCCCCTCACCAAGGTGCCGCCCCTCAAAAGATGACTTTTGCCATGGTCACGAGATCTTGGTAAGGGAAGTCCCGAGTTGGTTTGATGCCATCTACTGTCGGGAGGCTGAATCACAGACCGAAATCCCTTTGACTCATCACAAATGTGTATACTGTTATTTAAATATGTTATTTATATGGTCTGATGTGTGACATGCTATACAAATGTATTGTGGTTTGTTCTTTTTTCTGCTATATACTGTACAGTGTTTTGCGATACTTGGTATAAAAAGGGCTATATAAATGCAAGAAATAAAATTAATAAAACATATTAGAAACATTCCATAGCAGATGATCAGGGGAGCAGTGAAAATGTAACTGAAATTGGATTTTCACAGCTCTCCTTATCATTGTTTATTGCTTGTTAATTCCTTGTTAAAGATGTTGTTGCTGATTTGTAAAATTACATTTCTTACCTCTGCCATTTTCAATGCTCCTCTTGTCATTGAATACTGCCTTGCCCATCACATCTCACTATCAATGCTAAAAGTCTAACCTGGATGCAACTGTTATGGGTGGCATGGCATTTCCTGACTTTTGTGGCTTTGCTGCACCAATAAAGCTAATTTAACTGTCATTTTTTTGTAAGGAATGTCCTGACTTTTGTGGCTTCATCTTTCCTGTGCTGTCTTCCACAACCAAATCTTTATGGTCATGGGCATATTCTTCTGGGGGTTTTATGTGTTTAGATATTTTTTTACATTTCATCACAATTTGCAATTCTGTTTTAAGTTCCACAAGTGTGTAAATCCTCCCTATCGAACGGTAATATAGCTTCCAATCTCCTGAGCAAGTATAGTGCTCCTTTCCAATTGTAGTCTTGTTTTAAATCTCGCAAGTGTGTTACAATCCTCCAATAGAAATGTAGGAATTTGCTGCTACTCAGTAGTTGGGGTGGGTTTAAAGTATTCAGAACGAACTGATGTGAGATACAAATCAGGAAAGAGAACGTTGCCCAATTGCACTGAGAAAGTTTTTTTTTTTGTAGGTTATTTTATTAAATAAATTCATGGGGAAAGGGGTGAAGTCAATGTGAATTGGTAACCATTTCCAATGTAACCATTTCCAGTGTTATTGCTGTGTTTTTTGGATGTGCACTGATTACATTTTTTTGTATCAGGTGGTTTATTGTTTTTTATTGGATAAAAAAAAAAAAAAATCTCTCTCTCTCTCTCTCTCTCTCTCTCTCTCTCTCTCTCTCTCTCGACTATATATAGCCATATATATATAATATTATATAATATATATATATATATATATTAATATATATAGATTAACTTTCTAATCACAGGGTTCCTAAAAAATATAGCGTTACACACCCCATGTGTTGCTACAACTATTCAAATAACTTCATTTATTTTCATTGTAACAGCCTAACATCATGTTTCAAAGCTCCTTTCAACACCAGTGCACTGATAGTGCCTTCTGTTATTGCCCACATTGTCAGCAATAACAATTCATGATGTCATACAGAACAGAAAAGCCTGAGCACTTGTTGTGGTTTTTAAAAAAAAAAAAAAAAAATCGCTCTTCGGCAGTTATTTAGAGGACAAATCTCAAACCCCAGGGCACTAGAGCCGACAACAGACGTTAAAGTTCCAAGTGTAAACAGTTGTCAGGATGTTAGCAATAAAAAGAGAAATTACAGGTACGTTATTTAAACAGTTGTAGCAACACGTATAGTATAATGGTGTATTTTTCAGAATCCTGTTTTAAATATGTGTTATGTATATAAAATAATTACATTTCTGATTTATTTACCATAAGGGTTTTTCTTTTATTTTTATTTTTTAATTACCCAAACAGGTACCATGTTTTTTTCTTTTCACAATGAGCACCCCGTTGTAATTCAATTAATTGCTACCAAAGGCAAGTGTACTTTAATGAAAATGCATTTCATAATTATATTGGTAATTTACTTTGAATAACTGCTCCTCAATTTTTGCAAGCATACATGCAATACACATAGATGAGTGAAGTAATAATAAATTTCTTTCTAGCTATAATTCTTTAAAACAGGAAGGTCATTTTCTGTGCAAATAAGAAATAATTAAATTGTCAGAATTAAATTTAGGATGAAATTCAGCTTCAGTTATAAACCAATATTCATGAGCTTTTAGATGTATTAGTGGAATTATTATTTCAGGTTTGCTGTTTTTCTTTTCTATTAAGGACACATCTATAAGCCCCTAGGAAAAAATTACAAATAGTCATATTTAGCACTCTGGGAACATAATCCTCAATATACATGGCATGTTGTTTTGACATTATTTATTACATGAATACATATATTACAGCAAATAAATTGCATACCTGCAATCTTTCACCATCTTTAATCTATTATATATTTGTCAAATTCCAGTTAACTTCAGTTCATCTATAACATATGTCCCTGCCAAGTTCCCCACTCAGAATCCAAAATACTTTATCAGACAGCAGCCTCATGGCTTTTGGTTAAATTTGCTACAGCTAACAAGGAAAAAGAGTATTTCTTGATTTGGAAATAATTGAAGTATGCAGATTTTATGATAAATTGGGCCATATATATATATATGCAATACTTTGTTAATGGAACGGTAGAAGATATGATATTTCAGTTGACTGTTTCAGTGGGAAACTGACTCAAAAGGTAATCAGCATTTCTATCTCTTTCCTCTAGCCAGATAAATGACTCTGATTATTTTTTAACATCAGCATATTATGTTACTAATGATGTGACATTTCAAGCAAGCATGATAAATAGTGTTCTTGATACTGAAATTATGTCATTTAAGTAATTACCCTCTCCCTGTTTATCCAGGAATCTGATCTGATTGGCTTTTTAGTCCATTAGATAGCACTTCCTTTCATGCATAATTTACTTAAATGGTTGCTGTAGAAACATATGCAACTTCCTACAGTATATTCAACTAGGCAAAACACTAACTCAAATAATATTAAAGTAGTTGCTTAGTTTAATGTTATTTGGGTTGCTTCTCTTGTAGTATTATTATTGTAGTTTTTTAAAAAAGGAAATGCAAACAGTCACACACATACTATACCATATGGCTTTTATTTGTTTGCATTAAAGAAACACTTAATACACATCAACACAGTATTTGGTAACAAGATACTTTTAAGTCAACATTAATTGATTCACAAATTCAGCAGGGATTCCTAGTAGACTTAGTTGCTGGATATGCCAAGAGTGCTTTTCACACTAGACAAAAAGAAGCATTCTAAATGGAATAGAAGCTATTATTGTTCAGAACTGGAAAGTTTTGTATAACCTCACCTCTTAGCTGAGGCTCCTGAGACCAAGCAGTATTACATATTCTGTTGCTGTATTAGGCAGCTGTCCATTAACAAGAAATTGGGTTTAAAAATGAAAACACCATGTCTCATAGTTAGAAAAGAAAATACAGTAATAAACATGTTAAATGACCCTTTACTGCATTCTGTCAGATGCAGGATGTGATTTTCATTCTCTGTGGGCCTGAAACTAGAATGAATAGACATCTTTGATTGTCAGGTCAAGGACAAAGACCTCCCTCAGCTGTCAATATTAAGTCTGACAACTGATCTTCTAGTTGTATTTAATCTACCCACTTCCCTTCCACCAGCTTCAGTCTACTTTACAAACCTGAATGTGAACACTGTCACCAGTGCTTACGGCCAAAGTGTAATGTTTCATGAATGAAAGAAACTCCGGGCCACAGTATGGACTATTAATTTATTATTGAGGAACAGAGGCTGCTGAGAAAATTCTTTTAGCACAGGCGGAATGCTATGAATTATCCAGGCATGAGGGCAGCAGGTGCTCTCATTAATTTTACAGTCTGGCAGTACACAGAAAAATAGCTTTTTTCCTTCAAAAAAAATGCAGCTGTGGTTGGCTTCTGAAACACTAACCCTACTTTAGCTAGATTAAATGCAGTACTGTAACCACAAGCCTGAGATTGATCCCATTTCTTTCACACATGCCTGGTTTCCTCTACTTGATTATTCTTAATTTGCCTTTGCAAGAGAAACAGTGGTTTGGGATATTTTTGCCAAGCATTTGGAACATGGCATATGAACTGCACTGGAATTTCTCGGATACTCCCCACAGGAACTAATTAAAAATCCTGAGGCACTAAGAGGCTGATTAAATTATAATTCTAAATGCTGTGCCTTAGCTAAGGCTGGATAAATCATGGTATTCAAACAAACAAATCATAATCCTATCCAATTGCTTGGTATTAAAACAAAAACTGTAGGGTGTGTGTCATTCTGACATGGTAACGCAGGTCCTTTTCTAAATATAGATTCTAAGTTGCTCCTATTCAGCGTGCTTGAAGATCCAAGTTGAAAAAAAAAAAACACAACATATACATGAAATATAAAATGGGCGTTATATCATACCAAAGTACACCAAACACAGCTACAGACAATACAAGTGTAAAAAACAGAACTTTTAAGAAAATACATAGATTTTTGTACTTTGTATAGCATTCGTATTATTTAAAAGGACAAGCAACCTAATACGCAATGAAACTGGTCCTGCCTCTCTCCATACTGACATTCTGTATTAGCATAATTTTAAATCCTGACCAAATTCCTATTGAAATTAATCATGTGATCATTAATATTGGGCTATGGTATATCAGCAGTAAAATACTTGTTCTCAGAATGGAATAACATTGATACAAGCCTTGACTTGCAGGGTATATGTAGACAGGACAAGTTTTTCAAATCTTAGCTACCAGCACACTATATTATCCAGAATATTATTCTGGTCCCATGCAATGCCGGGTTAGACAGGTTTTACAGTACATTATTGGATGCTACAAAAACATTTTACAAATACTCTGTTGTTGAGTGATTGCGAATAACATATTGTATAGTTTGGGTATGAAAAAATATTTTATCTAAACATATTTTCCTTGAGGTATTAATTATTAGTGTTTATAGATACATGTATATATTTTTAATTACTTTTAAAAATAATTAAATATTCCTCTTCTTCGTGTTCTTTTTTCACTCAAACTTAATATAGGAAAACAAATGTTCAACAACAACTTTTTTGTTTTGTTTTACTAAATGTATTTAACAGATTCACACATTCTAGGGACAGCAACACAGCATAATGTAGACTATTATATAACACAATTAACTAAGAAAATGAAATGACTTAATTATTCAACTGCAAACTGGAAAGCCACACAGCTTCTCAGAACATTTTTAAATGTAATCTAGCCCTAATCTGGTTGACAGACATTTCAGTATTGAAACAGTTAGCAAATTTACTTGACTACCTTTATAAATAGAATTAATGTATTAGTGTGTTAAGTTATGAACACTTTATAACCAATTAGTTATCATGAAAAAATTACTAATCCTGTATTATAAGCATGTTATAAACGGTTGTAACAACATTTACAAAGAACAATGCTGTCAGCTGGTATACAATTGCAAAAAATAGGCGTTTCTCACTTTCCTGATTCAGTTCAATTGATATTGTGTGAAACTAAAGTTTGGTTTATTTCTCTAGGGGATAGTATAGTGATAATGCCTTTGTGTTACCTTTTTAAACTGCCTTTTGTACTTCCTGTATGTATTTCACTATACCCAATGGGGATGTTTAGTCAGGATCATTTTCTCCTTCCCTGTCTCTGGCTACCATCCATCATTGCTTGGTAAATGCTGTCGGGATGAAAGTGTGCCTCTCGGAGGGATTAAACATCTTGCCAGCCTTTTATTTCAAAGCTGTCACCAGCGAGTCTTCAGCACTGAAGAAAAAAGGCCAAAGTGTTGTTTGGGAAAAAAAAAAAAAGGTTTAGGGGTCACGTTTGATTAGGTTTAGATGATTTTGGAAAAGGAAGCTCCACAGGTAGCCTGGCAATCATACCACTGGTGTAAAATTAAGATAACAATTTCACTGATAGAAATAAAATATCTATGGACCTTTTATTACGCTGACAATGTGTGATGTTGGTCACTTGGCCTTGGAGAACCCTGAATATTTCAAAGACTGCATTAACTGGAAAAATTGTCAAACAATGGTTGGTGAAAATGTTCAGTTTCAATTGGTTGGTATAAGTTGTTATGGTCCCCATGGTAGCATTTATCTACAGTACTATCTGATGAGGCGTACAGCCTCCTACAATCTAATCATTTAAGATATTTTCTAGGCTGAGTCATACCCATATCTCCTATTGATGCCTGATGCCAGCAAAGATAATATTTGGCTGTTTTTCTGATAATAGATAAGAATGGTCTAAGGAGGAATATTTAAAGTATTTGGACAGTTTGCACAAACAAATCACGCTTACAAACAGAAAAATGCTATTGCTATTGTCCCCTTGTTGCTAAGCATAGATATATAGTATGTATATGGTGCAAATAATCAGGATTCACCATTGAAGCATACACTGTAGCTCTAGACTACAGTACACTAGATATGAGAAGGTTATACTGTAGTATTTAGAAATCTTAAATGATATGACTTAAATGGATCTGTATCAATCCCTATATATCCAGCAAGATTTGTACCCTGAAAAGGGACTTAGGAACATGTGTGGCTCCAAGATAATCTAGGGCCATTCCAGGAGCATCCAGAGGAAATAGTGATCTGTTTATAAATAGAAGCACTGTAGATGTGGTCAGTTTGTCTGCAGAAACTCCTGGAACCTTTTTCAGTGGAGAAATCGCTAACCTGCACATAACTAATTGAAGAGCATTTGCAACAAAAAAACATTGGAAATGGCAAGGATCTGTCTAGAAAATTATCCCTATTGCACCTTACATTGTACTGTTACATTTCCGTTGTTTTAAAGGGAAGTGAGTAATTGCTTTTGAGATTAGAGATACAACAAATGAATTGTCCTTGAGAAACTTTTTCTTTTTAAAATACTGTTATTCAAAATATTTATTTTAATTTAAGACCTGCTTCTATGCAGTCAGATCCTCGTGATTCTATACACTTTTAAACTCAACAGAAAAGTTCCAATAGTGCTTGAATCAATTCTCATAACTTAAATTTAAGACGAGTATCAAAGAAGAGCTCACTAGTGTTCTTTTAAATCCACTAAGTGCCCAATGGAATGTGCAACAGTTGAATATCAAGTGTAAAGAATCTGCCTGTTTGATTGACAATCTAAGAACACACTGTCACCTGACTGACCTAATGATGTTCTGCTCCACTAATCAGGAATTTAGCCTTTAAGTCCAGCCTTTCATTCATTGTTATACGGGAACCCCCACCTTCTCCTTAAAGACTCCAATTACTCTTCCCATATCAATCACTCTTAGCTTGTATCTAATTTATTTATGCTTGCCTTTTTACGCCCTGCTGCTGACCTGTTTTCAGGAACGCTGCTGTGTTTTGTTTGGAAAGGCTTGGTGAGCAGTGATGTTTTCAGTGTATTCACTGTGCCAGAGGGGTTCTCCAAAAGCATCTGAAGTTGTGATTGTTGTTCAGACTTTTTGCTGGCACACATTCTTACAGGAGGTTGGCTTTAGTGAGTGGTTTATGTTTACCCTGGAGACATGTACAGCACAAAGCTCTGTGTTATATTTTGTGTGGATTACCTAAGGTTTCTAAATGGCCAAGTTTAAAAATGTTTCAACTAATTTAATGAATACATCCCATTTAGTTTTGTAAGTGTGAAAGATACAGGCATTTGGAGCTGCTGGCATTAATTTTCATTGATGTTACTACAAGTAGTGATATGCTATGATTACAAACTGAAACAAACTATTTTTTTCCTTATTAGAAAAGAACTGGTACAGAATAATCTTTCATGTTGGGGATTGTGGTAAAAAGACTATTGCATTGGAGCACGACTGCTTCCAAGGAACTGATGTGCTGTTGCTTAATTAAACAGTAAGGGCCTCACTTATGAAGTGTTTACTGTACACAAAACATGATTACCGTGTGCAGTTCGGTTCCCATCCTATTTACTATTTCCATTTCCATAGCGGAAAACAAGGATTAAACAGATGCAAAATGAAAGGGGCGGAATAGCGCCGCCACCTCATTTGCATTGAATTAATGATGTTAAACACAGATAATGAGCTGCCATACATTCATAAGCTAGTCATGAATGTCTGATAAGGATTTTCCGCAGGAAAAAATTACCCAAAGATTCTGCCGACTGAATGCTGCCGTAAAGTGGAGAGCATAAGTAGCAGAAGCTGTGTACAATTTGAAATGGCTGATATTTAAGGTCCTGTATAGCCTGAATGTATTAATGCGAATTCTGGCCAAATTACCGCCGCTTAGTAAATGAGGCCCTCAAGATATATACATTCCTGTTCAACAGTATGTTCATAACTGGATTTGCTGTCTTTCAAAAAGACAAAGTAATCTGAGCCCCTTTTAACATTGGTGTTGTTTTATGGAAAATGCGTTGCAAAATGACAAATGGATTTCTGCTCAAGTGATAGGATTTATTTATGTTCAAGTGTCTATTGATTTTCAATAAAATGATTTACCATCAGATCTTAAATGGTCTCGTAATAGTTCCAAAAGCATTTTGAAAGATGTACAGATAATGTAGCATGTCTGTGGAATTAGTACCCACAATATAGTTTTAAGCGCACAGGCTTAGGGGCTTGGCTGCTACTGGAATGTAGCATCATGGAGTACAATTTTGTTCAGCTTTTATTGGTATCTAGACAGATCTAAACAAGAGGCAACAGTTTCTTACCAGCATAGCACATTCACTCAGGAGCCAAATATGAATGTGCTATTTCCATGTTTCAGGGTATTCTACTACTTGAGCTATGTTTGAATTCATATTTGGGCTCTGGGGAATGGAAAGCATGGACTAAAAATTAGGATAATTCGGAAAGTGGTTACCAATAGCAATTTAGGTTAATAATATTGGAATAAGGAATACTAGGATTCTTTTTGCCAGCATCCTCTTGAAATTAGATGTATATCTCAAGGGTTCTATCCTGGTTAAATAAATACATTAGAAATTAGAATTATTACTTTCTGAAAGTGTCCCATATCAAGGGACGCATTTAATAATAGGCTTTTTCACAAGGTTGAGCTACAGGGACAAGCAAACTATTTTACTTAAGTTATTTATCTACAAAGTGATACATAGTTTACTAAAATTATGCTTTTTTCTGTCAGTCTGTCAGTCCTTCACATTTCATATCTCATAGACTAAATAAGTTATTATCACACAGGTAAATTAAGTAACATACAAGGCTTGTGGAAGTCAAGGGTTCTCTTCTAACACCTTGAGATTTTGGAATGAAGGCACGTTTATCATAGTTGATTTAACTGAATTTTTAAACTCAAGCAAACATATCGGTCCATGTGTTGTCAGATTTATACTTCTCAAAGAAAATGGAAAATTTTGATGGAAAACATTTGGACTATACAAAGGACTCCTCTTTACCAAAGCTTTAAGATTAAGCACTATGCTGACATTAGAAAGTACATAATATACTTAACAATCTTTCCAGGCACCTGTTTGGGTTCCAATATTTGCTGTTTCAACATCTTACATTTAAACATCTTCAATGATGGATTTACAGACTACTAGTGGGAAATAGGAGTTCAAAAAGTTCACAGACAAAATTCTGTGTATATGCCTTATACTTTCCCTGTTAATGAACCTCAGTATCTGTATAGTCTAGTTTTGTAAATGTCTTCCAGCTGCTCTCCTATTTAAAGAAACATCCAGTATCCGTGTTGCTCAACATCATGGACTAGAGTCAATGAGTAAGAAAACTGCAGCACAATGTAACAGTAAAACAATGAAAACCAATCAAGATGTATTATTTTATGAATAAAACTCTTCAGTCCTGGGCTGAATGTCATGTTGGGTTACAAATGAGAGTCCACCTGACCATGACCCTATCTTACTGAGTGATGTTGTTTGGGGGAAAAAATTACTCTGGGTACAGTAGGACAGTGCCAGTACTAAGGGGTATGGAAATGGGCAATGTGAAAAATTGTGATTGGCTTATACTGCTGCTGTAGCTGCACCAATCTGAACTGCACCAGGACAGCTAAGAGCCAAATTGTGTTTTATAAGCCGGACCCTCTTTTGGTCTTTCCTATTAAACATATTCTTGGAATATATAATACCACAGCCTCCAGTGCATATACAGTATATTCTAGTTGTTTCATTCTTTAAAAAAAATACAGTATTAAAGTATCGCCTGAGATATTCACATTTAATGAAACAAGTTCCATTCAAACAAATGTGTATGCATTTTAGTCATCCTAACCTAAGCAGTTGTTTTTTTCAAAAGGTGTATTTTTTTTTAATGCAATAGAAGCCAGTGCTCAAAGGTTAGGGACTGCTGATTAGTACATGGGTGGGTTGGAGGTCAAGGTTATTCTTTTGTTCAATTGTGGCAAGCTCCTTTTTACGAGTATGATGCAAATGCCCTAACAGTGTTTTCAAGCACTGATAATCTCTTCCAGAGCATATCAAAATTTAAACCAGGTGGAAAACTTTGGATCGCATTACATAGAAAATCAGTATCTACCGTGATCCCATCAAGAAAAGAAAAGTAAATCCTTTACAGAAAGGAACGCATATGGAATCAATTCTTAATGAACACAGCATCCAGCAAAGGCAGTAAGATATTTTACTTTTGCAGCAGTTGTTAAATGCTTATAACCCTAAAAAGAGCCCATTTGAAGCTTTTTTAATCCTCCAGAAATTATGTTTTTCAAAGTCATCATAATTAATATATACTTTAGTATTATTTAAAGATCTATTTTATTTATTTATTTATTTATTTAGTTCTTTCAAGTGAATTATTGGCTTTGGATCACTGTAGTTAAAATTCATATACTGTACATTGAAAGTATGTTTAAACAAGCAATGAGCGTTGGATTGGATTTAGATTAGCATGTACTTAAAATGCCCATAAAAATGTGTTACCGCAACCACCACGCTATAGCTGTAGACCTAGGATGACAAATTCAATTAACTTTCAATGTTCCTGCCCTGGACCTCTGGCACAGTGTGCCTCTCCCATAAAAGGTTTTGCTGTTGTAACGTAACACATGAAACAATGAAGCAAGGATTTTACAACAGCAATCCACACTTAAAAAACATGGTCACTTTCTAAAAAAAATGTTTTAAAAAATAGGCTAGGGCAACTTTAAGTCATTAGCAAATGTAGCCACAAACAAGACATTTAGCATAGTGTTAAGGATTAAAGGAATGTTACAGAGTTTGGCTATACCACATTTGGCTGGATTCATGCAACTCTGTGCCCTTATTTCATTGGCACCATATGTTATAGAACTCTGTTTATGGTGCTGTTCCTAAAACTGTCATACCATGTTTACAGTGCTGATGCTTAAAAGCAACTTTTCTCTTCCATTATCTACTGACTAAAAGTGCAACAAAACTCACCTGTTCTTTTTATTTTGCATTGCCAATGTACAGTATAAATCAACATTGAGGTAATAAATATCCATAACATTAATGGAAATTGCACTTTCAGTCCATCTAAAAAGCTGCAGCATGCAGCAACAGCAAAATGGTATAATGCACTTATTCTTTTTATTTTTGTGCTGTGCTGTAGAATTGGCAAAGGTCAGTCACTACACTTACAAGAAGGAAACTGCAAATCACTTTTCTGATAAATCCATCTGGTGCTATTTGAAATGCTAGGAGTGTGGCCACTAAGTATATACATTTAGGCAGTAAAAAACCATAACAACACATCACATTTGATATGCTTTTTATTTAGAGGCCTTGTCAGTGCCCGAAAGCAATTAAGCTTTACTTAATTTCCCGGAAGTGATTTTATCAGATTTTCACGTTAACTCTTGACAATATCTCCAGGTTAAATGCCAAAGCTCTGATTGTGTAAACTGACACTTTTTAAATATATATTTGATCAAATGAACTGTTTTTCGGTTTGGTTCATACAACCGTAGCCAATAAGCACATGCATTTTTCTTCTATTCAATCTTAGCCTAAAGAGACCATTTCTATTCCATAATATTGCTAATATGGTAATAGACATCATCACTATTTTCAGAAACATTAAACAAAAGAGCCTATGGCTATTATTCTTTCATGAGAATATGGCTTATCGTTATTTAATACACTTCATAGAATAACTCTCAATGTAGCTGCATCCCTAATTTATAACCAGAAATGGAGCATGTAGAGTTCGACTCAGCTGTGTACTGAGTTCAGTT